>NC_091074.1:103860378-104163409 GCF_032405125.1 Capricornis sumatraensis | reverse complement strand
GAACGGTTGGGATGAGCAAAGGACCCGTTTCCTCCTCCCATCATGCTGTGAACTCACTGGTGGGGTGAACTTCTTCTCTCTCATATATATAAATTATATAATTTACTTTAACTTTACTAGGCAGGCATTATTAAGCCCACTTAACAGAGGATAAAATAGAGGCTAAGCGATAAGGTAAATAACTGACATAGCTAATAATCAGTAAAGCTGGGATTAAACCCTAGATCTCTTTGGCTACAAAACTCTTCTTCAACTACATATGTCATCTCTCCTTCCTATGCTTTCCACTACTAAATATTTAAGATTACTTCATATAGCACATAGTATTCAGATAACACATTACTTTTTTCTTATGTAAGAGGCATGAGACAGTAACTGTAAATAAACTGAACTAACTGATCAAATCAATCAATTGATCAAAGAGTCTCAAAACAGATAGTTTAAAACAGCTTAAATTCAGTCTTAGATTGGTTATTTGCTGACTACACGGCCAATACATACATACATATATATATGGGCTTCCCTGGTAGCTCAGCTAAAGAATCTGTCTGCATTATAGGAGACCCCAGTTTGATCCCTGAGTTGGGAAGATCTGTCGGAGAAGGGATAGGCTACCCACTCCAGTATTCTTGGGCTTTCCTGGTGGCTCAGTTGGTATCTGCTTAGAATCTGCCTGCAATGCAGGAGATCTGGGTTCAATCCCTGGACTAGGAAGATCTCCTGGAGAAGGGAATGGCTACCCACTCCATTATTTTCGCCTGTAGAATAGTCCACAGGGTCATAAAGAGCTGAACACAACTGAGTGACTTTCACTTTCATTTATATATATATATATATAATTTCGATGGATACAGTACACTAAATCCTTGATTAAGTCTTATCCAAACAACATGCTAATTTTTCAATATGGCAACTATGATAAAGTTCATTGTACAAAGACATTGTTAGCTAGGGACATTTAGGCTTTAGTTCTAATTTTGCTCAGACCAATTATATTATATCATGTAAACTGTTTGTATTTCATTATTGAAGTTCTTACTAGGTTACTAATTTGGGTAAATACTTTATTATTAAATACAAATAGAATGGCTTTGCATTTATATTATAGCAATAATGAGATTTTACACTGTATCACATGGAATATGTTTAAAATATAATGTGAAGGCAGATTTTAACACTGAATTAATTGTGAAAACATCATGTGAGGACATGAGAAGGAACTAGAATGGAATACAGAAAAAAAGATTTGTTGGGACAACAAAATGGAGAGGTTTATTTCATTTACATGTTATACTTTCAATTTACATCTTATACTTTCAATCAAGAGAGTTTGAGAAAGCCACAAACCTGCACTACATCAGTAATGCTGCCCCCAAACCAACCTGTTAAGTGTTTGAATATGTGGGCTTAGTTTTTTACATAAATACATGTAGCATCTATTTTATATCAAAATATCTCAGGTAATTGGGCAGTGTAAAATAATTTTAAAGAGATACTTGAAAGTTGCATGGCATTGTTCTTCAAGATTCTGCAGCTCTTAAGATAGACTCAATAGGAAACTAAGTTTCTAAAATTGTTTTCTATCATTCTCTTCCATTTTAATGACTTAGTTAAACATGAATATTAAGCATCCAACTTCTAAAATTAGGCTTTCATGTTTAAAGGTAATACCACTAGATACTATTTATAGCAATTTTCGAGAAAATATGACAGCCATGGCAAGCAAACACTTTAGATTAATTGTAAAATAGTTGGAGTCCTATTACAGAATTGCTCAAGAAAAAATAGCCTCTGTGCCAGTAACTGCAGGGCAAGCACCCAATGTGACCATCAACTTCCTGATCTGAATTGTCAACTTACTTCTTTCAGAGTCCAAGATGGAATTGATTTGCACAACACGAAAGGCCCTAACTAAAGCATATTGTGTCAGTGCTGTCAAACACACTGCTCCATTTGAATTCAGTGAACATAATCTTCATCCCCACCCTTTTTTCATTTTAAAAAAGGAGGTCAGCAGGTGCAACAGAGTTCAATTTTATAAAGACTTTCCCAGGATAGTGCTCAATGAAAGGATAACAGCCTTATCTCTGATGGTATTCTGGGACAGAGGCCAGTACTAAATAGATTCTGTACTAAATAGATTAAAGGAAAAAGATCTTTACAATGTGCTGGTAGTAACAATCAGAAGAAACCTTATATTGCTTCCTACTTAAAGGACTGATGGACAGAGAAGCCTCAATGAAGAACATTAAAACAACCCAGAAATGGCCAATGTTTTACAAGTGTTTCTCTTTTCATGTGTATTGCTAATGTATTTTTAGTGAACTCTTAAGGTAGTATCTATTTTATTTTTTTTTAGTAGTATAAGTATAGACATAAGATGTTTGGTTATAAACAGCAAGATAATATTTTTCTTCTACTGCAAAAAACAGGGAAATAACCGTGCTAGAGTAATGAAAAGTCTAAAGCAAAGAACAGAAGCTTATCAAAAGCATATCAGAGGCAATCCATGCAACTCAGCCAATGTTATTCAAAAGCCATCAGAATGAATGATATAAGGAACCTAACTTGGGTATATAAGCATTTATCTTGGTAAACAGTAGCTATAGTCCCCAGAATGTTGACTACTACAATATTTCAAATGTCTTATAAAAGTTAATTATTTATTTTTTAGCTCAATATCACTTAGAACAACTTCACTAAGAGGTATGTTTCCATCACCATGCTCCAAACATTACAGATGAAAAAAAGCAAGTCATATTTCCAAGGCCTTTTAGGAAATCACCGACAAACTAAGAAATAGAATTCTTTACCTGCAGCCTACAATGCTTCTTCTGTGTCTTTCCTAATAATCATAATCAGACAAGTATTCAACATGCTCCTGAGAAAAAAATGTATATTCCACAGACACTGCAAAGATAATACGTTTGAAAAACATTTTTTTCCATCAGTTCAGATCAGTTCAGTCGCTCAGTCGTGTCCGACTCTTTGCAACTCCATGAATCGCAGCACGCCAGGACTCCCTGTCCATCACCACTTCCAGAGTTCACTCAAACTCACATCCATCGAGTCGGTGATGCCATCCAGCCATCTCATCCTCTGTCGTCCCCTTTTCCCCCTGCCCACAATCCCTCCCAGCATCAGGGTCTTTTCCAATGAGTCAACTCTTTGCATGAGGTGGCCAAAGTACTGCAGTTTTAGCTTTAGCATCAGTCCTTCCAAAGAACACCCAGGGCTGATCTCCTTTATAATGGACTGGTTGGATCTCCTTGCAGTCCCAGGAACTCAAGCGTCTTCTCCAACACCACAGTTCAAAAGCATCAATTCTTTGGCGCTCAGCTTTCTTCACAGTCCAACTCTCGCATCCATACATGACCACTGGATTCCATCACCCACTCTCTAAACCTGCTCTGCCTCTTCCCGTTTTAAATCTACCCTAGGTAATGGCTCTACCATTCATAAAATTCCCAAGATGAAGTATGGAAGTCATTCGGTATCTTCTTTATCTACAGCTTCCATTTATGTCTTCTCATACTATTCAAGAGATTCAAGATACCAAGTCCTGACAATCAGACCTTTCTACGTTATTTTCTTAAAATAATTTTTATTTAGTTATTTGTTTTTGACTGCATTAGGTCTTCATTGCTGCACACAGGCTTTCTTTTCGCTGCGACGTACGGGCTTCTCATTGCTGTGGCTTCTCTTGTTGCAGAGCACAGGCTCCAGGGCACTCAGGTGTCAGTGGCTGCTGTGCACAGGCTCAGCAGTTGTGCACACAGGCTCAGTTGCCCTGCAGCACACAGGATCTTCTCAGATCAAACCTGTGTCCCTTGCGTCGGCAGGCGGATTCTTCACCACTGAGCCACCAGGGAAGTCCTAGATCTATGTTATTTCAGACCATCGTGATCTCTTATCGGGTCAGTTAAACTACTCTCTCAGAGGGTTTCTTACCTCCATCCTGCACACAACCTTCAGAATGATTTCTGAAAACTTAGGATTCGTTTATTATACCTCCGCTCTCAGGAAAAATTCCAAACTCCTTGGCTTCAAGGCCGTCCTAAGGCAGGCCTCTACCTAAAACCCCAGGCTCATTAATAAACTACTTATAATTCTTGCGGTTGCTCAAGCTTCCAGGCTTTTGCACATGCTATTCCGTCTGCCTGAGCTGTCCTTTCCTAACTAGCATCTGAAAGAGTGTTCAAGTTTGAGGAGAATTTCTACAAACTACAAGCTTTGCCCCCTCCGTCAAGTCTTATCTGATGCACCCAAACAAAGCTATTTACTTCTTAGCTGTATTATAAAACACATATTATTTTATAATTTTTTAGTTTGCATATCATTTCTATCTTTAGAATGTGAGCTCTTTGAGAACTGGGATCTTATGCCTACAAAATACCTGGAATTTCTATTTCCTGGCACACAGACAGCACTCAAAAGCCATCTGTTGAATAAAACAGACATCCTGATTAACAACAACAAAAAAGAATTATTTTAACCTCTTATATTTTGGTGTTATATGTTATATATAATGATATATGCTTTTCACCATTCACTACAAAGTATACTATCTAAAATAGGATTTCTAAACCTTGGTATTAACACAATTCTCAGGCAGTTCTTGGTTGTAGGGAGCTGACTTGTGCATTTGTAGGATGTTTATCAGCAACCCTGGTCTCTGTCCACTAGATGCCAGCAGCCTCCCTGTAACCTCTCACCCAACTGTGACAACCAAAAAAAAAACCCCTCCTGACACTACTAAACATCCTGGATGGGGGAGAGGGAGGAGCTAGCTGTGGCAGGTGCAAAAGTCACCCTTAGTTAAGCAATACTAGTCTAAAACATGAAATTATTTGAAATAAAGAGTTGGCATTGGCGGCTAATTCTTATTTTAAAATTTTGTTTGATTTACTATCTCAATAACATTTTTAGGATACACCAAGAGGAAAAAAATAGTCCTTAAAACACATGGTTTAGAAAATTGTAGTTAATAAAAAAGAAAATCTTTCAATGCAGAAGTTTTTGTTATTAAGAACAAATGATGTGAATATAAATTCAATGAATTTAACTCCTTTCTAAGTAGGAAAGCATTCTGTATTTACATGCCAGAAAAGAGAAAGACAATTTTCCAATTTCCATTTCTAGTAACCAATAAAAAGGATGGACATATTTGCAATTCCCAAGAAGCACTATTAACTAGCTGGAGATATGGCATCTGTGATCACTATGGGCACATACTAGGTACACAATAAATATCTGCTGAGGGAATTAACTTTGGCCATCTTTGTACAAGACTCCTACTGTATTGCAGAGGATAAAGAGAAGTTTGCCTGTCTACTCTAACGCAAGCTCCTTACACATGGCGACTATACCTTGTTTTTGTCTTTCTGGTACATATTTAATGGGTACTAATTAATCATTTGTTGAATAAAGTAATTACTTAGAATTATATTACTAAACTTAAGAATTTCCCCCTCTTTTTAACAGTCAAGTCTCCCTTGATGATCTCTGACTTGGAGGCAATTAAATCAATTGCTACAGTTGTTCATTTCACTCATTTATAAATAATAACCAATCTTTTGATATACTGTGGCCAAAGAGAATCCATACTAAGCAACTATACTCCAATGAAAGTTAAAAAAAAAAAAAGAATCCATACTAATTCTGTGGTTTAAGTTATAGTGTAACTGACTGGTAAGAAAAAAAAGGCAAACAATAATCTGACTGCCTATTCATACTAACTCTACACTAACCAATTAGATAACAATAATCAAAAGGCTTATTAGTATTCACATATTTTATCTGAATGGATCACATACTCTCTCATGATTTTCACCAATGACCACTGAAAGCACCAATCAGTATGGCTCACCTTAAAATGTGAACATGGCCCAAACGGCAGGTCATAAAGCACTCTGAATTTATACAAGATACAGTACATTGAAGAAGAACTCAAGTAGGAGAGCTATAAACCGGACACAAAAGAAAAATAAGAAACCAGCCATTTTACTACAGTGTTAGGGAAAACAAAGTAATATTGATACAACAGTTTGATAAGAGTAATACAAGAAATAATATGGAATTCCATGTAAAATACTAGCACCAACTGAGAACAAGCAGTCAGCCCTCAACTTACAGGTTATTCTCATTTCTAAACTTTCGTGTAGAATTTAGACTGTATGTGGAAAGAATAAAATGACATGCAAAGCATGGGCATGGCACATGCCGCTGTGCACAGCACAAATAGGTATTATAAATATGTTGAAACAAAACACAGAGCTTCAGTCTGGTTCGCCTATTCAGACTCAAATGCCTAAGCTGAACATCAGGGACAGTGGAGTAAAGTGAACGGTGGACTATGGACCAGAGGTGGTGGTAGGACCAGATTCAGAAGAGGGAGAGGAAGAGGAAGAACATCTGAGCAGGTATCATCTTCCCTTCCCTTCACCATCTGTCATGATTTGAGCCCAGTGGATGATCTGGCTGGGCTGAGATGAAAGTTTCATGTAAAGCTGAAGTTAGTGTCAGAGGGAGGAAGATTCCTACTCACCCCATACAATGTATACATTTTTGAGTTTTCCAAAATAATGATAGTAAAGGAGGAAATAAACTTGTTCATCAGAAATGGCAGGGAAGGAAAGTTGATGGATTCATGCTCTGCTGAAAAATAAGACCTCAGATGGGAGCTCTCACCAGATGGTTTTCGTTTCCTCCGTAGAGCATAAGGTTAGGAAAGAGGAAGAAAAAGAGACTTAAGAAAAGAAAAGCATGAATAATCACTTGGAGAGTATGAATAAGAGAGACAAATAAATGAATAAGATGAATTATTTAGAGATGAATACAAAGAACTGATTTCACAGCAATTCTAGTGCAGTTCAGTTCAGTCGCTCAGTCGTGTCTGACTCTTTGCGACCCCATGAATCGCAGCACGCCAGGCCTCCCTGTCCATCACCAACTCCCAGAGTTAACTCAGACTCATGTCCATCAAGTCGATGATGCCATCCAGCCATCTCATCCTCTGTTGTCCCCTTTTCCTCCTGACCCCAATCCCTCCCAGCATCAGAGCCTTTTCCAATGAATCAACTCTTCACATGAGGTGGCCAAAGTACTGCAGTTTCAGCTTTAGCATCATTCCTTCCAAAGAACACCCAGGGCTGATCTCCTTTAGGATGGACTGGTTGGATCTCCTTTCAGTCCAAGGGACTCTCAAGAGTCTTCTCCAACATCACAGTTCAAAAGCATCAATTCTTCAGCGCTCAGCCTTCTTCACAGTCCAACTCTCACAGCCATAGATGACCACAGGAAAAAGCATAACCTTGACTAGACAGACCTTTGTTGGCAAAGTAATGTCTCTGCTTTTCAATATGCTATCTAGATTGGTCATAACTTTTCTTCCAAGGAGTAAGTGTCTTTTAATTTCACGGCTGCAGTCACCATCTGCAATGATTTTGGAGCCCAGGAAAATAAAGTCTGACACTGTTTCCACTGTTTCCCCATCTATTTCCCATGAAGTGATGGAACCAGATGCCATGATCTTCATTTTCTGAATGTTGATCTTTAAGCCAACTTTTTCACTCTCCTCTTTTACTTTCATCAAGAGGCTTTTTAGTTCCTCTTCACTTTCTGCCATAAAGGTGGTGTCATCTGCATATCTGAGGTTATTGATATTTCTCCAAGCTAAACAGCTTACCTGCTTGTGGCAACTCACATGGATAGAGTTGAGCAAAGGATAATGTGTTAAGAGAATGAGAAATTATTCAGTGGCAGTAGAGATGAAGAGGGACATTCAGTCTATTATTCTTTCAAAAAACATGAATCATTGCTATGTGAGATCCTATATTAGGGCTTGGATATTCAGAGATAAATAGAGCATGATTCTGTCCCCAGGAAAGTCCTGCACCACTGCAGCAAGATGATAAACAAAGCACCAAAGAAGTTTAACACTGAATCCTAATGGTATCTGGCACCTCTGATTTTTAAAGGCAATTGTTAAATTGTTTTATTCTCTAGCATCACATATTTATATTTATGTCTGTATATGCTATGGCTCGAAATAATGAAATGCACATTTATACATCTATCAATCAATTGATGTACTTTTATATTCATCTGAAATCTGTCTTTTAAAGCTCCCTGTAATATGGCAGTATCTCTACATAATCAATCTAATTTTCAGCTATTTCTTCCGAGCTTTCTATTCCAGTCAGACATATTTGACAGACGTATTCCACAAACTTAAGTGTCCAAGAAAACAACTCCTCTTTCTTGTCCAAAAGAAACAAAGAATGGAGGAATTATCATTTGCCTGATAAATGCATTTCTTACGTTACTACAGGAACTAAGAGCTTTTCCTTATACTGATTTCAACTATTTGTAAAGGTAATAAAAGTTCACATGAATGGATGTTTAAGTGCTAAAAAGTACCTTCAAACGTTGTCATGGAAACTTAAAATTCTGAAAAGGATTTATATTATCTTTTCCTTCTGGTAAGAAAAAATGTTATTTGACCTTGCATTTTAAAATAAGTTTTAAAATTATCATTAAAAAAGTTACTACCTCAAACAGGATTCTCTCTTTCATAAACTTTTAAATTATGGTAAAATACATATAACAAAAATTTTATTATCTTAACCATTTCTCAGTGCAGATTTCAGTAGCACTAATGTATATGTACATTAATGTACATTCACTATGTACATACACTAAGTTTTCATTAAGTACATTATTGTGCAATCATTAGCATCATCAATCTTCAGATCTCATCTTGCAAAACTGAAACTCTTCATGTAGAAATCAGTAACTTCCCATTTCTCTCTCCCCACAGCTCCCAGCAACTACCAGTCCACCTTCTGCCTTTGACCACTCTAACTATCTCATTTAATAAGGGGACTCATACAGTATTTGTCCTTTTGTAATTGGCTTATTTCATTTAACCTAATATCTTCAAGGTCCATACATACTGTAGCATATGTCAGAATTCCCTTTCTTTTTAAAAAAATTCTGATGAAAACATTAACATAAAATATACCATAGTAAGCATTTTTTAAAAAGTGTATGTTAGTGTTAACTATATGTACACTGTTGTACAACAGAGCTCTAGAATTTTTTCATCTTGAAAAACTGAAACTCTATACCCATCCAACATCATCTCCCTATTTTCCATCCCCCTCAGCTCTTTCAACCACCATTTTACCTTTAAAGAGTCTGACTTTCATTTATTTATTTATAACTTTATTTATTTATTTATGACTATGTTGGGCTTTCCTGGTGGCTCAGGGGTAAAGAATCCGCCTGCCAACGCAGGAGACATGGGTTTGATCCCTGGGTTGGGAAGATCCCCTGGAAAATGAAGTGGCAACCCACTCCAGTATTCTTCTCTGGAGAATCCCATGGACAGAGGAGCCTCGTGGGCTCCAGTCCATGGGGTCACAAGCAGTTAGACACGACTTAGCAACGAAACAACAACGTACCCATCCCATATCATCTCCCCATTTCCCATCCCCCTCAGCTCTCGCAACCACCATTTACCTTTAAAGAGTCTGACTATTTTATTTATTGATCTATAGCTTTATTTATTCATTTGTGGCTGTGCTGGGCATTCGCTGCTGCGCAGGCCTTTCTCTAGTTGCAGTGGGTGGGCTTCTTTTTGTGGAGCATGGGCTCTAGGGCACACGTGCTTCAGTAGTGGCGGCACGTGAGCTCAGTAGTTGTAGTTCCCGGGCTCTAGAGCACATGTTCAGTAGTTGTGGCGCATAGGCTAAGTTGCTCTCCAGCATGTGGGATCCCCTGAGATCAGGGATTGAACCGGTCTCCTGCATTGGCAAGTGAACTCTTCACCACTGAGCCACCAGGGAAGCCCCTGACTATTTTAGGTACTTCATGTAAGTGTAATCGTGCAGCATTTGTCTTTCTGTGACTGCCTTACTTCACCTGGCATAATATCCTCAGGCTTCCTACATATTATAGTATATGGCAGGATTTCCTTATTTTTTAAGGCTGACTAGTATTCCCCTGTATGTATATATCACATTTTCTTTATCCATTCATCTGTCAATGGAAATTTAGGTTGCTTCTACCTCGTGGCAGCATAAGGCTGCAACGAACAAGACTGTGTAAATATCTCTTCAATATCCTGCTATCAATTCTTCTAAAAGTGGAACTTTGGGGTCAGATCTATTTTTCTCCAAGACAATTTTTTAAGAGTAGTTTTAGGTTCTCAGCAAAACTGAGAAGAAGGTACAGAGATTTCCCATAAACCTCACACCCCCACATAATGCCTAGCCTCCACCATTATCAACATTCTCCCACCAGAATGCTATGTTTGATACAACTGATAAACCTACTGACAGATCATAACCACCCCAAAGTCCATAGTCTACATTAGAGTTCATCTTTGTGCTTTACATTCTGTTGTTGTTGTTCAGTTGCCCATTCATATCCGACTCTTTGCATCCTCATGGACTGCAGCATGCCAGGCCTTTCTATCCCTCACCATCTCCCAAAGTTTGTCCAAGTTCATGTTCATTGCGTTGGTGATGCCATCCAGACATCTCATCCTCTGACGCCCTCTTCTCCTTCTGCCCTCAATCCTTCCCAGTATCAGGGACTTTTCCAATGAGTCAGTTCGCATCATATGACCAAAATACAGGAGTTTCAATTTCAGCTCATCAGTCCTTCCAACAAGTATTCAGGGTTGATTTCCCTTAAGACTGACTGGCTTGATCTCCTTGCTGTTCAAGGGACCCTCAGGAGTCTTCTCTAGCACCACAGTTCGAAGGCATCAATTCTTCAGCATTCTGCCTTCTTTATGGTTCAGTTCTCACAACCGTACGTGACCACTGGGAAGACCATAGCCTTGACTATAAGAACCTTTGTCAGCAGAGTAATGTCTCTGCTTTGCAACACACTGTCTAGGTTTGTCATAACTTTTCTGCCAAGAAGGAAACGTCTTCTGATTTCATGGCTGCAGTCACCATCCAGTGATTTTAGAGCTCAAGTAGAGGAAATCTGTCACTGCTTCCACATTTTCCCCCCTCTATTTGCCATGAAGTAACAGGTCCAGATGCCATGATCTTAGTTTTTTTAATATTTAATTCTAAGCTAGCTCTTTCATTCTCCTCCTTCACCCTCATCAAGAAGCTCTTTAGTTCCTCTTCACCTTCTGCCATTAGAGTGGTATCATCAGCATATCTGAAGTTGTTGCTATTTCTCCTGTCTATCTTGATTCCAGCTTGTAACTCATTCAGCCCAGCATTTCTCATGATGTGCTCAGCATATTAAACAAACCGGGTGACGGCAGAGAGCCCTGTTGTACTCCTTTCTCAATCTTGAATGAATCAGTTGTTCCAAACAAGGTTCTATCTGTTGCTTCTTGACCCCCATACAGGCTTTTTTCAGGAGACAGGTAAGATGGTCTCGTATTCCATCTCTTTAAGAGCTTTCCAGTTTATTATAATCCACACAGTCAAAGGCTTTGGCATAGTCGATGAAACAGAGGTAAATGGTTTTTTTTGGAATTCCCTTGCTTTCTCTATGATCCAGTGAATGTTGGCAATTTGATCTCTGGTTCCTCTTCTTTTTCTAAATCAAGATTGGACATCGGGAAGTTCTTGGTTCGCATAATACTGAAGCCTAGCATGAGCGATTTTAAGCATTCCCTTACTAGCATGGGAGATGAGTGCAACTGTCTGATGGTTAGCACATTCTTTAGTACTACCCTTCTTGGGAACTGGGATGAGGATTGACCTTTTCCAGTCCTGTGGCCATTTCTGGGTCTTCCAGATTTGCTGACATATTGAATGCAACACCGTGATGGCGTTATCCTTTAGGGTTCTGAATAATTATACTGGAATTCTGTAGCATCCACTAGCTTTATTGACAGCAGTGCTTCCTAAGCCCCATTTGACTTCGTGCTACAGAATGTCTGGCTGGCTCTGGGTGGCTGACCACACCATTGTAATCATCCCATCCATCTGGATCTTTTTTACACAGTTCTTCTGTGTATTCTTGCCATCTCTTCTTGATCTTTTCTGTGTCTACTAGGTCTCTACCATTTATGTACTTTATTGTTCCCATTTGTGGGCAAAATGTTCCCTTGATATTTCCAATTTTCCTGAAGAAATCTCTAGTCTTTCCCCTTTTGTTGTTTTCTTCAAGATTTATACACTGTTCATTGAAGAAGGCCTTCATATCTCTCTGTGCTGTTCTTTGGAAATCTGCATTTAGTTGGCTATGCCTTTCCCTTTCTCCCTTGCTTTTCGCTTCTCATCTTTCTTTAGTTATTTATAAAACCTCCTCAGATAATCATTTTGCCTTCCTGCTTTTCTTTTTCTTTGGGAGGGTTTTGTTCACTGCCTCCTGCACAATATTACAGACCTCTGTCCATAGTTCTTCAAGCACACTGTTTACAAGTTATAATCTCTTGAATCTATTTGTTACCTCCACTGCATATTCATAGGGGATCTGATTTAAGTTGTACCTGGCTGGCCTAGTGGTTTCCCTCACTTTCTTTAGTTTAAGCCTGAATTTTGCTATGAGAAGCTGATGATCTGAGCCATAGACAGCTCCAGGTCTTGTTCAGCTTCTCCATCTTCAATTACAAAAAATGTAATCAATTTGATTTCAGTATTGGCCATTTGGTGATGTCCATGCGTAAAGTCGTTTCTTGTGTTTTTGAAAAAGGGTATTTGCTATGACCAATGCATTCCCTTGGCAGAATTCAGTTAGCCTTTGCCCTACTTCATTTTGTTCTCCAAGGCCAAACTTGCCTGTAACTCAAGGTATCTCTTGACTTTCTACTTTAGCATTCTAATCCTCAGTGATGAATAGAACATCTTTTTGTTGGTGTTTTGTTGGTGTTAGTTCTAGGAGGTCCTATAGGTCTCCACAGAACTGATCAATTTCAGCTGCTTTAGCATTGGTGGTAGGGGCATAGACTTGGATTAATGTGATGTTGAATGGCTTGCTTTGGAAATGAACTGAGATCATTCTGTCATTTTTGAGGCTGCACCAAAGTACTGCATTTCAGACTCTTGTTGATTATGAGGGCTACTATATTTCTTTTCACCAATCCAAAAAACAATAAAGATTCTTTTAAGAAATTCAGAAATTTCAACTTAGGGATACTTTTAACATTTAAGTGCTCAGGCCCCTACAAAAAAGGCTCCCCCTTGATTATAATTTTATAGTTTCCTATTTATGTTTTTAAATTATCTTCTTCATCCTCTACTGCTGTGCTTTTTGATGTTGACATTGTTACTTTTTTAAATGCCTAATCTGCTAACTTATTTTGCAAATAGCTGCCTCAAAAGCCTAAGGGTGCCTTTATCACTAGGCACCAATCAAAGAGGTCTGTTTTCTCAAATAATGTTTATTCATTAACACTCCTGAACAACAACTTTGTGCAAGATACTATGGGTAATACAAAGCTGCAAAACTCATTGGAAGGGGCTTGTTAACGAGACCTATTAAGGTCATACTCAGTATCACATTCACTTACAAGGACAAGGGTCTGGAAACAAAGGATGAAAACTGGGCATCATGGAGCATTTTCCCCCAGTGGATCATCACAGCAGGCAACGCAGCCACCAAGGAACTAGCTCTCTTCTGGCCTTCCTGATGATATGTCAGGTTCAAGGACCAACACTCACATCCAGTAAGTAGGTCCAAGAGAACATGTTAGAAAATAGTTCAATACTAGATCATAGTTTTGAATGCCAGGGTAAGACCCATAGACTTTGATTGTATCTTTTTACCACTGATTTCTGAATAAGAGATTAATAAGGAAGATTAACACAGCAGCAGTATGTAAATTCAGTACAAGTTAAGAGTTTGGAGACAGGAAAAGTATTACATTCATTGGTAGAATAATAACAGTGATGATGATGTAACAGCAGTAGCCAATCCTTTTTTTTTTTTTTTAACAAGTTATATTTGCCCAACACTGTTCTAATCATTTTTCATGTATTAACTCCTCATAACAATTCTACGAGGTACTTCAGGTACAAATACACCTGTTTCATAGATGGGGAAATTGAGGCATGGAGAGATTGAGTAACTTGCCCAGGGTCTCACAGATATTAAGTAGCAGGACCAACATCTGAACCTAGGCAATCTGGTTCCAGAGTCTAGACAACTAACCACTCAATCATACTACCTTTCAGAGTACACTATACATGCCTACATTGTCTGATATTTTAGGAAAGCCCTTAAGGAATAACTCATCCTTCCCTGAAACCTGATAATGCTAGAGCTGACAGTCCTGGTATTAGACTCAGCAAATCAACACATGTATGAGAGAATGAGATCTTAAAAGAGTAGTTGGTAACTGTTTATTCAGTGCTCACCAAGTATCCAGTACTCTTCATGCATCATCTCATTTAATCCTCATACCAACCTAAGAGAGGGGCATTATTTGAAACCTACAGTGTCCAGATGAGTAAGTCTAGGCTCAGACAGGCTATACCTTCTGTCCCTCATTACAGAGCCAGTCAGTGACAGAAGCAGAATTAGAATCCAGATCCAAATCAGTCCCATGCTCTTTGTACTATCTGATGCTGACAGACAGGAATACCACTGGTGTGGGAGCCTCCATCCTGCTCCCTCAGAAGGCTAGCACCTCCATCTGAAACACTCTAAACTCTAGAACCAGGCTGATGTATAGTTATGTTCCTGGGCTATTTCTCCAACCAGCCAGAAGTGATAGCAGGTGGATGCCTGAGTCAGCTCTTGTTCAAGGCGAGAACTACCCTGTGATTTGGGCAGGACAAAGGCAACTCTCCAGATTCATGCACACAAAATACAAACATGAAACCTCATGGAAAAATACAAGCTTGAGGGACTATCACTATGCAGCCTTCCTTGAAGAGAGGTTTTAAAAAAAACATTCTCTGAAAAGAAGTGCTGTGAGTCATATGGAGCTGAGGGTAGCACCTGAAGATTAGCAACCTAGGAGAAGAAAGCTGGAGTTCAGGAAATTGAATATGCTTATTTTCTCAGGGAATTCCCAAATATTTAAGCTCAAGGTTTCTCATAACTTATTTCTTTGAAAAATGATTAAGACATAATGCCTAATTAAAAAAACAAAACACAAAATTATATATACAATTAACACACTGAAAAATGGTGGAAGTTTTTTGACTTCATTATTTTTTTCTGAACTTTTCAAATTTCCTATGATAGATACACATTATATCCAGGGATAAAAATAAACTAACTTTGAACCTATACTTAAGGAGGGGCAGAAAAAAACACCAAATTTCCCATACAGTAGTCTAATATTTCCCAAATACTCAAACAGGCTACATCAAAATCACCTGAAACATTTGTAAAAAATACAAATTTTCAGGACCCAAAGACCTACTCAGTCAGAATTTCCCTGGGCGGGGCCCAGGAATCTGGTGTTTCAACAAGCTCCCTAAGTGACTATAATAATTTACATCAAGGAAGTCCAAAAGTATCTTCACTTTTCTTTTTCTTTCTAAGATTCTATGATGATTTATTTAATGCTAGGACAAATTTATATTGAAAGGCAAACACATAATATTTAACAGTCACTGTACTATAGACTTGGAAAGCCTAATGTCTCACCATTTATCTCTGCAAACTTCTGAACATCACTTATGGTTTTCAGTTCTTGTCTTGGACATGCTGCTACACACAGTGCTACAGACTTGATCTTCCGGTTTATCAAGTCCAGATTGCATGGATCCAAAAAGAATACATACCTAAAGCATGAAGAAAAATGTTGAGATATTATTTCACAAAACATAGTTTGGCTCACTGCATATGTGAATAAACCTAACAGCAAGGAACATCTCATTGCATTCTACTTAAATTTAATCATACATGAACAAACATTTTGCAAATCTAGTCATACACTGATTTTTAAAAAAGTAACTGCTTATAAATATACTCAACAGTAGGGATGGAGGAACTACAGAACTCATTTTTAATGATTTTTTTTAATATTTAAAATTTTGTAATGTGTATTTTGTAATCAGAAATTATCTATTTCAGGTTTTTTATTTTTAAAATAACTAGCTTTAGTTTTCTTTTTTGACAAATTGTACCCCCCAAATTACTGCTATATAACATGAATTATACTTTATACATAAACTTTAGTGAATACACAATCATATATAAAGCATATCATTATAAAAATGAACAAATATATATAAGGGTAGCCAAAATGACTGAGTAAGAAGACCCTGAGCTTATCTTCTCATGTGGGCACACCAAAATGACAAGTATTTACAGAGCAACTATTGATGAGAATGACCTGAAGATTAGCAGAAAAGATTTTCCACAGCTCAAGATATAAAGAAGGAATCACAGGGAGATGAACAGAGGGGCGGAGACACGTTGCAGGCAAGATCCACATCCCTGGGTAGGCAACCCACAAATGGCAGGATAATCACAACAGCAGAAGTTCTGCTCAAGGAGAGAAGGATCCAAGCCCCATAATGGGCCCTCAGTCCAGGGACTCTGCACAAGGAAAACAAGCCTCCGGAATATCTAGCACTGAAGATGAGCAGGGTTTGCACACAGGGAAGTCAGAGACTCCACTCTTAAAGGACACACACAAAACCTCTCAAAACCCAATATAAATGCTGCCTACAAAGGAGCACTTCAGATCTAAAGACAGATACAGACTGAAAGTGAGGGAAAGGAAAGAGGGATTCCATGCAAATGGAAACAAAAAGAAAACTGGAGTAGCAATACTTAGAACAGACAAAATAGACTTTAAAACAAAGACTGTACAAAGAAAACAAAGAAGCATGTTACAGAACGATCAGGGATTGATCCAAGAGGCAGATATAACAATTGTAAATATACATGTACCCAACATGTATTTTGGGGGAAAAAATGGAAACAGTGACAGACGATTTTCAAAATCATCTTCAAAATGGGCTTCAAAATCATTGTGCACAGTGACTGCAGCCATGAAATTAAAAGACACGTGCTCCTTGGAAGAAAAGCTATGACAAACCTAGACAGTATATTAAAAAGCAGAGACATTACTTTGCTGACAAAGGTCTGTAGCATCAAAGCGATGATTTTTCCAGTAGTCATGTATGGATGTGAGAGTTGGACCATAAAGAAGGTTGAGCACTGAAGAATTTATGCTTTTGAACTGTGGTGCTAGAGAAGACTCTCGAGAGTCCCTTGGATTGCAAGGAGATCCAACCAGTCCATCCTAAAGGAAATCAACTTTGAATATTCCTTGGAAGGATTGATGCTAAAGCTGAAGTTCCAATACTTTGGCCACCTGATGCGAAGAGCCAACTCACTGGAAAAGACCCTGATACTGGGAAAGACTGAAGACAGGAAGAGAGGTCATGAAAGAGGATGAGATGGTTGGATGGCATCACTGATTCAACGGATATGAGTCTGAGCAAACTCAGGGAGATAGTAAAGGACAGGGAAGCCTGGCATGCTGCAGTCCATAAGGGGTCACCAAGAAGCAGACACGACTGAGCAACTTTACAAGGTACCCAACACTTAAACACATGAAGCAAACATTGGTAGACAGAGAGAGAAATTGACAGTAACACAATAATAGTAGGGGACTTTAACACCCTACTTACATCAATAGACCAAAGTCAATAAGGAAACACTGGCCTTAAATAACACATTCAATCAGAACTTAACTAATATATAGAAACCATTCTATCCAAAAGCAGCAGAATACACATTATTTTTGAGTGCACATAATGAAACAAAGTCTCAGATGGGCCACATGCTAAGCCACAAGGCAAA
This sequence comes from Capricornis sumatraensis, assembly GCF_032405125.1. NCBI lineage: Eukaryota > Metazoa > Chordata > Mammalia > Artiodactyla > Bovidae > Capricornis > Capricornis sumatraensis. The sequence continues at coordinate 104,145,652 of NC_091074.1, read as the reverse complement.
TTTCAGTAAATTTAGGAAGACTGAAATCATATCAAGCACCTTTTCTGACCACAAAAGTATGAAACCAGTAATCAACTACAAAAAAAACCCCTGCAAAACTCATAAACATGTGGCGGGTAGACAACATGCTACTAAACAGGCAATGAAGACATGGTACAGGCCAGATCCACACCTCTCGGTAGGCAGCCCACAAATGGGTTGAAATCAAAGAGGAAATTTAAACACGCCTGGAGACAAATGAGAACAGAAATACAACAATTCAAAATCCATGGCATGCAGTAAGAGTAGCTCTAGGAGGAAAGTTTATAGTGATTCCAGGTTGCCTCAGGAAATTTTAAAAATTTCAAATAAGAAGCCCAACCATACACCTACAGGAACTGGGAAAAGAAGAACAAACAAAACCCAAAGTTAATAAAAGGAAAGAAAGAATAAAGACCAGAGCAAAAATAAAATGAAAGTGATAAAAAAAATGATAGAAATGATCAATGAAAAAAAGTGTGGGTTCTTTGAAAAGACAAACAAAACTGATAAGCTTTTAAGCCAGACTCATCAGGAAAAAAGAGAAGGCCCAAATAAATAATGTCAGAAATGAGAGAAAGTTACAACCAATACCACAGAAATACCAAGGGTCACAACAGATTACTATGAACAATCATATGCCAATAAATGCAATCTAGAAAATAAATAAATTTCTAGAAACATAAATCTCACAAGACTGAATCAGGAAGAAACAGAAAATAACAATACACTGATTACCAATAATGAAATTGAATAAGTAATCAAAAAACTCCCAACAAACCAAAGTCCAGGACCAGACAGCTTCACAGGTGAATCCTACCAAACACTTAAAGAATTAACACCTAGTCTTCTCAAGTTAAACCAAAAAATTGAAAAGGAAGGAATGCTTCCAAAGTCATTCTATGAGGCCAGCATCATTCTGATAACAAAGCTAGACAGACATCACAAAAAAAGAAAATTACAAGCCAGTAACACTGATGAACATAGATGCAAAAATTCTTAACAGAATATCAGCAAACTGAATTCAATACATTTAAAAGATCATTTTCAATTTAAAATGATCAAATGGCACTTATCCTGGGGATGCAAGGATGATTTAACATCTCTAAATCAATCAATGTGATAGACCACATTAACAAATTGAAAAATAAAAACCACATGGTCATCTCAATAGATGTGGAAAAAAACTTTGGGCAAAATTCACCACCAATTTGTGATAAAAACTGTCAATAAAGTGGGTATAGAGGGAACATACCTCAAATATAATAAAGGCCAAACAGGACAAGCTCATAGCTAACATCATACTCAATGGTGAAAAGCTGAAAGCATTACCTCTAAAATCAGGAACAACACAAGGGTGCCCACTCTTGTAACTTTATTCAACATAGTACTGAAGTCCTGCTACAGAAATCAGACAAGAAAAAGGAATCCAAACTGGAAAGGAAGAAGTAAAACTATCATTGTTAGCATATGACTTAAAACTATGTATAGTAAATCCTAAAGATGTCACCGAAAGCTATGGGAACTCATCAGTGAGTTCAGTAACATTACAGGATAACAAAATTAATAAACAAAAATCTGCTGTGTTTCTATATACTAACAACAAGCTATCAGAATGAGAAATTAAGAAAACAAGCCATTTACAATTGCATTAAAAAAAAAAAAAAGCACTAGAAATAAATCTAACCCAAGGAAGCAAGAGAGCTACATTAGAAAACTCTAAGACAGTGAGGAAAGAAACTGAACATGATGTAAACAAATGGATACATACATCATACCCAGGTAATGCAGTTGGTTTAAAAAAAAAAAAAATCCACCTGCCAATGCAGGAGACACAAGAGATGCTGGTTCAATCCCTGGGTCAGGTAGATCTCCTGAGGAGGAGGAAATGGCAACCCACACTGGTATTCTTGCCTGGAAAATTCTATGGACAGAGAAGCCTGGTGGGCTACAGTCCATGGGGTCACAAAGAGTCAGACACAACTTAGTGTGCATACACATGCACTCATGGACTGGAAGAACAACTATTGTTAAAATTACCGTATTCCCCAACACAATCTACAGATTCAATGCACTTTTCATAGAATTACAACAAATAATTCTAAAATTTGTATGGAAACAACAAAGCCACAAATAGCCAAAACAATCTGACAAAGAAGAACAAAGCTGGAGGTGTCACACTCTCTCATCTCAAAGTGTACTACAAAGCTAAGGTAATCAAAATTGTGTGGTACAAAAACAGAAAAACAGAACAATGCAACAGAATACAGCTAGAAATAAACCCATGCACTCATGATCAATTAATCTATGACAAAGAAGACAAGAATATACAATGGGGAAAAGACAGTCTTTTCCATAAGTCATGTTAGGAAAACTGGACAGCCACAGGCAAAAAAAAAATCAAACAACTACTTCCTCACACCATATAAAAATTAATCTCATAATGGATTAAAGACTTAAATGTAAAATCTGAAACCATAAAATTACTAAAAGATAGGCAATATGCTCTTAGACATTCATCTTAGCAATTTCTTGGATCTGTCTCCTCAAGCAAGGGAAACAAAAGCAAAAATAAACTAATGGTACTACATGAAACTTAAAAGCTTTGGCAAAGCAAAGGACCTATCAATGAAATGAAAAGTCCAGTTATTGAATGGGAGAAGATATTTGCAAATGATATGTCCAATAAGGGGTTAATATCCAAAATATACAACGAACTCATATAACTCAACATCAGAAAAACAAACAACTCAATTGAAAAATGGGCAGAGGAGCAGAACAGACATTTTCTCAAGAAGAAATACAGGTGGGCAGTATGAACATCAAAAGATGCTCAACATCACTAATCATCAGTAAAACAAAAATCAAAACTATAATAAGATATCACCTCACATCTGTCAGAATGGATATTATTAGAAATACAACAAGTAACAAGTATTGGCAGGGATGTGAAGAAAAGGTAACTCTCAAGTTCTATTACTGGGAATATAAATTGGCACAGCCACAACGGGAAACAGTACTGAGGTTCTTCAGAAAAACTAATAATAGAACTACTGTGTGTGTGCACAGTAGTTTCTGACTTTTCTCGATCCCATGGACTGTAGCCCATTGGGCTCCTCTGTCCATGGAATTTTCCAGGCAAGAATACTGGAACAGATTGCCACTTCCCACTCTAAGCAATCTTCCTGATCCAGGGATCGAGTCCGCGTCTCGTGCATTGGCAGGTGGATTCTGTGCCACCTGTACAATCCAGCAATTTCACTTCTGGATATTTTTCCCAAAGAACACTAAAACACTAATTCAAAAAGATATTGCTGTTCAGTTGCTAGTCAGTCAGTTCAGTCGCTCAGTCATGTCCAACTCTTTGCGACCCCATGAATCACAGCACGCCAGGCCTCCCTGTTCATCACCATCTCCCGGAGTTCACTCAAGCTCATGTCCATCGAGTCGGTGATGCCATCCAGCCATCTCATCCTCTGTCATCCCCTTCTCCTCCTGCCCCCAATCCCTCCCAGCGTCAGGGTCTTTTCCAATGAGTCAACTCTTCGCATGAGGTGGCCAAAGTATTGGACTTTCAGCTTCAACGTCAGTCCCTCCAAGGAACACCCAGGATTGATCTCCTCTAGAATGGACTGGTTGGATCTCCTTGCAGTCCAAGATACTTTCAAGAGTCGTCTCCAACACCACAGTTCAAAAGCGTCAATTCTTTGGCACTCAGCTTTCTTCACAGTCCAACTCTCACATCCATACATGACCACTGGAAAAACCATAGCCTTGACTAGACGGACCTTTGTTGGCAAAGTAATATCTCTGCTTTTTAATATGCTATCTAGGTTGGTCATAACTTTCCTTCCAAGGAGTAAGTGTCTCTTAATTTCATGGCTGCAATTGTGTCCAATTCTTTATAATAGTACCATTCATGTAGTAACATTTGTTTATTTTACACATCCCATGGACTGTAGCAAGTCAGGCTTTCCTGTCCTTTACTATCTCTTGAAGTTTGCTCAAACTCATGTCCATTTGGTCAGTGATACTATCTAACCATCTTATCCTCTGCTGCCCTGTTCTCTTTTTGCCTTCAATCTTTCCCAGCAACAGGCTCATATCCAGTGAGTCAGCTCTTCGGATTAAGTGACCAAAGAATTGGAGAACTGAAAAAAATATATACCCCTATGTTTATTACAGCATTATTCACAATAACCAAGATACAGAAGCAACCTAAGTGTTCATCAAGAGAAAAATGGACAAAGAAGATGTGCATGTATGTATAATGGAATATTACTCAGCCATAAGAAGAATGAAATCTTGCCAGTTGTGACAACATGGAGAGACCTAGAGGCTATTACACTAAGTGAAATAAGTCAGACAGAGAAAAATATCATATGATTTCACTTACAGGTAGAACAGAAAAAATGAAACAACTGAACAAACATAACAAAACAGAAACAGACTTACAGATACAGGGAACAAACAGGTGCTTTCCAGAGGGGCTTGGGGAGGCAGGGGATGAGTGAAATAGGTGAGGGAGATTAAAAGGTATGCTCAACTTCCAGTTATTAAAAAAAAAAATGAATCATAGGAATGAAATGTACAGCATGGAGAACAGAATTAATATTGTAATATCTTGTATGGTGATAGATGGTAACTACTTATCATGGTGTACATCTTGTAATGTATGAAATAACAAATCACTATGCTGTACACCTGGAACTAACATGAATAGTAGGTGAATTATCCTTCAATTTAAAAGAGAAAAAGAAAAAAAGAGAGAAAGAATTGCCTGTAGGTCTAGTAGTTAGGACCCCACATTTTCACTGCCAAGGGCCCGTGTTCAATCCCTGGTCTGGGAACTAAGATCCCACAAGCCAAGCGGCAATGTCAAAAAATAAAAGTGGGAAGGGGGAATAACACCTTAGTGTTTTAGCTGCATTTTTGATGAGTCTAAACATTGTTTCATACATTGTTCACTTGTGGTTTCAAAATATTTTATACCTTTTGTGTTTTTAAAATGGAGGTGTTCTATTAACCACTAAATGATACAAAAAAACTCTGTATATTAAGAGTATTAAATTTTTGTTAAGGCTGATACAAGTATGTCCAATGATTTGCCAATTGTCATTTTGAAAGTTTTCTATCTTTGTCATCAAATCTTTTTTACCTGTGTGATTAGTTCACCACTTTATGCTCCCTATTACTTCCCATTACTTATGCTTCCCAAAAGCAGCTCTTCATCCCATTGTATCAAATGTTTCACAGATACATTTTGGTGTATGGAAAAGAGGGAAAAGACATTACTTTAATTTTCTAAGTAATTAATTAACTGCCCTAGGGCTGTTTTTAAAATATTATTTCCTGTTCATAGGATATTGTCACCCTTCCACCCTTGAGGATACAGGTTTATGGCCTCTGTTTTGTTTCTTTGTTTCATCTGAATGTTAGTAAAAAAGTTGAAAAAAGATAGATAAACTTGAGCTAAAGAATATATAATTATAAAAATGCATTATTAAATTTAATAAAGTTGAATGCAGAGTAGAGGAAAATACACCAATAGTTCAACTACAGTCATCTCTGGGTGTTAGGATAAAGTGATTTTAATTTTTTTCTTTTACTTTTTAGAATTCTCATTTTCTAGAATGAATGCACATTACTTTTGAGTTGAGATAACTATAATAAATGTTGTTTACTAAAAAGGTCCATTTCATATAAACAAAGTAACTTCCAAATCCTAAATTATCTTTTGTGTTTCCTGTACATTTATATTTTAGGAAAGAGAAAATTAATTAGAAATTACACTAAAACATTTTTTTTTACCCAAAAAGAAAGTAACAGCCAAACCCTCTTAACTGAGATAAGCAAAGAATAATATTATTGATCCAGAAAGAGACTACAAGTAGGGATATTTTCTCCCAAGATAAGAGTTAAAGAACCTCCAGCCTTGGGTTCTACTCTACTGGGTCCATGGAAAGTTTTATAAGATAATGTACCTTCCAACAACCTTTCCCATACTGTTAACCTCTGTTGTTTACAAAATATGATTCAAATCAGGAAATACAACCAAATACAAGAATTAGAGAAAAACTGAAAAGTAATAGTCAACATATGTGTTCAAATGGATAATGTAAAGGGATATAAAAAAAAATTAAACAGAAAAAAAAAGTTGGGCATAGACTAGGAAGGCCATTGTGGGTAGAGTAACCACTGAATACTTCAGTGGAGCTGGGGACCAAGAACCCCATGAAGGTTAAACATAAGCTACAAATCAACAAACTAAAAAAAATTTTTTTTTCGTAACTCTGTTAGTGACTCCAATACCATTAATGTTCTACATAGATTAAAGGAAAAAAGTCAGGCAGAAAGATGTGGCCTGGAAGTGGATTCACTGTCTGATCTAGTGCACAGAAGAAACTTCCTGGCAATCTCTGTGTGGAGACAACTATTCCCTTATGAACTCTCCCTCCATCTGTCTTGTATATCTTATTTTACAGGTGCCGATGCCTGAGACCTGGTACAATGAACTGCTCGAAGCCAGCCCCTGGGCAGAGAACATGCTGGGCCTTGAGAAAGGCATTCTAGAACCACTGATTCACTTACTACCAACCACAACCACCACCACCACCACTAATGATAATACTATTAACATGGAAACAATAGCCAACATTTATTGAGTACTTACCATGTACCAGACACTACATTACATCCTTTAAATACCTATCGTTTATCATTTATCCTCACACAATCCTGTTGTGTGTTTCTATGTGTGTGCTTGGGATACTGGATGGGATGGACAGTAGAACTAGGGTAGGGTAGAGAAGTTAATTGTATGGTTATAAGCGATGAACAACACCTTAAGAAATATCCGGAGAATCTCAAGACAGTAAAAAAAAAAAAAATCTTGGGGGAAAGGGGAGAAAGCCAGAGGTTCCTAGGGTCTTGCAGATAGCTGGGCCTAGGCTGGGTCAATGACAGTGCCTTTTACAGCTTCTTCAGAACAGATGGCTTATCTGATCATCCTGCAAACTTCTGTCCCCCTCCATGGCCAGAAGCGTGCTCACTTTATTCCCAACCTTTTTATATCTTAAAGCACACTCCCTTGATTCATAATGGGCAGCAGCTTTACACCACACCTGGGTCAGATCAATCTGAGCTTACTTTCTGGGTTTCTTTCTTAACAGTTCTCTGACCTTTGGGAATATATTTATCCCTCTGAGCCTCAGTTTCCTTACCTGTAAAACTGCATACCACGTATTTTTTAGTTTGTCATAATGTTATTGACAGTGTATATAAAGCATCTAACATGCAGTATATGCTTGTGATTCATATCATTAAGAACTGGCTTGCCTTTCACAAATTTTACATTTCATAGTAAGGCACTAAATTCAACACTTCTCTGATACAGACACAAAACAGGGCTACAATACTAGTATTTAGCTTTCACTGGAAGAAAGATCTGTGTAGGTGTATTCATGACTGCTAGGGCTTTAGCCTTGATAAGAACTAGGCAGGTCTCCAGAACTGATCTAGCATAAGGGAAAAATATTAAGAGGGAAAGAAGAATTCTACTATGACTACTATGCTGTAACATTAACACCGCACATTTTTACCCTGTGTATATGCTTCCGAAGAATCTGCTTCAATAGAACTTTATATAACTTCAATAGAATGTTATATTTAATATAACCAAAATAACTTTAAATGGTATCCTCAGGAAATATATTCACATACATACACATCATTAAACTCAAAAGCCACCAAGGTCCATAGTCTAAGAACACAATAAAGTTAATTCCCTACGCATCTCCCATATTCACACAACATGTAAACACACGTGTTTAAAATAATTTTTAGGCCTTAGATTTAGATTCTATCAATGTCTGGGTGCTGGGAACTCCACGTTAATGACTTTATTTGATCCTCATGCCAACTTGATGAGACAGAGACCTTAACATTAGGGACTAATGACATTGTCCTGGAGAGCTAGCAGGTAGATGACAGAGTTATGAAATCCAACACAGTCCTTCTGATTCTGAATTCAACTCTACTTCCAATCTGCTCTACTCTTAAAATATTTCTCACAAATACAACTGATAATTTTAACTGTTCTATATTAACTCTGAACATTGTTGCCATCATTCTGAAGCTCATCCAATCCATGGCAACATGTCTATAAGTAATTATATTTTAATTAATTGGTATTTAATTGAATATTCACAGAGGAGGAAAAGTGCACGTATTAAACACACAAATTTAGGATTGATTAAAACTACACTTTTGTGCCTTTCAATTTGAAAATGCCCTTAGCCTGGTAAATAAATCCTTACATTCGTTTCAGTTTTCACTTCAAACAAAATGAACTATATGTGGCAGTTTTATCTTTCTGAAATGAAAAAAATAATCAACTCTCAAATAAGCATAGCACTGGCAGATTTTTATAACAAATTAGCAGATGACTGTTTTTCAACCGAGAGGAGGCAAGAGATACCGGGTAAAAAGCTATAAAATATTCTAGAAAATTTTTCTTTAAACTGCCCACTTTCATCTGCCACCAGGCAAATGGGTGGAATGGGGATGAGGCAGATGAATTTTGAGAAAGCTTCTTTGGTAACTCTAATTATGTGCCTTGGCTCCTATGCCCTATCCTTTCAGGATGGAGAACCACTGTCAAAGACAATTTATAAAATTACGTTAAAAGCAAATTTTCATTGCTATCCTCAGTGAATCTTTTACTAGACCTAGTAATACCTTAAAAACAGCTGGATATGAGCTTTCCATTCTTTAGGGGAGCTGGAATGACTAAAATAGCAAAAGTGGGGATGAGAGAAGAGAAGCACCAAGAGAAAAATACTGCACAAATGAAACAGCCCAGACACCTGCAGGCACTGGCCTATACAACACACGCACAGCATGATCACATGACCCAGAGAAGAACACATTTGCAAAGAGAATTGTAAAGCGGCCAAAGCAAGCTTTGAACTTAAAAGTTAGGGGAAGGGAAAAAAAAAGGTTCAAAATGAACTATATTGCAAACATTAGAGAAGACAGTGGGTTAAGAAAGATAAATATATATTATGATTAAGGTTGTTCCTGGGAATTATCAAAGGAGAGAAAAATTCATTTAAAAGGGAAACTCTTGGAATACAATAGTAAGGGATCCCTAAAGGGCAGGAAAGGAGAGATACCTAAATAAAATATCTACCTACACAGTGAACTTGAGGGAACAGAGGCACCAAAGATGAAAATGGGGCTCTGAGGCCAAGGAAGGGGCATTAACACAGGAAAGTGCAAGAAAAGGGACAAAAGACACAGAGAGGGGTGACCTTCAAAGCCTTATCAGAAAAAGAAGGTGAGCAGTGCTGATGCAGATAAAGATGCCACAGAAGATTTAAACCTAGTTTAAACCTCCATTTTGCTGTACTTTCCTAAAGGAAGATAAGGCAAGGTAAAAACAGTAAGCTTGACCATGTAGGGCTGTCCTCACACGTCCTAATTCAACAAGAAGTAACTGAGACTTACAAGCTGGGCAACTAACTAAAGACTACATGGACATGAGCCCTGGGGAGACTGACTCCCAGGGTGTTGCTCTCTTCACTGCTGCTATTCCAATTCGAACCGGAAAGTGAGAACAGATGCAATGGCAAGTGAGTTATGGAGCCATCAAATCAGTGAATCAAGTTGAGTCAACCCTCTGGAATCCCAAAATAGGTGAAGCCCCACTTGGATGTGATGGCGTTGATGGCTAAATGGTATGCAACACCCCCGTGACAAGGATTCAGTAGGTTGATATGGGACTTCCCTGGTGGTCCACTGGTTAAGAATCCACCTGCCAATGCAAGAGACACAGGTTAAATCCCTGGCCCACGGTGATCCCACATGCTGCAAAGCAACTAAACCCATGCACCACAACTACAGAGGCCATGCTCTGCAACAAGAGAAGCCACCACAATGAGAAGCCCATGTACCACAACTAGAGACAGCCCACATGCAGCAACAAAGACCCAGCATAGACAAAAAGAAAGAAGTCAAATAAACCTTTAAAAAAGTTGATATGAACACTGCATTTACTCAACATACATTATAAGTGTTTACTATGTGCCCACTCCTGGGCTAGGTTCTGGGGATATGAAATTCACACACACACACACACACACACACACACACAAACTGTTCTTAAATGCAAGTAACTAGAGAAGAAAAGACTAAAATACAGAGTCATCTCAGAACCATGTGAGCTGTGGCAAAATGGGGATAGCAGAGGAAATAGCGTAATTCCGCAGAGGTTATGGGGTTAGAGGAAGCATCACAGAGCAGCAGGCAGTGGCTAAGCCACATTTTGAAAAGTGACTAGGAATTTTCCAGACAGATGGGGAAGGGAACATTCGAAGCAGAGTAAACATTCGAAGCAGGGTAAAAGCACAGAAGCATGAAAGAGCATATTTAAGGAACTGCAAATAATCTGAGAAGGTGGACTATAGGATAGGACATCAAAGGGCTATACACCAGGGAGAGGCAGGCGATGGAAGAGGCAGCCATCCTCAGACTCGGGCACATCTTACAGTTCTACTCCATTAGACAACATCCTTTCAAATGGCCACGACACAGTGATGCCCTGGTATAACCAGCCTCTTGGGTTGAAGGCCAGAGAGGAGAAGGCTGGAGTACCAGCAGCGTGCTGCTCCAGAGATGAGCCTTTGCCATTAAATTGCCTCCCGCTGCCATGGCAACTCTCTGCGGCAGGGCTTTTTGGAGCAAAAGGTGGCAAGCAGATACTAGGTCTGCTGGCCGCCTCCTGCCGAATTTGGCTTCTCTCCTCTCTAATCAGGATGGAAGCACTGCAGCACTAAACCTGGAAAGCCGGCAGAAAAAATCCCTCGGTTGCCTTCTGCTTTAGTGATTCCTGACACGTGTTTTCCCCAGAGGGGTGTAAAAATGGAGTCTGATCATTTTTCCAATTATTACTTCATATCAATGTACAATTTATAGCCCCCTTCCACAGAGTATGCTACCATTAGTGAGTCACACCAAAAGGAAAACATGACAAGCCTAGCAGAGGCTTCTGCAACTGCTAAATATAGACTGCAGGGAGCCCAAGAGCTGTGCTCCACTCACTCTGGAAGTCTGCCCAGAGGAGGCCTCTTACTTCCTGTAGGGGGGGTGCCAGCAAGGCAAGTACAGTCATCCAGCTAGGGTGGAACCCAATTACCCCACGAAGAGCTGTGTTATAAAAGACAGAGCTATGAGGCCAGCACACTAAGGTCACTGAAACCCAACACAACTAAGTGTAACACATAATTAACTACAGCTTTCCTGGCCCTCAAAGTTCTGGGACAAAGCTAAGAGCAGAGAGAAAAACAAACTGTGAGCAGATATTTATCTCCCAATTTATAACTCCCAGTAGTGGCTGACAGAACTGTACAATGTTATAAAGTCCCTAAGACTGTGTGGACACAGACTGAACAAAAAAGGGCTGGGGTGAACTTTGGATAGTCCAACCTATGCAGCCGGCAGCCGTGGTGTCCCGCGTACCCACTGCCTTCCCAATCCTAAAGAGGCCATGGTGAAACCATCCTGAGAAAGAGGCAGTGCATGTTAAAGAAATGTCTAAGCGTGCACCTCCCCAACCTTCAAAGAAGCAACTGAGCTGTTACCACATGGCAGCCTTCTACACCAGTACCACAGCAGCTCTTGACGCACAGAGCCCTGCTAAGAGAAATTTTCCTAGTCTTTCCTGGGAAATTCACAGCACTGAGAGCTTGAAAAAAAAAAAAAAAAAAACTAAAGAGGAGGCCCAGGGATTGGATGAAAGCAGCAGTTGATACTCAGAATATTTACTTCCCTGACCTCACTCCCCCCTGGTCTATGGCCTGTTCCTCAAACACTCTGGCATACTCTCACATGGGGCCCTTGCACATCTGTTTGCCTGAAAGGTTCTTTCCCCAGATAGCAGCACACCAATAGCTAGCTCCTCCACTTGCTTCAAGCCTTTGCTTAAGTCACCTTCTCAGTGACGCTTTCCCTGGACACCCTATCTAAAATACCACCTCTCTACTCTGATGTGCCTTACCCATCTTTCTTGCTTTATTTGTTTCTCTTCAGGACTTACAGGCAATAACACAACATCAATTTTACTTATTTATGTGTTTATTATCTGTCTCCACTGTTAAAGTATCAGCTCCCAGAAGGCAGAGATATTTAACTGTATAATTCATCACTATATGCTCAGTACCTAAAATAGTACCTGGAATAATAAAAGAGCTTCATTCTTATTTGTAAACTAATAAATAGATAGTACGCATGTAAGACTTTACCAAGTGCTGCAAGAGTAGAGGGAAGGTAAGGAAGAAGATATTTTAGGTAAAAGGAAATAACTCTCATTCATTTAACAGAAATGTATTGAACATTCTGCCAGGTGCAGGGCTAAATAAGCACTAGCAATACAGTGACAAATAAGACCAACACAAACAAGTGTCTCCCTACCTAGTATTTATAGCCCAGAAAGGAGGGAGGCAATGACAAAACTGTGTGTAAATGCTTTAACAGGAAAAAAAAAAAAAAGAGGATGGCAAAGGATGCATCAAAGGGGCGCTATGAATGGAGAGTCAGGACAGGAGTCCAAAAGAAAGAAAATCTATAGCCAGGACCTAAAGAATGAGTAAGAGTTAGCAAGGTGTGGAAGAGCAGCGGTGGGAGCAGGGAGGAAACAGAGCATGCAAAGGCTTAAGAAGTGAGAGACAGCACGGCATTACTGAGAAAAGAGGCAAGGCTGGGATGGTTGAGATGCACAGTGACACAAGAGACAGGTAAGCTGGAACTAGATCACATAGAGCCCTGCAAGTGGTATTAAAGGTGTTAGAAAGTTTGGAGTTCGTTCTAAAGACACTGGGAAGCCATTGAGAGTTTGCCAGCTGTCACTGAGAGACTGAATTAAAGGTAAGAGCGAAAGCAAGGAGATGGGTCAGGGGGCTACTGCGTCTCTACCAGGAAAGGAGGACTTGGACTGGCGTGGGAAAGGGAATGAAAAAGAGATTTCAAGAGCATGTATGCATAATCAAGAAAACCTGCTGACTGGAGAGAGAGGGGGAAAGGAAGAAATGAAGAAGGATACTTAGCATCTGATTTAGGCCAGAGTGGCCAAAGCATTCTTGGCTTGGGCTCCTGTTCTATTAAATAAGACACATTCAGTATGGAGGGATAAAGACCATGTTCCAACTTCAGACAATTTGAGTCGGGGTGTCTGTGGAGTATCTAACTGGACCTGGACAAATGGCTGCCGTGTTCTAGCAGAGAAATCTGGACACGAAACAGATTTTGGAATTATCAGCATATAAACGATAACCTCACTGCAGGAGAGCATAAGATCATCCAAGTCAGTGTATGGGGTTGAGATTCTTTTCCTGGGTGAAATTTGTGATCCTCCTGAAATTGTAAGCAACATTTGGTATGCAAATTCACATGTAGTTTTTCTGAAGAGAGACTTCATAGTTCATAGCTTTGAGCAGATTATCAAAAGCCCCCAAAGAGATTAAAAGTAAGAGTAAAGTAAGATGAGCAAAGAGCCAAAAGAGGCAGCAACATTGCAAAACAAAGGCATGGAACTGGAAACACAAGGGGAAAACTGATCCTCCCATTGAGCTACAGTGTCTTTCTCCTCCTTATACTTGTCCTATAAAGAAAGAAATAATTGCCCGGAGTCAGACATCATATTGTGTTCCTTATACTAATCTGAGACAGAAAGCAAATTAAAACAGTCTTTAAAAAGTATTTCATAAGAGCTACAAGGAAAAGTTTTCTATTTATCTAGTTAACTAGAAGAATACCCCTAATCCCAAGTTCATGGTCAGTACTACAGAAAGGGATGGTTCTCACAATCAACTTGTTCCAGCGCTCATAATGAGGAAATCCTATCTGCGAAGAGTCAAAAGCCAGACATTTATTTTTCTTTTTAGTTTTAAGCTTTATTGAGCTTAAACTGTAAACTGTACAGTCCCATTCACTATTTTTAAGTGTAATTTACCAAGTTGTTCATCCATCATCACAATCTAATTTTAGAACATTGTCACTCCCAGGAGAAACCTCATACCCATTAAGCAGCCACTTTCAAACCCCCTATACTCCCTAACCCCCAGCCTTAGGACACCACTAATCTACCCTCATTTCATAGATTTGCCTATTCTGAACATTTCATATCAATGTAACCATATAAAATGTGGTCTTCTGTGTTGGCTTCTTTGATTTAGCATATTTTTGAGGTTTGTCCATGTTGTAGCATATATATGTACTTTGCACCTTTTGATGGCTAAATAATATTCCATCATGTGGATATACTACATTTTATGTATCCATTCATCAGTTGGTGCACATTTGTGCTGTTTCCCCCTCTTGGCTATTATGAATAATGGTATGATGAACATCTGTACACAAGTCTTTGTGTGGACATATGTTTCTGTTTCTTTTGGGTAAGATACCAAGGAGTGGAATTGCTAGGTCATACGGTAATTCTGTGCTTAATATTTTGAGAAATTGCCAGACTGTCTCCCAGAGCGGTGGCACTTTTTTTTTGTTCCCACCAGCAATGTATATAAGAGGGATCTAATTTCTCCACATTCTTGCCAACATTTGTCAACTATGTGTCTTTTTTATGATAACTATTCTAGTGGATGTGAAGTGGTAACTCATTGTGGGTTTGATTTACATTTCCTTGGTGACAAATGATGTTACGCCCCTTTTCATTTGTCTATTGGTCATTGATCTCTCTTTGGAGACATATCCAATCAAACTCTTTGCCCATCACAGATCTCTTTTTAATCTTTGAGAAAGAGAAACACAGAGACAGGGGACAGATATAGTCACAATATTATGAAAAAATTATCAGAAAAAATAGGGATAAAAGAGAGAAGGAAGAGCACATAGAAAGTACAGGAGTCAAAAAACTAGAAGTCAAATAATGACTCTAGCGGACAAAGAAAAACACACAAGCTAGGAGAGAAAGCTGTGGTCAGAATGGGGAATTCTTGAATCAGGTTGAATTGATTTAAAGGTAATGACAAAGATGAAGCTGTGGCTACAGAACAGTGAATCCTGAAAACCCCCACTGAGAAGAAATTAAAACATCTCCCAGGGACAGGGTGAGAATCAATGAATTAGAATATGTGCAAGTGCTTTATAAACTACCCAAATGTAAAGTTGATTCAAATAGCTGTGTTTTTCCCAGTTGGGTTAAAAACTTTGAAACTTGTTTTGGAAGACGGTAACAATGAAGATGATTATAATAAATAGCAGTTACCATTTATGATTCCAGGCAATGTGCTAAGGAGTGTACATCATTTATCATACTTATTCCTTCAAAACACTCTAGGAAGTAGGTACTACTATTATCTTCACTACAAATGAAGATCTTTAAGCCACACATATTCCTGTTTTTCTCTCCAGTGTAAACCAACCATGGTGACAGGGTAAACCAATACTACTTACAGTAAGGTAGACAATTTCATAGGAAATCTTACCTATCAGAGAAAATCTATAAATATTATTCTCATTGCATTGCTTTTTTCTTTATATTAGAGAACCAAAGTTTTTGATAATTATACATGATTACTTTGGTACTAATTTATTTCTTTATTGCTTCAACAATGGATAAATGATCTCTTCTCCATAAGGGCTCTGCTGGTGGCTTAGAGTGCAGGAGACCCGGGTTCGGTCCCTGGGTCGGGAAGATCCCCTGGAGAAGGAAATGGCAACCCACTCCAGTATTCTTGCCTGGAGAATTTCATGGATGGAGGAGCCTGGTAGGCTACAGTCCACGGGGTCGCAAAGAGTCGGACACGACTGAGCAACTTGACTTTCACTTTCTCCATAATAAAGGTAGGTATACAATGTTTGTTTAAAAAACATTTAACTCATCTTATGGCTGATCCATGTTGATGTATGGCAGAAACTAACACCATACTGTAATTATCCTTCAATTAAAAATAAATAAAGAAAAACTATTTAATTCATCTGAAATTTATTATGCATGGTATGAGATTAAAAGATTTAAATGTAGCTTTCTTCATATTATCATTCAATAATGCTTTTTTTATTAAACACTAATTTCACATATTAAACACATATTAAACCACTATGAGTTTATTTCTGATATTTCTATTTTGTTTCTATCACTATTATTAACCTACATTCAGGTAATCTTATTAATATACTTTGGAATAGGTTTTGGTCTTGAATGGCAAAAACTCCTTTGTTCCTCTTTAAACATCACAATCCTTAATTAGATGATAACAACTGCACACACATAAACCTTACTCAGATACTGAGTACACATTTTGTTTGGCCAGTACACCAATTGCCAGTATTTAAAAAACAGTAGATGACAGGTGCTACAGTCTTAATGTGTCCCCCCAAAATTCATACACTGAATTCTAACCTCCAAAAGTGATGGTCTTAGGAGGTAAAGTGGTCTTTGGGAGGTGACTGGATCAAAAGGGTACTTTATAAATTTCTGGCTTCTCTTGAAAAATTAGTATCACTGAGCCCATGTACCCAAGTGCCAAGAATCACTGAAAACCAATTAGTCACCTCTTCCTCTCCTTTATACAGGTACACATATATAAAGTTCAAAGTGTCCAACATTCCCTGTTGTCTTACTCCCAGGCCACCTAAGTGACTAATAGTGTCTGCCTGAAGGCCTATGAACCGCAACTTCTGGTAAAACCTCTGAGTTTCCCTTTCTGTCTTCGAAAGCCAGAAAGTTCATAGTTAAATTGGTGATCAACTTTAGTAACTACACTTAACCTAGATTTCCAGTCTAATCTCTTCTTTACTTCCATAGTGCGGGGGGCCTGATCTTTTATCTTCATTTAATTACCTTACAATGTATGTACTAATTCCAATCCTCTCAAATATTAATTTTATGAATGAGAATAATTTTTTAAACGTTTGCCTCCCCTGAAGTTCTTGCCTGCTTCTTTACTGTCTGATTTATACTATCAATCAAATTCAATTCAACATCCTATTGGGATCTTCAACTGGTATTATATTAAATCTATAAATTAACTTTGTTAGTATTATCATCTATATCATATTGACTACTCAACTAGAAGTAGATTATATTTCTCTTATTATTTTTTATATATCTTGTAAGATTTTTAAATAAAATAATTTAATGTTATCTTTTTCATTACATTTTGTCTACAGATAAAATAAATGGCTGAATTCAGTTAGGTATATGTTTTATAACCCGTGATTTAAGCATCTCAAAATGTGATTTTCTTGAATCTCCTAAACCTTCAGGTTACAGTCCCTTGCCACTGACAAACAGTGTCAGTCGCTCTACTGACCTACACATACTTCACTTATCTCTTTTATATGATTTGTTGCAATTATTTATAAAACAATACAATAAAAAAGTGACATCCCTATTTTGTTTAATTTTAAATAGACCGCCACTACTAGAAACTCCATCTTCTGGAGTTTGGTAACTGCTGCTACTAGAAACTCCATCAACCTCCTTTATGCCCTCACACTTAAAAAGAAATCTATTTTTGACAAACATGACAAGGTAATTCAATGGGGAAAATAGTCTTTTCAATAAGTGCTGCTGGAATAACTGGATTTTAATATGGGGAAAACAAACAAACATACCTTGACCTCTTCACACTGTACACAAACATTAAACATAAGCTCTAAATAAAAAAACTTCTAGAAGAAAACAGAAAAAAATAATCTTTGTTACTCTGAGGTACAGTGATGATTCCTTATAACACAAAAAGCATGAACCACTAAATGACACATTCTCATGTGACGTTTCTAAAATTTATGTCATGGATAAATTCAACTTCAGCAAAATTAAAAACTTCTATTTGTCAAAAGATGCCATTAAGAAAATGAAAAGGCAAACCTCATATTAGAGAAATATTTACAGAATACTCCCAAGAAAGGTCTTTTATCTAGAATACATAAAGAACTCTCAATTTCTTAAAACAAACCAATTTATTTTAAAATGTGTAAATGATTTAAATAAATGTTTTGCAAAAGAAGATACATGGATGATCGACTAGCACTTAAAAAAATTGCTCAATGTCGTCAGTCACTAGACATATAAGAATTAAAACCACAGTAAGATACCACTACACATATCTTAGAAGGAAAGTGAAAGTGAAGTCGCTTAGTCGTGTCTGACTCTTTGTGACCCCATGGACTGTAGCCTACCAGGCTCCTCCGTCCATGGGATTTTCCAAGCAATAGTACTGGAGTGGATTGCCATAGTTAAGATTAAAGACTGATTACAAAGTGAGAAGATGGAGCAGCTGTAAATCTCCTCCCTTCCTAGTAAAATAGCTTGTTAATTTCTTATAAAGTTAAACATAGGATCATATGACTGCGAGTCATATGACTCAGCAATACCAATCCTAGGTATCTACCCAAGATCTTCATACAACATCTATTCACAATAGAAAAAAAAAATAATTTTAAGCATGGAAAAACCCACATATCCAAAAACTGGTGAACAGATAAACAAAACATGATATATCCACACAATGAAATACTAATCAGGAATTTAAAAAAACTATTAATATATTTGACAAATGGATGACTCACATTATGCTACATGGAA
Source organism: Capricornis sumatraensis (assembly GCF_032405125.1). Lineage (NCBI taxonomy): Eukaryota > Metazoa > Chordata > Mammalia > Artiodactyla > Bovidae > Capricornis > Capricornis sumatraensis. The sequence continues at coordinate 104,127,030 of NC_091074.1, read as the reverse complement.
AAAAAGTGAGACACAAAATACTACACACTGTACAACTCCATGTATATATAAGAAATTCTAGAAAAGGCAAAACTATACTGACAAGGGGGACTTCCCTGGTGGTCCAATGGCTAAGACTCTGCACTCCCAAGGCAGGCAGCCTGAGTGCAATCCCTGATTAGGGAACTAGATCCCAAATGCTGCAACTGAAGGCTCTGCCTTGCCACAACTAAGACTCCTGTGCAGCCAAATAAACAAATATTAAAATAAGAAAAAAAAACCAAACTATAGTGACAGAAAACAGATCAGTGGTTGTTGGAGGGCAAGGACTGTGGGGGTAAAAGAAGTATGGATTATGATAGAGGGCACATGACTGCATACATTTATCAAAACTATACAATTAAAATGGGTAAATTATTATACGTAAATCATAACCTAATAAGACCATAATATACTTTAAATTTCATCGTGAAAAATATATTTTACAAAATCCAACCTAAAGAGTCTGAGTGGGTAGTAACAAATTTAACTTCTACTCAGGAAGAGGTCTTGACTTTGCCCTGGGCTTTTGAAAGATTTAATCTCTAAGCCTTGTAAGAGTGTCTTTATTCGCCTGAAATTTCAATCATAGTAGTCTAACAGTGTGAAGGCTGGAGGCAGGCCACACCAGATAGGATTTAAGGTAGAAGTTGACCACCCAGAGAAAGATTAGCAATGTTATGTTATGTAGACCAGGAGTTCTGGATCATATGGTATCAACCTGACCAGAGGGGCTGAAGCTACGTCAGCTACCTGGGCAATGAATCATGCCTGCATAATGGAGCCCTAATAAAATTCTGAAGACTGAGGCTTTGGTGAGCTTCCCAGCTGGCAATAGTTTCATGTATATTATCACAATCAGTGCCAGGCAAGAAACATGCCCTGACTCCAAGGGGGGAGAACAATAGCAGAGCTTCTCTTGTTAGCTTCTGTTAAAATCTGTTTGCTTTTCCTAATAGTTTTGTAATAAACTGTAACTGTAATAGATTCCAGCGAGTTCTCTGAGGTTTTCTGGAAAGTTATTGAACCTAAGGTTGGTCTTGTGGACCCCTGAACTTGTATGTAGTGTCAGAATTGAGGGTGGTCACATGTGGACCGCGTATCTTCTAACTTCGCAGTTGCCCTCAACACTCACAACCAGATAAACATAAATAGGTGGGAAATCGATGACTATAAAATTCATAGTTGAAATGTTTAATAATTACTTAAGCAAATTGCAAAGGTCACACATATAAACCTATGTGAAAGCATCAGAGTCATGTCTGACTCTTTGCGACGCCATGGACTGCCAGGCTCTTCTGTCCATGGAATTCTCCAGATAAGAATACTGGAGTGGGTAGCCATTCCCCTATAAGCCTATATACAATGACAAAATGACAACCTTTACAGCTGCCTGGTTAACCTGGAACCAGCCCAAGTAGTAAGACTCTGTGTTAGCACGTGCAATCAGTTGTTTAAATTAGACATGTCAAGTGTACAACTTAGGCAGGGAACACACAGAGAAACCAACCATCCCTCCCGTTCCCAGGTGCATGCCTGTCATCTAATCCTGTTACGTGGCTTTTTACTTCCTTACTTAGAATCTGCTCAACATTTCAAGTCCTAAATTTCCTATAGCATGCAACTGGATCTCTTCTTTCAAATTCCTAGCAGTATTATCCAGAGCAACTATTATCCTAGAGATAGAAGTTCACTAGCAATACAGACGTAACTTTGTAAAAAGTGTTTTAGAAATTCAGGATAAAGAGTCTGCAGTCATGAAATGACAAAAAATATTTTCCAAAGATGCCCCATAAATTTGTCTTCTGAAAACTTAGCTATTGTTTTTATAACTAACATTTTCCATGAGAGAAAAAAATGAAAAAATTAGGGGGGGAAATGGCATAAATAATACAATAAATTCCCATAGAATACCATAAATGTTACTGTTTCCAAATGCTTGTAAACTTGTGGGCAAAGGAGTCCACAAATGCAAGTTTAAGTGAAGGATCTATGCTGCACAGTTTCTCAGTTGTGCCCAACATTTTGTGACCCTATGGACTGAAAGGCTTCTTTAACATCGCAGGCCCCTCTGCCCACGGGATTTTCCAGGCAAGAATACTGGAGTGGGTTGTCATTTCCTCCACCAGGGGATCTTCATGACCCAGGGATCAAACCCGCATCTCTTGCATTGGCAGGTAGGTTCTTTATCACTGAGTCACCCAGGAAGCCCAGGTATCTAACTAGGCTGTTCTTTTTCATGTTGAGCCAAACTAGGACAGGTGGTAGGCTAATGCTGGACTCAGAGAGCACTTGACAGAAGGGCAGAGAGGAGAGTGCTTTCCCTCCAAACAAAGGCAAACTTATCAAATGCTCAAAGTATGTCCATTTGTCCAAAGTGATCCCTAAGTGTGGGAATGAGCAGATATCTACTGGGCTGCTCTTAATACCCTGGACACTTTGTAAACAAAACCCAGCATAGCAGACAAACGCACTACCTCTGTCCTGAGCCACAACTCAGCAAGACAGAGCAGTAAGCTCTTTACTGTGTGAACCAGTTTTCACCAGGCTTCAGGCTGGCCTGCAGAGCTCCAACCTGTAGATGATGTTCTTCAGCCAACAAGAACAGGTTGGGCACTCTAACTGGAATACCATCCTCACCACAGATGGGCTCCTGAAACTACCTCTTGGCTCAGAATGCATGTGACCATCTAGCATTGGCTCTCACCTGCCCCACTCTCACTATGTGTGCCCTCTTTCCACAGATCTACTTTATCTGACTTTACCCTTGCTAGAATGCAAGTCCTGCTTTGAATCCCCAACTCACCTAACTGGGGGTCTAAAACTCTTACTTTAAATGACTCTGTTCCTGAACCCCGAGTCATTGGCTGAGAGATTTGCCAACCCACATGGACAATCCAGAACTAAGATGCAAACCTAGCAAAGGGGAAGTCAGAGAGACTGAAGCATAAGAAGCTCTGACCCACAGCTGTTAAAGGAAAAGGACCATGAGCCACAGGATGCAGGCTATAGAATACACAGGTTACCTCTAGAAGCTGAGAATGACCCCAGGCTGATAGCCAGCAAGGAAATGCAACCTCATCCTACAGCCACATGAAACTGGCTGAACTCGGCCAACAGCCTGAATGAGCTTGAAAGAAGATTGATTCCCAAGAGCCTCTAGTGAGGAACACAGCCCTGCCAAACCTCTGATTTCAGCCTTGTGAAACCTGGGGCAGAGAACCAGCTGAACCATGCTGTGAACAGAATTCAGATTTAGAGAACTTTGCTGTTTTAAGGCACTTAGTTTATAGCAATTTGTTACAGAAGCAATAGACTGAACACAGTGGTGGTCCCAGGGCTACCATCAAATTGCCTTCCTGTCCCCACCAGCCTGCAGTTAGGAACCAAGGAAACTGAAGTTACCCAGCTGTCAATATACAAAACTTTCATAGGATGTCCCATATTGCACCGTCAGTGTGTCTGCGTATTTTGTCTTCCTCACTAGGATGCAAGCTCTTAAGACAGGGACTGTGAATGACCTTTTTTTTTTTTAAACTCTAATTTTTTTTTAATTGTCCAAAGAATACATATTGATTGTAGAAAACTTAGGGAAAAAAGAAATAAATATAAAAGAAATTTTAAAAGATCCATAATTCAATAGCTAACCATACTATTAATATTTTCATGTCATTCTATACTTTGTATATGTATTAAATTCTGAGAGAGATGGGAATACCAGACCACCTGACCTGCCTCTTGAGAAACCTGAATGCAGGTCAGGAAGCAACAGTTAGAACTGGACATGGAACAACAGACTGGTTCCAAATAGGAAAAGGAGTACGTCAAGGCTGTATATTGTCACCCTGCTTATTTAACTTCTATCCAGAGTACGTCATGAGAAACGCTGGACTGGAAGAAACACAAGCTGGAATCAAGCTTGCCGGGAGAAATATCCATAACCTCAGATATGCAGATGACACCACCCTTATGGCAGAAAGTGAAGAGGAACTGCCGGGGTCCAGCCCCGGTGGATCCAGGGAATTCGAAGGTGGGGACAGCATCGGCGTCTTTGGAAAAATACATATTTAATTACAGATATATAGAGAGATTAGAAACGGATAGTGTAGTAGGAGATAGTGTAGTGGAGAAAAGGAGGCTGAATCCAGATGGGAATTCAGCCAGAGAAACGGGAGCAAGAAAGAAGCGACATGGGGGAATCAGTCTTTACGGAAACTGATCCGATTTCTTTATTTTGGGGTTTGCTTATATACCTTTTGTTACACATAGGGATGAATACAGAGTCACGTGGGGGTCAGCAGTCCTGACCTTTATTAAAATCAGGTGCTTTATATAAAAAGGTCTTAGGGATTTTATGATCCTTTCTTTCTGATAACCAAAAAACTTATTTTTTCCAAGGGTGTTTTTTCTTAAACCAGGCACCACCCTCCAAATAAAGTTACATTCCTATAGGGTGAGGGTGTAGTGAGTTACAATCAAGAAAGGAATTTATTTAACCCAAGGTTAACCTGATTAATCTTAAAGGTTAATACTTATTTCTCCTATATGCTTAAAGGTTAATACTTATTTCTTCCTATATGCTAGTTATATTCAGTATAAGGGTAGGGAACATGGAGATTTAGCAGCAAACATCAGCCCAACAAATGAAAATCCTTTCACCAATGCTCCCCTTAAGATCTATTTTGTCTTAAGATAGTGATAAAGTTACATTTTTACATAGTAAGGACATAGTGATTTATAACAAAGTACAGTGATCTATTACAAAAGAGAAAATCCATTAGCTCAAAAAGTCTAGTATTGCTAACATCAAAAACTACTATATTTCCTTTACTGTATTCCAAATACATTGATTAATATATTCCCAGGTGCCTAAGGTTATGGAGGCCTGGCGGCAATCATTGACTCAACAAGAAGAAAAAGCCCTATGCTAATTAAGACTCTCAAAATACTCCAAAACTCTCTGTGCTGTTTATGGTTAAGAGGTAGTAAACAATCATGTGGCAGGAGTATGGATAATCCTGTCACACAAGCTAGTCTGTCAGCAGAGAGGTTTGACCTGAGACATCCTTGTCCCACCCAGAGCAGGGAATTAGCAGCAATTATTGACACAACAAATGAAAAACCCTTCACCAATATAATTCCTGACCAACCCACTATACTAATAATTTCTAACTCCCCAAAAGAATTTGCCTTTAGTAAGTCTAAAACATCTCGTGCACAATCACATGTGGCCGGACAAACCTATACAGGTGGGCTAGATAACTTTCAGAGGAGTCCGTAAGCTGAAACACTCTTGTCACGCCCAAGAATTTTTATTGCCTTGGAGCTGCACATTTACTCCTTCTCCGAGAGAAACGGTTATGGGGGAGAGCCCCCTGTAAAGTCAGAGGTGTAGGTGAGAGCATAAAACAGACTCTGGTTTGGGGGTAGATGCTCGGGAACAGGGGGTTTCCTGAGGCTTGATCATGCCTTTGCGTATGTCAAGCCACCTTCCTCATGACTTTTGCCATGGGCGGAGTTCCTCACACTGGCTCCCAGCAAGGAACTAAAAAGCCTCTTGATGAAAGTGAAAGAGGAGAGTGAAAAAGTTGGCTTAAAACTCAACATTCAGAAAACGAAGATCATGGCATCCGGTCCCATCACTTCATGGGAAATAGACGGGGAAACAGTGGAAACAGTGTCAGACTTTATTTTTGGGGGCTCCAAAATCACTGCAGATGGTGACTGCAGCCATGAAATTAAAAGACGCTTACTCCTTGGAAGAAAAGTTATGACCACTAAATAGCATATTCAAAAGCAGAGACATTACTTTGTCGACTAAGGTCCGTCTAGTCAAGGCTATGGTTTTTCCAGTAGTCATGTATGGATGTTGAGAGTTGGACTGTGAAGAAGGCTGAGCGCCGAAGAATTGATGCTATTGAACTGTGATGTTGGAGAAGACTCTTGAGAGTCCCTGGGACTGCAAGGAGATCCAACCAGTCCATTCTGAAGGAGATCAGCCCTGGGATTTCTTTGGAAGGAATGATGCTAAAGCTGAAACTCCAGTACTTTGGCCACCTCATGTGAAGAGTTGACTCATTGGAAAAGACTCTGATGCTGGGAGGGATTTGGGGGCAGGAGGAGAAGGGGACGACCGAGGATGAGATGGCTGGATGGCATCACCGACTCGATGGACGCGAGTCTGGGTGAACTCCGGGAGTTGGTGATGGACAGGGAGGCCTGGCGTGCTACGATTCATGGGGTCGCAAAGAGTCGGACATGACTGAATGACTGAACTGAACTGAATATATATATATATAAATAACAAGATATATACTGATTTATAATTTTATCTTTCCCTTAATAGCATTATGTGGCTATTCCATGTCAATGGATGGAATTCTGTACCATCATTTTTACTGTTCCATAGTATTCAGGCTGGGCCAGGTCCTCCTGTTATAACCTCTTTGGTACCTTTATATCTCACCTTTCATAACACTTTTGACAGCTGTAGTAACATTTGTGATTATCTGATGATTTTAAGTTCTGTTTTCTCCACTAGACTATAATTTCCATGAGATAAAAGTGTGCCTGTTTTCATCGAGTATAATCTCCAAAGCTTAGCCCCAAGTAGATGCCCAAGAAATATAATACATGAGTGAATGAATTTAACCAAATCTTTTTTTTTCAGCCATTTAGGTTGTTTCCTATTTTGTTATTCTTAATAAAGGTTTCTGGAACACAGTAGATTTTCAATAAACATTTGCTGAGGACTAATAAAATAACAATTTTGGAGACTGGTGAAGGATAATCATTTAGTAGGCAGTAATTTGATTTAAGTCATGAGAAGAAGAGAAGTAAGTCTCAGTCACATAAACATGAAGAACTGTACAGAGCTGATAAAAGGATCCTCAAAGTGAGTATTCTGGCAAATTTTATCTTTACTTTTCTATTTTTTTCCAAACAGAGACAGGTATGCATGATAAATGAGGTTTGATAACTCTTTAAAAAATCTTTAAAGAGGTATGTTTTATATTATAATTTTTTAATAAAGTTCTTCCTAAAATATATGGTTATATAGCATAGTCTAGATCCAGAAAGCTTGGCAATCTGCTCATGCGTAGTTTAAAGAGTAAACACATTCTTCATATGGGTATAATATCACTACCAATCCCCTAAATAATAAATAAGCCGTTATGAAAGTTTATAAGCTTTATCCAGTATTGTACATCAGCTATACTGCTGCTGCTGCTGTTCAGTCACTAAGTCATGTCTGACTCTTTGCAACCCTGTGGACTACACAGCCTGACAGGCTCCTCTGTCTATGGAAATTCCCAGGCAAGAATACTAGAATGGGTTGCCATTTCCTTCTTCAGGGAATCTTTCTGACCCAAGGACCGAACACACATCTCCTGCTTGGCAGGTGAATTCTTTACCACTGAGCCACCTGGGAAGACTACATCAATAATACTTCAATTAAAAAAAAAAAAAAAAGCAAGAAACAAGGGGGAAAAAAAGTTAATAAGCTAGTTAGCAATCATGGGGTGGGCTAAACTAGACACTAAAGCTACAGGCTTCTGAGCTTTAGAGAAGGCAATCAGCGGCCGTTAAAGTCCTGTTCTGTATTCATGTAAGTAAGCAAGCAAAGTCACTCAGTCGAGTCCGACTCTTTGTGACCTCGTGGACTGCAGCCCACCAGGCTCCTCAGTCCATGGGATTCTCCAGGCAAGAATACTGGAGTGGGTTGCCACTGGATTCATGTAGAGATTATAAAATTAGAGTTTCTTTAAAATAAGACTATTGCCTATTAAACAATCAATTATCTTACTAAGACAGTAACATCAGTTTTAAACTACCTGCTTTTCAATGAATATTTGAAACATACAAATGGTAAAAAATGTCCAAATGTGAAATAAGTATAATGCATTTCAACATTAAAATTCATATTCTTTACCTGACAGAAAAAGAAACACATAAAGATTGCCTGCAAATTATTCAAAGCCTCCAGAGATTGTATAGGTATTTTGGTTCCTTTCAAAGTTTCTTTAGTTATAACTTTATTGATTTATATAACCTGTCCTTCTTTACATGTTCTACTAAAAGTTTCTTTCATCTTTAAATGCTGGAAGTAAGAGGCCCCAAAAGCATAAAAGGTGAGAAAGGCAATCACTGTGTAGCTTACCAGAGTGTAGCATATAATGCAAAGAGCACTAGCCTAAGGATTAGTCCTGATATTATTGTCTTCGTCAGTTCACTGACGTTTCCTAGACTCCAGTTTCTTTGCCTACAAAATGAAGGCGCTCAGTGATCTCAAGGGCCCTTACTGCACAAACATTTTAGGCTGTGAATTTCTGGGAGATGAGACAGTTAAAGAAAAGAAGAAAAACTCCCGCTAGATACCCTGCTAAAGGTTACGCAGGTAATTGAAAAAGGTCTCAAACAAAATGCCCCTGATAGATTTTACTCACACATGCATGCCATCAACCTCCTCAGAAGCCTACTTCCTGTACATCTTGTTAACACTGATTTATCTGAAATCTGAGAGGCATTTTAGGACCACAGAGCCTTTATCAGCGATAGGGACTAATGGATTCCTTAGAGAAAAGCCAAAAAGATAAAGAAGGAAGTTAGATTTGTGCAAAAAATACACCTTCAGAACCTCTGCAGAAAAATCAATATTGATAAGTGAGATATACTGGGAAAATTTCTTAAGAGTAACAAAGAAAGTGGACACTAACCTGTGTGTTAGGATTGTCTGCAGAATGGAGAACAGAATTCTATTAATAATAAAACGCCTATATCAAAATGATTAAAAGCAATTCCCTACATGCCCTCACCTGGCTTTGTAATAGCCTATGTAGACTAAGAGCACTGCCACCTTGCCACAACCTACCCCATCCCAGGCACCCAGAAAAAGGGAGTATCCATGGTGAAAACACAATGCCTCCCCAATCATCTTACCAGGGCTCAAAAGAGCAAGACACTTTGCACCATACAGTCTCATATATACTAATCCAGGTATCTTAGAACTAGAAGCATCTCTGCTTTATCGAATTTGGTATGGAAGATGGGGGCTTCTCTTCTGGGAACATTTTCTATAATAATAATGATTCTCTCTGTCTAAAAATTGACACATACACTCTAAGACTAGCTTTCTGGTTTTGAAAATGATAGGCAATGTAGAATGTGGCAGAAGAGATACGTTTTCTAGAATCATCAATCAGTTCAAAATATATTATTATCACCTTAATCTTTTCTACCAAAAAAAAAAGTTTGGCTATAAGCAATGCCCATGCTTTATAGGACCATTACCACCAGAGCTTGGCTATAAATACAAACCACTTTCTTCTTTGGGCCTTCGCTGGTGCTCACATGTATTTGATGTGATGCTTTAAGGAGGTTACCCACTAGATAATCTTAAAGATCCCTTTCATCTCTGGCACTTTATGGTTCTAAGATAAATGAGCTTTTCCAGGTTGACCCAGCCTCACAGCCTTATTTATAGCATTGTTTCTATGCAGAAAAATTTTACACATCTCATCCAACTGACTTAAAAATTAACTTTGGGACATAATCCATTTGAAGTTGAGGCATTCCAGTATCTCATAAAATATTGTCTGCCATGTTCCTATACATCTTTATTACTACAGTAAATACTATTTGGGGAGAAAAGAACACTTTAATTAAAATGATAAAAAAAATAAAATACAAACTTTTTACTACAAATAGAATTCTTATAGTCATCTTAGCATCTTAAATTTTCTGGTTAGAATAGGTCAAAGACATTCTCCTTCTCATGTCCCTCTTGACTTACCTCCTTCCTATTTTATTGTAATTCAACAAGCCCCTATGAAATAACTCTTGAGTACTGAAATTTGGGAGTCATACAAAACATGGTTGTCCAGGGAGACAGAGTTGGGCAGTGTGGCTTTCAGACTATAAGAGGTCCTAATTACCCCTACCTCCTATAATTCAGAATCTTCCCGTTAAATTTGGGTGGGGCCTGTGACTTGCTTCTAACCAGTAGAATATGGCAAAGGTGAGGGGTTATCACTTGTACAGTTACATTATATAATACTGTAACTTCCATTTTGCTAACACTCTCTTGTCTGTATCTCTCTGTATTGACACCCTCTCCTGTTGGCTTTGAAGTAAGCTGCCATATGGAGAGGCCCATGTAGCAAGCACTGAAGGTAGCCTTTGGCTGATAGCCAGTAAAGAGTTAAGGCTCTTGGTTTAACAATCATTGAGGAGTACGTGCTGCCAACAACCACCTGAGCCTGGTAGGGGAACTTCCCCAGGAGAACCCCAGCTCTAATCAACACCTTGCAGCAATCTTGTAAAAGACTGAAGCAAGAGTCCGGCTAAGCTGCATCCAGATTCCTGACCCAGAGGAACTGTGACATAGTAAGTGTCTCCTGCTGTAAGCCATTTATGTTTATGGAAATATTGTTATCTAGCAACTGATCATTAATATAGGCAGATGAGTAGCACAATATAATTAGACAACAACTTAAAGGCAACAGAAATCCAATATAAAGTTCTGGGATAAAGGTAGCTTTGAAATATTCCATAGAGAGGGTATATAAGTCCCACGTTCTTTCAAGAATTCAGACTGGCAGGGAGGTACACAGCACAGAGGCTGAATCAACTGAATATCACGGAGAGTGGCCCCACTGCACTGAGAAACAGTGAGGGGAGACTGCAGAGGTACATGGGGTCCAGGTCATGCCAGGGCTGAGTGGGCTCATTTTCAATAGGTAACAACACAAAAGGAAAGGCTCTGGAGCAGGGAAATGACAGTAAAAAGGGCTTTAAAGAACTTAATCCTATCACAGTATAAAGGATGGAGAGGATTAGAGCTAAGAAGACCAAGAATAGATGTGCTGGCACAAAGGTCTTCAGGAGAGGCCAACAAACATGTAGTGGGGGCGGGGGGTGGGGGGTGGGCAGTGGGCAGTGGTTTCACACTCATGAATAATTAAAGGCATGCAAATAAAACTATAAAATACCATTCTGCGGTTGAATCAAATTTGTACAAAAGCTAATAATACTAGCAAAGATAAAGCAATCTCAGACACTATCAGTGGGAATGTAAATAGAATAGACTTTATGGAAAGACAATCAGCAAAATGCATGAATAACCTTAAAATACTCAGATCCTCAGACTAATTCACTAAGAACATATTCAAAAATAAATAAGTTTATTTACCCATCCAACAAACATTTGAGTGTCTACTACATTCCAGGTACAGAGGATATAGCCGTGAACAAAACAGACCTCACCTCTGCTTTCATGAAACTTAGAAGAGACAAACATTTAACAAATAATGATGAAATGTATAATTACACATATTACAGGACACACTAGAACTTAAATCATGAGCTTAAAAAATACCTTTCTGGGAAGTAACATCTATACTGAGATCTGAAAGATGAATAGAATTTAGCCCATGAAGAGTAGGAGGATTAAAAAAAACAACATTCATGAAGGCAAGAAAGTTAGCTATATTCAATATTTTAGAGGATTCATTCATTAACCTATTTAACAACTATGTGTAGAGGCCCTAGTAAGTATCAGGTACTAGGTGCTAAGGATAAGGGATGGGAGAAAATGATCAAGGTCAAGACAAAACATGTATTAAAAATCCTGTAGGAATGGAAGGGTGTGGTATTTATAATAAAGCCAAAGATGTATGTGTGAAAAGGAGAAATTCAATATACTTGGCAGAAAAAAAAAGAGACAGAACGGAGTATAGGTTCAGTTCAGTTCAGTCGCTCAGTCGTGTCTGACTCTTTGTAGCCCCATGGACTGCAGCACACCCAGGCCTTCCTGTCCATCACCAACTCCTGGAGTTTACTCAAACTCATGACCATTGAATCGGTGATGCCATCCAACCATATCATCCTGTCGTCCCCTTCTCTCACCTTTAATCCTTCCCAGGGTCTTTTCAAATGGGTCAGTTCTTTGCATTAGGTGGACAAAGTATTGGGAGTTTCAGCTTCAGCATCAGTCCTTCCAATGAATATTCAGGACTGATTTCCTTTAGGATGAACTGGTTGGATCTCCTTGCAACCAAGGGACTCTCATAAACAAAAAGACTGTTTATCTCCTTTCAAATCCAAATAGTATAGACTTACCTTAGAAAGGTATATCCAAAACTGTACCATTCGTTTATAAAAAAATTACCATTTATAGATAGAAATAGACTTCCCTGGTTGCTCAGATGGTAAAGAATCTGCCTGCAGTGCAGGAGATCCAGGTTCAGTCCCTGGGTTGGGAAGATCTCCTAGAGAAGGGAATGGCTACCCACTCCAGTATTCTTGCCTGGAGAATTCCATGGACACAGGAGCCTGGCAGGCTACAATCCATGGGGTTGCAAAGAGTGGACATGATGAGTGACTGTCACTCTCACTTTCATAGACAGAAATACTTAAATGACTCAGGGCTAAAATGCTCATCTGCAAAGAAGAAGTAGAGATCAAAAATAAATTTTAACATGGATACATAAGTTCAGTTCAGTTCAGTTCAGTCACTCAGTCGTGTCCGACTCTTTGCAACCCCATGAATCGCAGCACACCAGGCCTCCCTGTCCATGACCAACTCCCGGAGTTCACTCAGACTCACATAAGTTAAGGCATTGCTATACTTGAGGGATTACCCTACAGCTATCCATGAGTGTGTCCCAACTATGCTAAGCACTCAGAGAAAAGGAAGCACTTTTTCAGAATAATAAGCAGGCTCTCTTTGCAAGAGGCCAAAATGTACATAGAATAATCTTAGGATTTGAAATTAAAAACTGAGTTTGGGATTGACATGTACACACTGCTATATTTAGAATGGATAACTAACAAGGATCTACTGTATAGCACAGGGAACTCTGCTCAGTATTATAAAACAATCTAAACGGGAAAAGAATCTGAAAAAGAATAGATACAGGTCAATGTATAACGATCACTTTGCTACACACCTGAAACTAACACAACAGTGTTAATCACCTGTGTGAATGTGTGTGTGCGTGCGTTCAATTGTGTCTGACTCTTTGCGACCCCATGGACTGTAGCCCATCAGACTCCTCTCTCCATGGAATTTTCTAGGCAAGAATACTGGGGTAGATTGCCATTTCCTCCTCCAGGGCTCTTCCCACATCTCTTGTGCCTCCTACTCACTTATACACCAATATAAAATAAAATATTTCTTAAAAATTAACCAAATGAACCTCCAAAAGGTTAAGGATGAACTGACAATTACACAAACTTTATGATAAGAACATGCTTGGAGTTACTAGCAAGTTAAAAGGGAGCCATAAAAATGATCATGACCTCATGTGACCAGTAAACCCAAGAAACTAGAGTCCTTTTTCTCCTGTCTCCTCAATTATCCAAATGGTAATATCTTATGTTTGGTACATGTCAACAGCATTAAAGAGTATATAATATTTGACACTACCTTAAAAAAAAAAAGATATGCAAAACTCTACTATTTTTGCACTTCTCTGTGAGTCTAAAACTGTTCCAAAATGAGAAGTAAAAACAAAATACATGGGTAGATTTGCTACAGCAAATAACACAAAGCCTAAAATTTGTGTTAATTTCATAAAGCAATCAAAAAGAAGGACAAATGAAATAATCCTCCAAATTACGCTCTCAAGTCCAATTTTTACTTCTCCTGTTAAAGGATGCAGGTACCTATCAAGAGAAAAGTTCATGGTCTGTCTTGGACAGTCCACTGCCCATCAGACTTCTGGGGAGGTGATTTCAATCTCTCTAAGCCTTTGCTACCCCCATCCCACAGTTTGGTATCATATACTTCTTGACTATTGCATTCTATACAAATATTCATTATTACTATTTAAAATTTTTTATTTGAACTGCATTATTCCTTCATTAAATGGAGAAATATCTTTTCAGATTAACTATTTGGATTTTTTCAAGTTTTTTAATTTATCAAATTAATCTACTTTAGTAGGGGCCCAGATTTAATCAACATATTTATCTAACAATAAATAGTTATTATATCTCTCAAAATATTATAGAACTACAGTCTAAAAAATGTTTTTATTTGCATTAGCATTCTCCTATAAAGTTCACTAATAGAACTGGCTAACCTTAAAATTAGTGTGATTAATTCTAAAGACCTGTCTTTATTTATTAGACCTGTCTAATAAAGTTTGATGGGCATAAATATACAGTTTGGAACAAATATATTGACATCATACATAGAATTCATTTGATAAGATATCTTTTTCCCCATAGACAGTATAAATGAAATAATAGCTCTTTTGAAGAAAAGAGGTGATTAAGTCAGGAATTTCAAGAAATCCAAAACCTAAACCTTGAAAACCCGAATGAAATTTCAAAGTCTGACAAAGAAAATATATCTTTTATAAAATTAGAAATCAGTGTGTACTTATAAATGATGCACCACAAAATGTTTCATTATAACTTTACTTTGTCAAAATCCATTATCCATCTGCCTTCCATCAAGCAGTCTTGGGAAGAAAAATATTATATTGTTTTCTGGGTTAAAACTTCATGTACAGCCTAAAAGCTAATGGGAAAACAGAGTACGAGTAAAGGAGTAACTCTCGCAAATCATGCATTTACTCATTAAAACCTCAAGGTAGGCCATTTTAACATGGCACCTAATTTTGTTTCCTGGTAAATGTATTTATAGACCAAAACCAGAAATGATTCAAGTGGACAGTTAAAAAAAAAAAAACAGGAAGCGTATAAAAGTAATATTCAGTAAGATTTTATCTTTATAACAGTAAAAAAAAAAAAGCAGGATGCCCCCTCCCCGTTCAAGTTCCCACAATGTTCACCATTCAGCCACAGTCTACTCACTTCCGATGGGTGTGGTCCATGCCACTGTTTGGTATTGCTTCCAACTCTGCATTTTTCTGCCCACAGATATTTCCATAGCTGTCGTATCCTGATACTAGTCTTGCTGCTGCACCTGTTGCTACTGAAAAGCCACAAATAAATCCCTAGGAGAAAAACACAGAAAAAACATACAAATAAACCATTTCAATAGCAACAGCCACTACTTGATACGATAATGAGATTCTTTTGTCCACTGAAGGGAACAAAGAGCTCTCTTTCCTTATTGCAAACACTATTCCACTGTTTTCCTTGGGTTTCACATAAGCTGTACAAAGAAGTCCACAGGGAAACACTATTTACTACAATAACAAAACAAATCTCAAGCTTTTACATCGTAAGTATGTCTTTGCATTTTATAATAATAATAGCAGCATCTTTGTACTGAACATCTGCTCGATGCCAGGATCTGTACCAGCTGCTCATCATACATTATCTCTAATCCTCATGATGGGGAAATTGAGGCCCAGAGAGGGTAAATAAGTCATACAAGGCCTTAGAAGCTAGTAAAGATCAGGGCATAAGACTCAAACTTAGCTTTCTTCATTCTTTAAAATTTTTTTTAGTATGTATTTATTTGACTACACTGGATCTTAGCTGTAGCATGTGGGATCTAGTTCCCTGACCAGGGATTGAAGCCAGGGCCCCCTGCATTGGGATTTTGGAGTCTTAGCCACTGGACCACCTGGGAAATCCCCATTCTTTAGTTTTATTTGATTGTCAAAGAGTTCTGTTAAATGAAGAATAGACAAATTCAAAGAACAATAGGTAAGTGGGTTTTGAATTATCACTTCAGAACACACAACACTTCTGTTCTCTTCCTGCAATAAAGTTGTGTAGAAGCCAAGGAATTATACGGTGAAGTACATTCACGCTCTGAATATTGGAGACTCAAGGACAGTGAGGCCCTGGGTCCATGTGCCACAGAGGTCACTTCATTTCATGGGGATATGCTTCACCACAGTACCAACGGCACTGCATCATGTTTGCCAAGTCAAGGGTGCATTGATCAAAGCAAAGCAATAAGCCCTACACTCAACTGCAGGCTACTGGGCATAAGAACAGGAAATAAGGTGAGTCACTATTAATAAACTGAATTGGGAGAAAAGACAGAGGTTAAGATATATTCTTGCAATGCGGTCACTAAAAGATTGAGTTTCTGTTATCTTTAACAAAAGATACTAAGGTTAATGGTGAACCTTTCCAATACAGGGCTTTTAACGAAAGGCATCATAGAGTAATAGAAAGAGAAGCCAGAAAGATCTGGATTCAAACCCTCACTCTACCATTTACCACCTATATAACCTTGATCCATTTACCTTCTTAGACTGTTTCTTCCTCATCTATGACAAAAAATAATATCAACTGTTTACAGCCAAATGATGGGGCCTCCATGAGATAACACATTTCTAACTTTTAGCTGGGCCTGGACACAGCAGGTAGTCAATATATTGTAGCTGCTAATGAAAAAGTCAGACTAAAGAAGTTGATAACAGTAATTGGGGATTAACCAAAAATCCCTTCAGTTCTAAATTTTGGGAAAAAATTTTCTAGGGGGTGTGGGGGGAGTGAGAAATACTGTCAGTCATTTTGTCATTAGAGAGAAACATTCAGACCACAATTACCATCTTCTTTCACTACTCGTCTAAAATAGCAAAGCCCTTGCATAATTAAAAGGTTATGTTCTTCTTTCACTTTTTATAGAAATGTTCTTCTTATGTTTGATAAGTACTTTGTGTTAGAGTTGGCCTTCAGTGGTTTCTGAAGTCCCTTTATGACTCTGTTTAACAGTACTGTTGGAGATGTACATGTGTGTGTTTTTGTGCATGTGTGTATTTGTGTTTTTCAGTTATAGGCAACCTCATATCCCTCTGGGATGTAGGCAGAGTATAAATTATAAATGTCTCATATATATAGTAAAATGGAACACTGACATATTTTCACATAGGCCATTTAAACTTCTTAGTAGCTTCCCAAAGCATTAGAGTAGAGAGGGTGAGAAGCTGTAGGAGGGAAAGGAAGGGGAATAGGAAGCTAGTGAGAGAGAGAGAAACCATGACTGTTATCCTGGAGATGTCCCATATGGTACAAGTAGTGACAATGGAGAACTAGGCCAAATATAATTAAAAAGACAATCTCCTTTTTAAAAAAAAAATTGTGAAATCCAAATGCAGGAAGCAGTATTTCTCATTTTTTCAGATGAGAAAAAATGTGGTACATGAAATTAAAATAGGATAAGAGAAACTTTACAGAATGTACTCTATAATTCAATGGCTCCAAGAGGCAGATGGAGTGTTATTTAGCAGAAGGAAATCACATTAATGAAGCAAGTTGTAAGTGGGATAAGGAAAGCTTTTATACACCTATGGTAGGGAAGCAATCATTAAAGAGAAAGGAGTCTATTCGTAAGGAACAGAATCATGGTTAAGATCTTAAAATGACTGAGCTACTGAAGTGCTTTCAGAACTGCTATTTCAAGAGAGAGTGAGAAGGAGCAGACAAATCTAATCACAAATAGGAGGTGACTCAAATCAGATAAAGAGACCAGAGATGGTAGATCACAGGCAAGATCTGGCAGCTAATGAGTGCCTATTGTCTATGTGGAAGAAAAACAATTGGCTAATTAATGGACTGTGTCCATTTCCCCTTCACATCACAAGTTTAGTTCAATTTAAGTAAGAGTTTTGGCTTAGTTTCACTCACTCTTAGTCAAAAAAAAAAAAAACAAAGGACACATTTCATTTCACAAGCAATGTTTGAATTTCACACATGGAGCCTTTACCACACCACTGAGCAAGGCAGAGGTCTTAGCTTTGCTCTGAAGAAAAAAAAAGTCAACAAAACATGCATGAGGGGTGGGGAGGGAGTATGAATATGGCATTGTGTTTCAAGACTTTAGGCTTACAGCCTTCTCCCAGGGATTAACGAAAATATATCCAGAATTTTTTCTCAAAGACTATCTCTCTTACCTCAAACAACACTTGGAGTCAGTCTGCTAGTAACTAACTTGTCAAACCTTAGAGTAACACTTGGCTTCTGTTCCTCCTTTTCCAAGAACTCTGAGACCAGGAGGCTATTCAGTCAGTCAGTCAGTTCAGTTGCTCAGTGGTGTCTGACTCTTTTCGACCCCATGAATCACAGCTCGCCAGGCCTCCCTGTCCATCACCAACTCCCGGAGTTCACTCAGACTCGTGTCCATCAAGTCAGTGATGCCATCCAGCCATCTCATCCTCTGTCATCCCCTTTTCCTCCTGACCCCAATCCCTCCCAGCATCAGAGTCTTTTCCAATGAGTCAACTCTTCACATGAGGTGGCCAAAGTACTGGAGTTTCAGCTTTAGCATCATTCCTTCCAAAGAAATTCCAGGGTTGATCTCCTTCAGCAAACAGCATTGGATTAGAAAGTCTGATGCAGAACTAATACTTATGCAAACAAATTTCAAAAATAAATTTAAAAGCTTTGGCAATCTGCCAGATTTTGGGATTTCTTTAAAGTTTAATGGGATATATTACTCTAAGAAAGAGGAAAGAAGGAAAAAACAAGAATGGTTGGAAGTCTAGGAAATATCAAGTTCACCCTGAAAGAACTGAGATATTCTCAAAAGAAAAAAAACAATAATGGGGCATGAGGAAGCTAAAATCAGAAAGGCTATTTTATGGGCAGCCTGAGCAATTAAAAACACATAGACAAAGAATATGTACTGAGAACTGAAACCAGCTGCAAATACTCATGACCCTGTAAGTCACTTTATCACTTTAAATTCTCTGAGGCTCAGTCTCCTTACCTGTCATTAGGAATGAATTAGATTAATCTCAAAAGTCCTTCCAATTCCAAAATTTAATGATTGTAAGGAAAATTATTAATAGAAACAGTAAACTTTTTTAGGCTATACTTTCAGGGAGAAGTATGGACCCATTTGATCCACTTTAATGACCGAGCATGTAGTATGTGCAGGGGGCGAGGAAGAGTAGATTAACAGTAAATGGATTTAACTGTACATTTAAAAACAGTCAAAATAATAAATTTTAAGTTATGTATGTGTGTATGCGTGTGTGTGCTCAGTTGCTCAGTGGTGTCTGATTCTTTTGCAACCCCATAGACTGTAGCCTGCCAGGCTCCTCTGTCCATGGGATTTTCCAGGCAAGAATACTGGAGTGGGTAGTCACTCCCTTCTCCAGGGGATCTTTCCAACCCGGGGACAGAACTGGCACCTCCTGTGTCTCCTGCATTAGAAGTGGATTCTTTACCGCTGAGCTACCAGGGAAAACGAAGTTATGTATATTTTACCACAATAATAAAAAAAGAAAAACCAAAGGATTTAACAGAGAGCAGGCAGTCATTTGGATCAGGTGACCTTAAGGTAATTTCTGGCATGCTGTTCTTCCTATTCTATGATCCTAGCAAAGCACAGCCCATCACACAGGTGACTAAACACTTCAGTAAGTCTTTGAATCTTTCCCTTTGTGCTGCCTGCTCCACAAGAGTTAATGAGGTAGAAACACTACGCTCGGAGAACTAGACTAAGACTATAAAATAAAAAAGGTCCTTGAAAGCAGTCTGAAGGGACGACCTATGCAATAATGGCTCTAAAATTCAGCTCTAGTCCAGATCATTCTCCAAAATTCCAACTCTGTATTTCCAACTGCTTATCCCTATGCACACACCCTACATGTCCACAACTCAGTTCCTTCCACGTTTCCCCAAACCGCTTTCCCTTCTGGCATATGCCCCATCTCCATCAGAAGCACCATGTCTGACTAGTCTGCACAGCTAAGATACAGAGGGAGAGGACGCTAGCTTTGCAACTCCGCACTAGAGGAAGCAGTAATGCTGAACTCTTTGCTCAGAGTCTGAAATATTGAGTAGACAACATTTAACTGGCAGGTAAGGTTACTGTGTTCTACAGGTCCATGCTCTCAACAACAACTTCCATTGTTCCCAATTCCAGGCAACAAAGAAGGGACTGTCTCTTGAGGCCTTGCCTCATTCCTCTTCTCTCCTGGGTTCAATGCTGCCACCATGTAATCTTAGACAAGTTATTTAACATATCCCTGTGCCCCCTTATCTGTAAAATGGGAATGATGATAACCAGAGTAGCACTGAGCAGTTGTGAAAATTAAATCTGTATTGAGGGCAGAGAATAGTACCCAGTCCATAGTAAGCAGCAATAATGATTAGGAATAAGTTGTATGAGTTGTCTATATCTTCTATCTTTCAAAGCATGTACTCCTTTTAGGATATATAAAATTTTATTTATTTATTTATTTATTTTTGGCTGTGCTGGGTCTTCATTGCTGTGTGGGCTTTTCTCTTGTTTCAGAAAACAGGGGCTAATTTCCAGTTGGGGTACACGGGCTTCTCATTGAGGTAGCTTTTCTTGTTGTGGAACACAGGCCCTAGGGCATGTGGGCTTCGGTTGCTGAAGCACGTGGGCTCAGTAGTTGCAGCACACGGGCTTAGCTGATCTGTAGCACGTGGGATCTTCCCAGATCAGGGATCGAACCTGCATCTCCAGTACTGGCAGGCAGATTCTTCACCACTGAGCCACCAGGGGAGCCCCAGCTTCCTCTTTATCCTGACTTTTGTGGTACGATGATCTGGGCAGATTTGGTACAAGTGAATCTCTTTTCTCTCTTCTTTTCACATATACCTCTCCTTGGAACAGAATGAAGTCAGCCTAACTAAGGTGGGAAGAACCTTGAGCTCATGTGGCCCAAGCTTCATTCCACAAGCCATGCTTATTGAGGAATTCTTTGTTGGTAATCAAGTGACTGCTTGGGTACTAAGAGTTGCACTTTGTTTATCCATCCTACTCTTGTTCCTTTGTGTGCGCAGAAACTATGGTTTGGAACCTACAAGGAGCTGGAGTAGGATCTGAGCTGAAAAAAGCTTACACTGAACCATATACATATCCCATAATATAACCCATAACAGAACCCCTTAGTATCCCACTTGCCTGTAACACTGATGACATCAAACATTATTAATTCCACTTCTTCAATCTGTCTCCTGCTCTCTTTTACTACTTCTTTATTTCAGGTTTTTTACCTCTTATTTAAACTCATCTGAACCACTGCATCAGCCTCCAAAGTGGTGGCCTGAAATCTCTTCCCCCTTTACAATGACTTTACATTTACACTGGCGACCAGGGCCATCTTTCTAAACCCAGTCATATCATTTCTTGCTTAAAACAGCAACAGTATATCAGTGCCTACAACAGTGGGTCTCAACCCTGGCTGAATATTAGAATCAAAGAGATTAAATCAGATTCAGTGGGGTGGGGCCCAAAAATGAGTATTTTTATTTTAATCCCAGCAAATTCTAATACGCAGTTAGTGTTGAGAACCACTTGTTTACTACTTTAATGGAAAACAGAAATTAAGAGGTACAATTCAGGTAATTTTTAGAACAGGGTAAGCATATTCAAAAGCAGAGACATTACTTTGCCGACTAAGGTCCGTCTAGTCAAGGCTATGGTTTTTCGAGTGGTCATGTATGGATGTGAGAGTTGGACTGTGAAGAAGGCTGAGTGCGGAAGAATTGATGCTTTTGAACTGTGATGCTGGAGAAGACTCTTGAGAGTCCCTCGGACTGCAAGGAGATCCAACCAGTCCATCCTAAAGGAGATCAGTCCTGGGTGTTCTCTGGAAGGAATGATGCTAAAGCTGAAACTCCAGTACTTTGGCCACCTCATGTGAAGAGTTGACTCATTAGAAAAGACTCTGGTGCTGGGAGGGATTGGGGGCAGGAGGAGAAGCGGACGACAGAGGATGAGATGGCTGGATCACATCACTGACTCGATGGACGCGAGTCTGAATGAACTCTGGGAGTTGGTGATGGACAGGGAGGCCTGGCATGCTGCAATTCATGGGGTCGCAAAGAGTCGGACACGACTGAGCGACTGAACTGAACTGAACTGAAGCATATATCCAATGATTTCAAAATACCAAATAAGCTCCAATCTTGGAGATGATAACTCTCACAAAGACTGACAGAAATTTACTTTAAAAAATATCCTAAGTTCTAGACAATTCAAGCATAGAAAATATTTTAAAAGTAAGAGAAGAAACAATAGAGAAGTACACATATTTATGATGAGATGAACATGTATAAATAAAAAGATTTAGTGGTAAAGATGAGTGAAAGATGACAAGATCTTAAAATAATTCAGAACTAGAGAGTAGACACCAAGGAGTGAGCAAAGAACTGCAAGTAAGAGCAGTGAGTAAAGATATGGTTTGAATGATAGGCTGTAAGAGGATTGAGAAAGAAAATGCCTATAAAAGCAGAAGCAACTGGCCATTAAATGAAAAGAATATAAGCAGAAAATTCCAGTTCCTTTTCTATTTTTGCCTCTCATGGGCAGCAGTATATTCTTAGATAAGCTAATATTCACTATACGTTGCCTGTAAACTGGGATAAAACTCATTTTATAGGGTAATTGGGAGAATTTAGTGAGATAAATATATATATGATAGCATCAAACCCATGATAATGCTCAAAAAATATTTGTTGAATGTTTCTCTTAAAGGTACTACAGAATGAAATCTAAAGACAAAAATGAAATGCAACTCTTAAAAAACATACAAGGCTTCCCTAGTGGCTCAGTAGGTAAAGAACTCATTTGCAATGCAGGAGACCAGCTGCAATGCAGGAAACCCGGGTTCCATCCCTGGGTCGAGAAGATCCCCTGGAAAAGGAAATGGCAACCTACTCCAGTATTCTTGCCTGGGAAATCCCATGGCCAGAGGAGCCTGTTAGGTTACAGTCAACAGGGTCACAAGGGTCAGACAAGAATTAGTGACTAAGCCGCCATCACCAAAAACATACAAAACAAATATTCAGAAGACAAAAAAAAACTTTTAGTCTACTGTTACGCCAGTAAGCTGGCAACAGAACTTTGAGATTTCTCCAGTTTCCACATGGTAAAATTTGATGTTAGCTCTACTCCGAGGAATGGTAATCCATAAAAAGAAACATTCCAAACCAAATAACACTATGCCTGCATTTAAAAGTACACACAATGGGTCTTAATTACCACCACACTGAAATCAACATTATATTAATTACCATTGCATTAAAACATTTCAGTAAACAAATAGCTCCTGACTCTCCAGTCACTCCCAAATCAGCCTATTAACATTAGTGATTGCACTTTCCTGAGCTATTTTAGCACAGAAAATCAAAAGCACCTTGGGAGGTAGGTACATATTTTTATAAACATAATTTTGAAAGGTCAGCTGCCATTTGTCCCAGAGGGAAACTCAGGAGGTGGGGAGAGGTTGTGGACTACTTCTGTTAGCAAAGATATCTCCTCTACCCTTGGATGCTGGATTTCAGTTTCTACTCCATTAAACTAAGTAGACTCTTGAACAATATCTTACAAGTTCTAAGTTAGGAAATGAGTAATTCTGATGTTTTCAAAATATCCTAGATTTGGTGAAACAGAGCCATCTATTATTTTTAAAACTAACACTCTTTTATTTTACTGAACATGTTATATCTCATCAAAGTTCCCTGTTTTCTTTCCCTTGGTTCAGGAGCTGGACTGGTGTCCACACTTCTGCCCATTACCCATGAAAAGGGTTGTTCTCAAATGATGTTTGCGAGGTAGGCAGTTGCAGAGAGACACAGAATAAGATTACCTAAAAAGTAGTAACAATGAAAAACAATAAGATTCCTTAAAAAAAAAAAAAGGTATGGGGAAAAGATTAAATACACGCACACTTGAGAGGGGAAAAAAAAAAGCGTGCCTAAGGTAGCAGATCATGGCATCTGGCCCATCACTTCAGGCAAATAGATGGGAAAACAATGGAAACAGTGACAGACTTCATTCTGGGGGGCTCCAAACTCACTGCAGACAGTGACTGCAGCCATGAAATTAAAAGATGCTTGCTCCTTGGAAGAAAAGCTATGACCAACCTAGACAGTATTTTAAAAAGCAGAGACGTTACTTTGCCAACAAAGGTCCGTCTAGTCAAAGCTATGGTTTTTCCAGTAGTCATGTATGGATTCCGTTGGACTATAAAGAAAGCTGAGCACAGAAGAATTGATGCTTTTGAACTGTGGTGTTGGAAAAGACTCTTGAGAGTCCCTTGGACTGCAAGGAGATCCAACCAGTCCATCCTAAAGGAAATCAGTCCTCAATATTCATTGGAAGGACTGATGTTGAAGCTGAAACTGCAATACTTTGGCCATCTGATGTGAAGAACTGACTCATCTGAAAAGACCCTGATGCTGAGAAAGACTGAAGGCGGGAGAAGGGGACAACAGAGGATGAGATGGTTAGATGGCATCACCGACTTGATGGACATGAGTTTGTGCAAGCTTTAGGAGTTGGTGATGGACAGGGAAGCCTGGCACGCTGCAGTCCATAGGGTTGCAAAGAGTCAGACATGACTGAATGACTGAACTGAACTGAAGGTAGCATAATCGTGTTTCGAGTTGCAAAGACTAAGAGAGAGAGGACAATACTGTCTGCACAATTCCCTCGAGGGAGAAACAAGGTGACAGAAAAGAGCGCTGGCCTGGAAGGTAAGAGACTGGGCTCTGTTCCCAGCTCTGCTGTTAACTAGCGGTGTGGCCTCGGGATGGTCACGTTCATCTCTGTGGTCTGATGTTCTTGATGTGTATAATGAGGGTGATGGACCAGATGAGGATTTCTAAATGCTTTCCAGCTTGAAATATCAGCTAGCTCTAAAAGGGCTGCTTTCTACCTCTTGTCCAGCCCA
Organism: Capricornis sumatraensis; assembly: GCF_032405125.1. Lineage (NCBI taxonomy): Eukaryota > Metazoa > Chordata > Mammalia > Artiodactyla > Bovidae > Capricornis > Capricornis sumatraensis. Next base: position 104,102,419 of record NC_091074.1, on the reverse strand, counting down.
GTACAACGGCAGTGACACTAAAGTCCCTGAAGCCTGTGTGGAAACTCCTGCAGGGCAGACCGGGGATGCAATCTGAATAAACACAGCCCCAACGCTTTGCACCAGGGACTCTGCTCATCCATCCTCCATATCCACTGGAAAATCACCAGCTCCCATGATCCCTGACTGAGAAATGCCACTTATTTCCATAGGCACAGCAGGCAGCAGGAGCCTAGTATGGGTAGAAAGAGGAAGAAGCAAGCAGCAACCAGACTCCCCTCTAAGAACTCAAAAAAAATGTCACAACTGGAAGCACTGTAGACATCATCAAGAAAAACCTCTAATTTTATAGAAAGGCACATCAAGTCCTTGAAAAACTGACTGGCAAAAAAAAAAATAACTGTCAGGACTGTGTGGCTGGGTTGGATAAACACTCAGGACTCAACTCCATGACCACTACTCTGCTCAACACGTGCATCAAGCTTAGAGTTCATGGATATTTATTTCAAAGGCTTTCTGGCTTTCTGAAATGATCTAGTCAAAGAGAGAGTTTCAATTATTCCTTAATTTTGATCTCAGTTCTCATGCAAAAAAAAAAAAAAAGTCAAGGGGTACCAAATACCACTTAAGTGTATGGGGAAAAAAAAAAAACCTAATTCTATGATATCCTAGAACTTCCAGTTATAAGCAATTCAAGAGGGATTATTCATTTACAAATATAAATAAATATCTAAATAACAAGTTCCCTCTTCAAACCAACTCCCCATCATCCCCTTGAATCATGGGTTCATGTTCTGAGGGTCTGTGAGCTTCTTACCATCCCAATGCAGAAGAGGATAAAAAGCAGCAGCCACGGTATGTCTGTGCAGCTACGGTCCTCCAGCGGCTTCCATTCTCGCTTGGAGCTCTAATTGAAAACACAAAATAAGAGAGTGGTAAATGTGAATTTTAGTTGAAGTGAGGAAGGCATAAACATAACACTGATATCCAAAACCCTGAACCTTTAAGATGCAACTCAAATATCTGTCACTTTTCTGTGAATTTTACCCTATTACCCATCTCTCTTCCTGGCCAGGATTGATGTCAGTGCTTTGTTGGTACCTTTCTTAGAGCAGTTAGCATGCTGAATTACTACCACTGAAGTGTGTCCCTAGCAGAATGTGAGCTTTGCATAAGAGACCACTTCTCATTTCCCAGCATCTTACACGATGCCTGAGGGTTCGTGGCATGTGGTCAGTACAGACTTTGTAAAATGAATAAACAAATTCTTCCAACCTCAGTCTTAGTGGTAGCTTTTTCTTTGTGTGACTTTTGCCAGACTTAAAAATGTAGAACATGCTTTTCTACATGTTCTCATCTAGGAAGGAAGCTGAGTAAAATGAATTTCTATTGAAGGCTTAGGAAACTTATGGGAAAAGTTCTGCAAAAAGAAGGCTAGGGCCTCCAGTGGCTTCCATGACAAGATACAGGGAACTATCCAGAAGGCTTGTCAGGAGAAAGGACACTAGCAGAAGGAGGCTGGAGATAAGGGAACCCTCTAGTATAATTAGTATTCAGAATTCAAGAATGAGGACCCAGGGACTTCCCTGGTTGTCCAGTGGATAAGACTTCACGCCTTCAATGCAGGGGACCTGGGTTCCATCCCTGGTTGGGGAACTAAGATTTTACATACACAATTAGGCCCACATGCCACAGTTAGAGAAGTTCGCTGTTCCAACAAAGAACCAGCGCAGCCAAAATAAATACTAAATTTTTTTAATTTTAAAAAAAACCTATAAAAAAGAGTGGGGACACAGTTCTCAATCAAGTTTGCTTAGCTTTTCCTCCTCCTAAAAAAAATAATTTTTAACTTTGACAAACTGATGAAAGCTACAGATCCTTTTCTTAGGAGATAAGCATGTAGCTGCATAATTTTCTCAAAAAGTTTAGGGAATTCAGACCCCAGGTTACAAAACTCAACTTTAAAACATCTGCCTATTGATGTTAAGAGCAAAAATTTGGAGCTACAACTACTCCTTCTGACCCCTAAATGCTAACCAGACAAATGCCTTTTCTTTTCAGTGCCTTAGATTCTGAGTTGTTCAACAAGGATAACAAAAACCCCACCACCCTTGATAGCTTGTTTCCAAACACCCACACAAGAAAACAAAAGAGCACTAGTTAGTCATGGGAAAAAACCTTACCCTAAGGCTCTAACTAGCATTAAAAACCAAGTGCAAGTAGGCAGTTTTTTCCAGAGGAATGTAGCACTATGGAGAATGGATAAAGGACTCTGTCCTCTCCTTAGCTCTGTTATTAGGTAGCTAAACAATTTTAGATAAATCACTTCATCTCTCTGGGTGGCAGGAAGAAGTGAGATTAAATCTCTTAGGTTCCTTCCAGTTCTAAAAATCTATGCTCAGGAATGTAGTTTTGTGAAAACTTGTGCAACGACCAAAAAAAAAAAACCTGCAAAAATAATTTGACATTATTCCCAGTGTTATTCAAATAAGAATGCCTGTATTGTGGGCTGTGTTTGGGAAGACAGTTGCTTCCAGTATGAAAAAGAATGTTTCTTTGTATTAAATAATTTCAATCTTGAATAATATCCATTACAGTAAAATTACTTACAAACACAGAATTTGGACAGCTCTTTGAAATTCATTAAATTTACTCTAAGGTGATTTCTGGAACAAGGGCTACTTTGAAATACTATGTTTGCTTATGTTAACAAACAGTATGTATCAGGGGAAGGAGGCGGAACAAGTCTGATTGAGCATTCTCTTTATCCACAACTTTTTTTTTTAGTATCTTTACTTTAGACCAACATTCACATTTAATGCTTAAAATTTCACCTATAACATAAAGATGGTAGAATTTCATTTTGACCAGAAAAACACAATGATTCAATATCTCAAGAATTCAATTTACTGTGGGCAATTTCTGGGTCAAATACATAGAAAACCTCTCACGGGGGATGACAAGTGGAGAGAGGATAGGGGTTAAATAAAAAACAGTCAACGAGTACAAAGTGGATCAGAAGAATACAAAAAAAGGGTGTGGTCACCCTCACTCAGATAAAGAAAAGCTTCTCCAGGAAGGGCAGTTTATCTCACTGGCTACGTTGAGGATTAAATGTGACCATCTATCACATAGTAAACACTAACTCTTGGTTATAATTCTTATTCTCCAATACTCACTTTTCAGTTAACCTTCTCCCTATTGTTAAAATACCCCCTTACCACGTAGACCCTTTCACTGAAAGAACACAAAGAATATTAAACTCACCTTTCCCCTTCTATTTAATAAAACTTCAACTTAATGGTGGCATCTTTCATTGTAGCTACTGTTTTTAAAGCTCTCAGTTATTGATTCCTATTAAATAGGCACTATACCCAAAGCTTTACACATAATACCTTTAAAACAGCTCTCTGATGCAGGTATCATCATTATTACACAGCTAAGAAACTCAGGCCCAAAAGTTAAGTTATCAGACCAAGGTTTCACAACTGTGCAGTTGGGATCTGAACCCAAGCCTGTGGCCACAAAGCCAAATCCAGTGAGAATATCATTCATTTTACACTTAGTCAGTAAAGAGCAAAAATACCTCCATTACTTTTTCCTCACACTGCAAACTGCAACCCAATAATTTAAAATTCTATAGGCACAGAGAAAAAGAGTGATATGTTTTATAGGCCATGAAATTTCTCAAGCGAGTCAGGAAACCCAACAGTTGAAAAAATTTAAATGATTCTTTAACAGACTTAACCAAGTGGTAACTGGATTTAATGCTGTCTGTTTCTTCCAATTAAAATCCACATAGACCTAGAAAAAGTAAAATGTTTTCAAAAGCACTTTTTAAATGTTATTTTTATTCCTTTCTCAAATTCTGCATAAGGTTAATACAGGCTGTCAATCAGTGTTAGGTCTCTTCCCATTCACAGAATCTTACGTTACAGGAACTAAGTAAGACCAAAGGAATCATACAGTCCAAGTCTTTAAGTGACCAAGGGAAAAGAAAGAGACTTGCCTTGACTTGCTCAAGATCAACTGCTTGATCTTCAAAACAATTCTGTTAGTTATCATTATATAGTCCCAGCTTTTCAGCTTTGTAAAAGAGAAAACCAAGATTCAGAGAAAATAAGTGGAAAATTCATTACTGAAACCTGAGTCCTCAAACTCTAGCAGAGAGGTGGAAACTATAAGAAAGAATTAAGAAAACGCTTTAAAATAAAAAAACAAAAAACCATGGTAACAGAGATGAAGAATGCCTTTGTCAGGCTCATCAGTAAACTAAACACTTCCAAGTAAAGCTCAATAAATTCAAGAATAGGTCAACAGAAATTACCCAAAGTGAAACACAAAGAAAAAGAAAATTAAAATTAAAAACCCAGAACAGAATGTCCAAGAACTATAGGATAATATCAAATGGTCTAACGTGTGTAACTGTAATCCCAGAAGAATAAATGGAGCAGAGGAAATGTTAGAAGAAATACTGACAGAATTTTCCAAAAATAACATAAGAAATCAAAGCATAGATCCAAGAAGCTGAAAGAATTCCAAGCAGGATAAATACAACACACACATGTACACATACACGCCCTACACAAACTATATTCAAACTGTTGAAAACCAAATACAGAGACATCATTTTGATGGCAGCAAGAGGGAGGAAAGGGCACACTGTACACAAAGAAGCAAACATTAAGCAAACTTCTTATCAGAATTGTGCAAAGCAAAAAAAACCATGGGATGACATCTTTTAATTACTGAAAGAATTAAAAAGAAAAAAGAAAAGCATTAGTAACTCAGAATTTTATACCCAGAGAAAATGCCTCTCAGAAATGAAGACTTTTTCAACAAAACCTAAGAGAATTTATCAGCAGCAAACTGAAGTACAAAAAATGTGAAAGTTATTCAGGCAGAAGAGTACGAGACAAACTTGGATACTACACAAAGAAATAAAGACTTACAAAAATAGGTAAAATGAAGTTTTAAACTTCTTCATAATAAAGTATTTTTAAAATAAGGATGTAAATATATGTGCATAACAGCATTCACATTACAGTCTTCCTGCACACTCTATAAGATTAATAACCTAGAAAGCAGAATTATAATTTTTACTACTAGTACTAGACCATAAAAAATAAATCTAAATCAAATCACAGCTGATATCTGCCTGATGTTTGTATTATATTCATATCTTTAAAGTTAGGGAGGAACAATGTTTAACATTTTCACATTCCTTTCTACATTTTACACATCATAGATTTTAAAACAAAACAAAACCAACTTCCATAATATCTCTTTCAGAAGTCATAGTACAGGTAACTACATCTTAGACTTCACATGCACCATGAGCCCTAACAGTTAAAACCGAGGCATTCTGATGAATTTGATTTCATAGGAAGTAAATCCTGTGAAAAGTTCTGTCTTAGATTTCCATGTTATTTCAAGTGAAGACACCAGTTGTTGAGTAAATGTTTTTGTAGATAACAGTCACTCACAAAGGTTTTGGCAAGTGATATGTTACAACCAGTGAGTCAAATCAGGCATCACTGGAGGGCATCAGGAGTAACAGGGCAGGCAAGGTGGGCCAAGCCAGGGAACCAATCAGGCAGGAAAAGGTCTGACAGGTATGAATCTAGTTCACAGAAACACGGGGGGCTGGAAGACATAAAAGGATCAGAGAGGCAATAGCAACAATCCAGACTTAAGACAAAGATCCAGGTGATACCTAACGGCAAAGACCGAATGCCCCCTGTCCTCTTTTTATACTCTGCATACTGTCTGTATGACTCTCTTCTAATTAAGACTGATATACAAAGATTCCCAAAAGACTCCTATCATAACTCAGTATTATTACCTAGCGCTATGAGTCTTTCCTTGATTCATGAGATTTTTGTAAACATGATGTGACAATAATGAAAAATGTGCCTTAAACAACAGTATTGCAAATTATATAAGAAGTTACTTAACTTTTCAGGTAACACTCTAAAGCATTCTGTCGGTTCTTCAAATAAACACTGCTGCTGCTGCTGCTGCTGCTGCTGCTAAGTCACATCAGTCGTGTCTGACTCTGTGCGACCCCATAGATGGAACACCATACAAAGAATCTGAGATCCAAAGCCAGGTAAGATAGCCCCCTACCCTCATAAAGCTTTAGTTTAGCAAGAGAGGCAAACTGAGGACTTGGTAACATAAGTGATGTCAAAATAAAGATGTATAAAAAGTACTACAGGAATAGAGATGGGGAACCGTTAAGCAAACATTTGTAAGATTTGTTGAAATTACCTCATAAACTTCTGAAGCAAACACTAAAAAATGATTCTCTGTTGTCTAAAATAGAATGTGTTTTGTGCCCAAAACATACTAAAAATTCTTTTTAGCTCTGATGGGAAATATTGACTGCCAAATAAGAATTATTCCACTCAGAAATGTGTAGTAGTAAACAAACAGAACATTAAGTTGATTTAAAAAAACACACACAAAAATCAGCCATTTTTCTCTCTTCGTAGCCATTAAGATTTCTCTATACTACATTTTATGGCTGCTTCACTTAGATAGAGGCCTTTCGGTTTTGGAAAAGAGAAAACATATTGTCCTTTGTTTTCTGGTACAATTAGTGCAGGGCTATATTTATTAAGCTAACTAGAATAATATTTTCATGTTGATGTCATTGAGATTCCCACTAATACTGAGTTAAGTAGTATCTGGTTACATACATCCAGAGTCACTGTAAGCTGGAATTTCTGATAGGCTAAAGGACTAGAGGCTCCCCCTTGTTATTTTCCCAGAGCAAGCTAAAGAACTGCATTCTCCTTCATTCAAAGCAATAATAAGTGGCAATCTGGGAGGGTGGTCCAAAGAAAGAAAAGTAGGGTATAGGTAGTATTAGCCCTGAAAATAAAGGACAAACCAGAGTCAATTCCAACACCATTTGGGCCAGCAATTCATAACTACACCACTGCCCATGCCTCTGTGTTTTTATTAGTCAGGAGGTATACCACAATTATTCATTACTCATGGTTAAGTACTTAGAAATTTAAACAGAATCCAGATTATCATTATAAGGTTATCAACACTTGCTTATGAGCCTATGGAACAGCAAAACGTAGAGTTAGACTGATTGGCCAGGGATTGCAATAAACTGAAGCCTACACCTAATGACAGGCGTACTAATGTCATCCTTCCTGTGTGCCTACCTCTCTACAACACAGATCCATCCACCTTGCCTTTCCTAGATTCCAATGAAAAGCCACCTCTGTATGTGAATGCTAAAGCAAGCTAAGATGTGGTCTTTCACCCAGATTTCCAGGATGTATCCTTGGAAAGTGTCCATTACTTCTTTGAACAATCAAATTCCCTCTCTCCAATTTTCTTTGACCACCACAGTCTCTATTTTCTGGGTAAACAGACCACCTCTGAAACAGGATCATAGTTCCAGCAGCTCTACTCCTTGGCACTACCAGAAAGCCACTAGTCACTGAATTCATCTCCAAGGTCACTACTATAGACATTTGTGATTTAAGCACATATGTCGTAAGTACTGGGCTATCTGTGAAGACTTTATTTTGTTCATGCCAATCTGCTTTACAGAAAAACCTCCAGTGTTAAAGACAGATAGTCATACACTTCAAATCTTCAAATCTCCCTCCAAGGACTTAGTGGTTCATTAAATTCCCCAATATGCTTTTATTTGCACAGAGTAGTAACAAAAGAATAAAAGAGCTGATGTGTATCATTTTTGCCACAATTTTCAGTAGAGTGAGCAGGCCTGATGAAGTTGGGTAGCAATAAAACATGGAGACTTTCAGCTTTCTGTTCACAGCACCTGAAAATAAAATCTTGTAATAGGATTTTGAAAGACATTGCCTGTCCTTTGGGAAAGCTCTCTCAAGGATTTGGAGTGCATAACTACGTACAGTTACCATAAGTAATCCGTTTCATTTGCTAAGCCTGGTGATAGCAATTCATATTTGAAAAGGAAAAATAAAAGCATGATTTTAACAGGCAGTTAAAGGTAATAAGCTACATTGAGTGGAAAGATACAGGCATCTGTGTCCAACTGCTTTTCTTAGTTCATGAACTTTATGCTAAACCACAAACATTCCTCTGTTTAAGGAAAAAGAGTGAAATGGCAATGATAGTCGCTCTAAGTTATGCATTTACGCAGTGACAGAAAGATCATGGGGAGATATGTTGCCAATGACTTCATTCTTTCCCTGAATGCCCTAAAAAAAAACCACCAAAACTGTGGGTTGGTTACAAAGATGTCCTTCTTCCATCAGACATCCCAGGGGCTGTCTTTCTTGTACATGAGCACATGACAATTACTGGGCAGGGGCCATATTCCTCCTGCCCTACAATGTAGCTCACAGCATATTTTACCTCCATGAGCAAAGAAACACCATCAAAATTATACAGATAAACCTTGTCTGTAACCCTTGAATAGTATTTCTAACTTGCCTTTCTTCTGAATCAGTGGAAAGTAACATTTTTAATTTAAAATTAGCATTTTGTTTTCATTATAGTTTTTATGGGCTTTATTTCTCCCCCATCACAGCCTACAAGTGTTAGAATATCTTCAGTACTTGGTGACACCAAGGGCAGACTGATAGGACCAAAGCTGTACTTTGCACCTCCAACCTACTATAGTATAGCCAGTTTCCTGTAGCTAATGGTTTTACTGACTTTTAAAGCAGGAATTCACAGGTACTCAAGATGGGATTCTCATTCCAACCTTGCTTCCTTTCCCTGATGCAATGGCTAAGAACTGACTTATGAAGACTATGATGACTTATGGAGAAGAAACATGAAGACTACTCTGATCATATATCATAGCTAATGGGTAAAGTGGAAGTGAGTAAATTTACGTCTTAAATCAAAATTAGATCTTGTCTTTGGCAATGAAGATGTCTTTAGTCTTACTGTAATTGTGCACAGAAATAAATATATGTTCTGTGGCAGTGCCTAAAAACTCTGAAGGGAAAAATTTCTATTATAGGTAAATAATTTATGAAAATATAGATTACATTCCTTTCTTTGGAGTTACTATTGTACACTATGTTCATACCACCATCACAATAATTATTTCACATTATAATTACTTACTTCTCTAGTAGATGGTGAGTTTTTTGAGAGTAAGGATAATGTTTCTATTTTTTTGTTTAAATCAGGGATCAGTAAGCACTTAAAATTCTTCAAGAGGAAACCTACTCCACATGAAACAATGTGTAGAGAACCTTGCCCTAAGTGGTTGAATTATATAATGGCTATTCTTCCAAACTTACTGCCTACTTCAGGGCAAGGACTTGTTGGTTTTATTCACTGCTATGTCACCAGTAGAAGAACAGTGTCTAGCACATAATAGGCTCTCAGTAAATTTATTTAATGGATGAATGAACAAGGCAAGGTCTTTCACCATTCAAGTAGCATGTTTGAGCAAACGTCCTCACTGTCTCCTGCATAAGATCATTTCCCTAAAAAGCATTCTACTGCATCACAGGCTGGCTCCTTTTCCTACAGATATTACACATTTATAGCATTTCCCAGAGAGGTTTGTCAACAGGGTCTATGAGAAAAACAAATTCTAGATTTAAGTAAGTTTTAGAAATTCTAGTTAATGAAGTCTAGTCTTTTCAGTAGGACTTCTCTGAGACCTTATTTTGAGACTCTCCAAAACATATTTGACCACCCACAGACTGGGAGACTTGAATGCAGACAGTGCCAATCTTCCTCCAAATGCATGTCTGCAAACCAGAGCATAAGGGTTCATGGTTAGGATGGATGCTCCCACTGAAAAGTACTCAGAAGAAAAGGTTGATGGCACTGGTTAAAACTATGCTGAAACTCATAAAAAGAGAATGAAACCTTGCCATCTGCAACAACATGGATGGACGTGGAGGGTATTAATGCTAAGTGAAATAAATCAGACAGAGGAAGACAAATATTAGTATCACTTATATGCAGAATAAAAAATACAAAAAACTATTGAATGTAACAAAAAAACAAGTAGAGAGAACAAAGTAGCAGTTACTAGTGGGGAGATGGAAGGGAGAGGGGCAATATAGGGGTAGGGGATTAAGAGCAATAAATGGTTAGGTATAAAATAAGCTACATGGATATATCATACAATACAGAGAATACAGCCAACATTTTACAAAAACTGTAAATGGAGTACTACCTTTAAAAATTGTGAATCATTATGTTGTATACTTGTAACTTAATATGGCATATCAACTATATTTCAATTTTTTAAAAAAAGACTCTTCTGAAACTGAAAGCAATGTATATCAGTTAGACATTTCTGGAAAGTAATTTGGTGATACATTTCAAATAACTCAAAGTAATCTAAAACATTAAAAAAACTGCATGTGGGATGTCCAATACAGTGCTATTATGAGAAAAAAATTAGAAATTAACTACTAATAGAAAATAGTTAAAAATGAGAATTAAATATTAAACAACAATAAGGATAATTATAAAGAGTTGCACAGTAACATATAAAATGATAATGATAAAAAGCTGTGTTCAGAAACAGGGTATAAAACTATGCCATGCTCTGAGTATACAATTTATAAAACAGTCTATCCCAATGTACAAGCATTAGAAAAGGATAGTGTAGTTTTTAAATAGTTAGACTTATAATGCATTTTTTACTTCCATTTATGCTATTTAATTATGGAAGAAATAACAAAGATAAATATTAACTCCCATTTCTCCAGATCATGCTTTTTCTACTTCCTCAATATAGGCTCAGCTATAAATAGATGCACAATGAAAACAACCAGAATGTATTTAAGTCATTCTGTCTGCCACTTATTGACAAGAGATAAGAACATTTCAAACTTCACTAGAAACCAGTAATATCTGAGAGGTGAAGTCGCTCAGTCCTGTACGATTCTTCACGACCCCATGGACTGTAGCCTACCTGGCTCCTCCGTCCATGGGATTTTCCAGGCAAGAGTACTGGAGTGGGTAGTACACTCTAATAAATATTACAAAGGAAATACACCAGTGTAGTGAGAGATGTATACAGCGTATACAGCCAATAAGCACTAAAAAAAGCAGGGATGTGAAGCAGGTAGTTGAGCCCTAAGGCCCATGATCACTCGACTCTGCCCTGTTTATTGTCGTTACTATATCCTGTATATAGGTCTTCCCTGGTGGCTCAGAGGTTCCAGTGTCTGCCTGGAATGAGGGAGACCATATCATGTATGGACATAAGGAACAGACTTGTGGTTGCCAAAGGATAGATGCGGTGGACTGGGAGTTTGGGATTAGCAGATGCAAAGTACTACATATAGACTGGATAAACAAGGTCCTACCGTATAGCACAGGGAACTATATTCAATATTCTGTAATAAACCTTAATAGGAAAGAATATAAAAAAGAACACATATATTTATAACTGAGTCACTTTGCTGAACAGCAGAAATTAACAAAACATTGTAAATTATCTTCAATAAAAAATTTAATTAAAAAAAAAGTATCTTGTATGGACACTGTGGATGGTTGGATGTGGAAAGGAAGGGAGGAGGAAATAAGAGGCATAAAATTACAGTTTACCGTTGAACAATGCAAAGGTTAGGGGCATCTAACCCCATTCAGTCAAAAATCTGCATATGACTTTTATAGTCAACCCTCTGTATCCATGCTTCTTCCATATCCCGATTCTGTTCTGGAGGATTCAACCACCCACGGATCATGTGGAACTGTGGTATTTACTGCTGGAAAAATCTGAGAACAAGTAGACCCACGCAGTTCAAACCCATGCTGTTCAAGGGTCAAATGAACAGCAAAAATACTATAGTACATTCTGTGGCTTGTTTTATCTAAATTGATTGTTTGCATGGCTAGTATTTCTTCTTACAGGAAAATTATAGGACATAACCAAGAATAACATATTTTTAAACATATTTTGATTTCAAAGATAATTTCCAAATGTCTAAATATTACTGCTGATATTTGAAGAAAACACCTGTAGTGGTGTTTAACAGGTGGAAACAAAGAGTTGTTTCCTCCTAGCCTTCCATAACTTCCAGCTATATTTTGCATAGCATTTGTTTGGATTTCAAGAGTAATAATTATCTAAAACACTACTTTGCTATTAGGAAATCACATACAAATGCCTATCAACTGATGAATCAGTTCAGTTCAGTCGCTCAGTCGTGTCCGACTCTTTGAGACCCCATGAATTGCAGCACACCAGGCCTCCCTGTCCATCACCAACTACCAGAGTTCACTCAAACTCACGTCCATCGAGGCGTTGATGTCATCCAGCCATCTCAACCTCTGTCGTCCCCTTTTCCTCCTGCCCCCAATCCCTCCCAGCATCAGAGTCTTTTCCAATGAGTCAACTCTTCACATGAGGTGGCCAAAGTACTGGAGTTTCAGCCTTAGCTTCATTCCTTTCAAAGAACACCGAGGGCTGATCTCCTTTAGAATGGACTGGTTGGATCTCCTTGCAGTCCAAGGGACTCTCAAGAGTCTTCTCCAACACCACAGTTCAAAAGCATCAATTCTTCAGCACTCAGCCTTCTTCACAGTCCAACTCTCACATCCATACATGACCACTGGAAAAACCATAGTCTTGACTAGATGGACCTTAGTCAGCAAAGTAATGTCTCTGCTTTTGAATATGCTATCTAGGTTGGTCATAACTTTTCTTCCAAGGAGTAAGAGTCTTTTAATTTCATGGCTGCAGTCACCATCTGCAGTGATTTTGGAGCCCAGAAAAATAAAATTTGACACTGTTTCCACTGTTTCCCCAACTGATGAATAGATACATACAAATGTGATTTATCCCATAGCATGGTAGATACACTTTGGAATAAAAAGGAATGAATCGTGAAACACACTATAACATGGATGAACTTTGAAAACAATGTACCTGAAAGAAGCCAAACAGAGTCCACATTTTATTGTACATAATTCTGTTTATATGAAATGTCCAGAATAGGCAAATCTATAGAAAGAGAAAATAGTGTTTGCCGAGGGTTGGATGGGAGTTGAGGGGAATGGGGAATGACTGCTAATAATATAAGGTTTCTTCAGAGGATGATGAAAATGTTTTAAAATTGATTGCAGTGATCAAAACTCAGTGGACATACTCAAAATCATTGAGCAGTACACTTAAGATGGGTAAATCATATAGTATCTGGTTACATCTCAATAGAGTCGTATGTATAAGAAAAACTGCACTAAAGGGGGGTCATTCTGGCCACTTCACATATGGAGTTTTACTGACAGATTCCATATGAACACTTTTAATATAGCTCCACTAGGTATACAAGATAAAAGCAAAATAGTTTAAGGTAAAGAGCTGGGTAATAGTAAAGTTTGATGAAAGAAAACATTTTTCTTCTGAGAAATTAGAAATTACAAGAATTATTAAAGTGTAGATTTTCATTCCCTTTGTACGTAGCATAAGGGGAAAAGAGAAGTAAGGTTGCAGAGAACTGAAATATAAGGTGGTTGTTGTTGTTTAGTCACTAAGTCGTGTCCAACTCTTTTGCGACCCCATGGGCTGTAGCTGCCAGGCTCCTCTGTCCATGGGGGTTTTCCAGGCAACAATACTGGAGTGGGTTGCCATGTCCTTCTCCAGGGGATCTTTGCAACCCAGGAATCAAACCCAAGTCTCCTGCATTAGCAGGCAGATTCTTTACTACTGAGCCACCTGGGAAGCCCGAAATATAAGATAAAACAGATAAAAGTAGAGAGAGAAAAGTCATCTTTTAAAGAGACCAAAGGACACACAGACCAAGGCAAAACTAGACCATGGTATTAAACACAGCTACAGAAGCTACTTGTCGGAAAAAGGGGGCCAGGTGGAGAAGTGCGTACACATGTACTATTTATTTAGCACCTCTTGGGTGCCAGGATCTGTAATCGGCCAATTATAGTGACAAATAGGGAGAAGGCAATGGCACCCCACTCCAGTACTCTTGCCTGGAGAATCTCATGGACAGAGGGGCCTGGTGGGCTGCAGTCCAGGGGGTCACTAGGAGTCGGACACGACTGAGCAACTTCCCTTTCACTTTTCACTTTCATGCATTGGAGAAGGAAATGGCAACCCACTCCAGTGTTCTTGCCTGGAGAATCCTAGGGACAGGGGAGCCTGGTGGGCTGCTGTCTATGGGGTCACACAGAGTCGGACACGACTGAAGCGACTTAGCAGCAGCAGCAGTGACAAATAACCATCTGAAAGATACACACTGACACTGGTCTTCCAAACTGTTTGGGGGAAGGGGTGACAGGGCAGCAGACTCTAGAACACTGAATAGACAATTCAGGATACTGAGCTGCTGTGCCGTGAGTCATCCAGTCTACTCGCCTTCATCTGATTCCACGTCGTTAGGCGACCTCACTGTCCTCTGGCTTCCCACAAATTGACAAGCAGTGTGCATAACATAACTACAGAACTTTAGAAAATAAAGCAATGGAGCAATAGAAGTTATTGCATACGCAGAGAGTCTGGAAGAATATTTATACACTAAGCTGTGAACAACTGTTATCTCATGAGGTGGGATCAGAAAGGACTCTTTATATGTGTCCATATTTGGGTTGGATTTTTAAATAATCACTGCTTTTCTATTAGGCATAAATATGATAGCTCTTAATAATTTGGCTTTACCTTAACACTAGCTAAGCTGACAAAAATCTTCTGGTCTTTTATAGGTCAGTTTAATAAATTAGCCTCCCGAGATGATGCATGTGTCTTAAGCCTATGGTTTACATGAATCTACTATTAACAAAAGTATGGACTCATAAAGTAAAATCAAGATTCTGAGCCTTGAAGCCCCAGGGCTTGGTGAATTCTAGAAACAACAGTTGGTCAAGCTTCCTGGCAGCCATCAACTGGGCTTCCTTGGTAAAGCCTGAACCACACCAAGGACTCTGCATTCAAATTATATAAGCAGAAAATATTAAAGAGTTATAATCTAGAATCCCTGTAGAGAATGTTTCCCAGTATTTTAGCCTAATTTAACAAACAGGCATCTCCAAGAACAGCAGACCGGCTTTAGCCAACAAACTTCGAAAGAAAAGAGGCTGATTCTGTACCACCAACCAAAAACCCTTCCCTGCCCATGAATAGATCAGAACCATGGAGGAAGCGCTAGAAGCATAAGATTCCGAGGTTTAGCCTGGCCCTAGAGACTGAATCCTAAGTCTAACTACCCAACTCCAGCCCAGGTTTAAAAAGAAAGGTCAGAGTACCCTGTAGTAGATGCCACTGGGTGGTATCAATACTTCAGCATCAAAACCAGCTGGCCCTCAGCTACTCCAAAGTATGGCCAACTGGTTATCTCCAAATGACTCTGGGTCTGAGAATGCTATGTTGTCACAAAGCCCCCAGTTCCTACTTCTTGATAAATCCAACTACTAAAATCAAGATATCAGTTATTTAAGTCTAAAATGGAAAAGAACAATACAAAAGAATCAAGCATTAAATTATCCGTGGATTAGACTATTTCCGACCCTTCCGATCCCGAGAAACAATGGTCTCACAAATCAGCAAAGGTTTCCAGGAGAAGCAGAATTAAAGAAAACCAGTTAAAGACCTAAAGTGATTAAAGAAAACTCACACATAAGACTAGGAACATCCAAGTAAGTGAGGAGGAACATTGAGGCATCAAATTAATAGCCCTATACATGACAGATACTAAACTTGCTCTTAAAAAAAAAAATCAACCAAGAATAACGAATGTTAATGGAGCAACCTTGACTAAACAAATGCTCTGAAAATATGAGCATCTGTAAATCTCCATGCCCAATAAGTCATTAAAGCATCCCACTCATAAGAAACCATTTCTGTCCACCTCCAATGCCAAGTCTCAAGCTCAGGCAGATCTCATTTATACCTTAACTGGTTTGTATCCAATTTTGGCAAACCATCTTTCCCATCAGTCAGTCTTCTATGTGTCTGTTAAAGCTACTTTTCTCACAAGATTAATTATTTATTAGCCCCTTAAAAGTAACAACTTTTTCTTTCTCTCTCTATACCTTTATCTCACCTCTATGTCAACTGTTCTTTCCCTGCTGCCCAAAGTAATGATTCTCAATTATAGACTTCAAACAACTATACCACTTCTAAAGATACTATTCCCGTCTTTAGTATATCTCCACTTCTCTGAAATCCAATTAAATTCTGCTTCTTTGCATGAAGTTGACCTTATAATAAACTAATCTTCTGTTAGAACTACAGATTTGTTGTTCAGTCATATCTGACTCTTTGCAACCCCATGGACTGCAGCATGCCAGGCTTCCTTGTCCTTCACCATCTCCCAAAGCGTGCTTAAACTGTTGCCCATTGAGTTGGTGATGGCATTCAACCATCTTATCCTCTGTCGTCCCTTCTCCTTCTGCCTTCAATCTTTCCCAGCACTGGGGTCTTTTCCAATGAGTTGACTCTTTGCTTCAGGTGGCCAAAGTACTGATGTTTCACTTTCAGCATCAGTCCTTCCAATGTATATTCAGGACTGACTTCCTTTAGGACTGACTGGTTTGATCTTCTTACAGTCCAAGGGGCTCTCAAGAATCTTCTCCAACACAGATATGATCACAAAAAACAACCTATTCCAAGATGGTACATTTAAGACTGGGGTACAAAATGACCAGCTAGCAGTCCACTGTGGAATAATAGTGCAAGCCCCTGATAGAATCCCTACAGCCAACAAACAGGAGGTAGGACTCCAAGGCTCCATACTTTGCTGCTTTTAACCCTGACAATACCTTGGCTCCCTGGCCACAATGAGACACATCTTTGGCCTCCCAGTGTGCTATAAATATCACTTGGGTCACATCATCATTGTCTAGACACAAGTTTTCGTGCTCTCACCAATGAAAATGATCATAGTGATTGAACAATATCAAAGGGAGAATTAAAAAACAGAGACGAGAATACAAGTATCCAGAGATAGCAAAACACATGCCCCAATGCCAAGAGTATCATGGACTTTGGAGGAACAAATCAAGGGGAAAAGACCCTCTGCTCTGGTCCAACTGTTCTTTTTCTGGTAAGTGAATTGCCTAGCAATACCTCTCCCCTTAGTCCTCAGTCTAAGGGGAAGTACGATTTGGCCCCAAAGGGGTTATTCCTAGTGTAGGTCCCAACCACCCCACAGGGATCTTTCCATTCCAGAGATCCTTTGTAGGTCCAAAACCCCGTGTGGTACAAGTCCAGCTCAAGGAACCCTCCGTGATACAACACAGTGGATGATTACTCCCAACTGTCTCTGCTTTCTGGGGGAGGCAGCTTCAAGCAGAAATGTGTGCTGGCCTGAGGTTAATCTCTAGGTGGTTTTTCAGCATCCTCTGTCACATCTGTAGAAGGGGTGTGCTGCAGCTGGCATGTACCAGCTCCTGAGCACCCAACTTCATGTTGGTAGCCTGGTGGGAGTACTTATACCATGGAAATCTGCAAATGTGACAAATCTGGGCATTTTATTTCTTTAATGTTGTTACCATTAACCAATACACCACTACTTATGCCTGTCTGTCATGCAATTTGTGACTTTTTGTTTTATATAGAAAAAGTTTGGAGGGGGGGACTTTCCTGGTGGTCTAGTGGTTAAGAATCTGTACTTCCACCGCAGGGGGCCCAGATTCAATCCCTGGTTGGGAAACTAAGGTCCCCCATGCTGCAATGCAGGCAAAAACAAAATTTTTTTTGCATAGCCAAATCAGTTTGACTTTGGACCTTTTCAAACTGCTTTTAAACTTTTCAATGATTTGATTATTTTTTCTTCTACTTATTTACAGTCTCATAAAATTAATTTTAATGTATGAATTATCTGAAAATTTTTAACTACTAAATATAATGACATCAATTGCCTGTTGATTCAAAATGGCCCCTTTAGAGAGACATTATGGGGAGGGAGGTGGGAGAGGGGTTCATGTTTGGGAATGCATGTACACCCGTGGTGGATTCATGTCAATGTATGGCAAAACCAATACAGTATTGTAAAGTAAAATAAAGTAAAAATAAAAATTTAAAAAAAATGGCCCCTTTAACAAATAACAAATTCTTATTTACAGTATGGTCTTATGTTTACACTCTTCTCTCCCATTCACCTATTTCACTATTGCGTCATCAACAATAGCATCTAACATTTTTTGAGTACTTCCATGTACCAGCAATTTTCTCAGTCTCATTGAATCTCACACTTGACAGGTGAAGAAACTCGTGGTTGGAGAGATTAGGTAACTGAACTGTGGTTGTATGTCTGGTAAGTTGTTTTTCAGTTGCTAAGTTGTGTCCAACTCTTTATGACCCCATGGACAGGTTTCTGCCCTTCACTATCTCCTGGAATTTGCTCAAACACGTCTATTGAGTAGGTAATGATATCCATCTCATCCTCTGCCTCTTCCTTCTCCTTTTGATAGACCTAAAACCCAAGCACTCTACCCCCAATACCTAAACTCACAACCACTCTGCTAAACTGTAACAAATTACTGATTGCTACAGCTTGATTATCTCCTTTATGTTTATTGTGTTGTCAAGCCCTCTAAAAATAAATGTATTTTTTACTCAGATCATGTTAAATTTATAAATTAATTGGTGAAAAATTGTATCATCTCAATATTTTAGTTTTTGCATCCAGCAACAAAGTATATTCTTCCAGTTCATTCAAGTTTTATAAATCTCAAGAAAAGCTTTATAATTTTCTTTATTTTGATCACACATACTACTTGTTAGGGTTATTTCTAGGTATTTTGTATTTGTTGTTACTATGGTCAATGGGATATTTTTCCCATTATTTTTTTCCAACTGGTTATTGTTGACACTTGGGAAAGGTACTGATTTTTGAATGTTGCTGTTGTTCAGTTGCCCATTTGTGTCCGACTCTCTGCAACCTCCTGGACTGCAGCATGCCAGGCTTCCCTGTCCTTCACTATCTCCCGGAGTTTGCTCAAACTCATGTCCATTGAGTTGGTGATGCCATCCAGCCATGTCATCCTCCTGCTCTCAATCATTCCCAGCCTCAGGGACTTTTCCAATGAGTCGGCCGTTTGCATCAAGTGACCAAAATACTGAAGCTTCAGTTTCAGTATCAGTCCTTCCAGTGAGTATTCAGAGTTGATTTCTTTCAAGATTGACTGGTTTGATCTCCGTGCTATCCAAGGGATGCTCAGGGGTCCTCTCCAGTACCACAGTTCAAAGGCATTAATTCTTTGCCACTTGATCCTTTTTATGGTCCAGCTCTCACAACTGCACATGACCACAGGGAAGACCATAGCCTTGACTATACAGACCTTTGTCTGCAGAGTGATGTGTCTGCTTTTCAACACATGGTCATAGTTTTCCTGCCAAGTAGCAATCGTCTTCTGATTTCATGGATGCATGACTTTTATATATGTATCAAATATAGCCTTTATTAATAATTTTTAGTTGACTTTCTTAGTTTATGTTTTTTCATTTCTGATCATTATTTTTATTTTTGTTTTGTGGTTTAGTGCATCAATCAGAACTTCTAGAACAATGCTAATAGTGACAGAAGGCTTGCCTATGTGTTCCCAAAGAGAAAATCCTCTAGCATGTCACTGTCAAGTATAATATTGGTTGTTGGTTCAAGACAGTGGATCTTATTAAAGATGTAGTTTTTATTTTCTAGCTTTAAAATAGCTTTGAAAAGGAGGAGAAGGCTTCCCTGGGGGTTCAGTAGGGGAGAATCCGCCTGCCAATGCAGGAGACATAGGTACGATCCCTGGTCTGGGAAGATTTCACATGCCACGGAGCAACTAAACCCGTGGACCACAACTACTGAGCCTGTGCTCTAGAGCGTGGGAATTGTAACTACTGAGCCCATGCACTGCAACTGCTGAAGCCTGAGAACCCTAGAATCTACTCTACAACAAGAGAAGCCACTGCAATGTGAAGCCTGTGCTCTGCAATTAGAGAGTAGCCCCCCTTGCCACAACTAGAGAAAACCCATGCAGAAACAAAGACCAAGCATAGCCAAAATAACATAAATTTACAAAAATTGTAATGAGGAGACACTGATTTTTTGTATGTTTTTGGGGCATACATACCATTGAGGTAATTTTAGGATTTTTCTTACTGACTTCCTATTTGAAATAGAAAAATTCTAGACTATTCAATAAAAAGGTAGGTCTGAGTTTTGGTATATGTCAGCTCTAAGTCATCCTAGGTCAACAGTACAGTCTGTTCTGAAAAATAAAAATTAAAAAATTTATTTCTTTGTTACGTATTATCTCACACACATCTGGGAAATAGACAAATGATGTCAGTATAATGGATAAGTCATTTTGGCTCACATGCAATTTTCCCCAGCATATTAATATTTTCAAGTAGGCAGACATAAGTTTTCTCATGATTATTAAGGAGAAAGCCTTAGCAATAAGACCTTCAGCAGGAGCTAAAAAAGCTGAAAAACCTAAAGAAGCAACTTACTTTTAAGTGATGGGTGAGTCGGTGGCTTCAAAAAAAAACCATTACACTTTCCCTCTTTTAAGTTACCTGGCAAAGGTGCAAATGCAGCTGAAGAAGCTATAGAGACAATGCTCTTTGTATTAAAACAATTGATTAATTAAGAAGGTTATGTCCTGGATCAGATTCTTAATTCTGATGAAAAGGTCTCTATTAGAAGTAAATATCCTCTAAGACCTACTTCTCAAAGAAGAGAGCGTTAAGTTCTAGTGTTGAAAGCAACAAGATTTTTCTGTGATATTGGGTACAAACACCAGTAAACTGTTTTTGTTTTTTTCTTTTTCCTTAGTACTTCTATTTGGACTGCACTTCGTTACAAAGTTCCTTAGTTTTAAGTGTTCTTTCCCAATTCGATTTCTCCATCAGGCCTATTGTTTTTAGCACCTGAATTTGCACAACATGAGGTGATTTTATTTTTAAATTGCTGTTGAGGTTCTAATCTTGCTTTGTTTTTGTTTTCTTGTATTTTCCAGCTTTACCTGTATGGGGTGGCAGAGAAATGTCTGCATTCCTCATAGACCCACTGGGTCTCATGCAACCTGGTTATCACAATCCAGCCCACTTGAGATTTTTTTTAATCCAGCCAGCTAATAGACACGAAGTATCTGCCATCAAGGAATTTAAGATAATTTATTTAAATATCAAAAGTTTAAACACTTTTTATAGATGGAGTACCTGCAGTGAAGACAGGAGGTATGCAAATTTCTGAAGCATACTCACATGAAGCGTCTGGCCACTCTCAGGATCCAACTGTCCTGTTTACAATGCACATATGTCACTAAACTCCTGATGTTCTCCCACACAACCTGCTCCACCAACAGCCTTACCCTCCCCTATAAACAGTAATTCCACCCTCTCAGGCGTTCAGACAAAAAGCCATACTACGGCTTCTGTTCCTCAAGTCATATGCCCCATTCATTCACAAAATGCTACTGTCTCAACCTTCCAGCTACATCCAGAATCTGAATGTGTCCTCACTTCTGCACAGATACCACCATTATCTCTCACCTGAGTCACTGCAATAGATTTCTATCTGCTTCTATCCTTGTCGCCTCAACACTAGTTTCAAGAAGATGAGACTCTTTTCCTCGGAAAGCCAGAGCACGTTATTTCTCTGCTCAAAAGCCCACAATGTCTTCCACCCTGAGCAAAAGTCCGTTTTTCTAATAGCCTATAAGACCCTATGTGCTCTGGCACCAACCACCCCTGACCTGTTCCCTTCCCTCCACACACTCCTCCAACCACTCTGGCCTTGTAGCCCCTCCAGCCTCCCAGGCCTGCTTCTATCTCTAGACTCTGTACTTGCTGTTCCCTCTACCTAGAATGGTCCTTCCCAAGTAATCAAGCTGGCTTGGCTCCTCATTTCCTTTAGGTTTTTGTTCAAATGTCATCACTGGAATGAGGCTTTCCTTGATTTATCTGCATAAATTGCAAATAAACACATACACAGACATTCCCTATTTCCTTTCCCTAGCTTATTTTTCTCCATTGCAGAATGGAGAAACTGCTAAACTATTTATTTTACTTATTTTTTTTACCTGTCCGGTCCATTAGAAAAGAAGCCTGGTGTTCTCTGAGGCATCCCTGGCACCTAGAATGGTTCTGGCTCAAAAACTACTTGCTGAGTGACCAAATAAGGCTCACTGTATGATGTGATGAAGGAAGAGACAAAGATGATGCAAAGTTATGGCATTACTCATCACAAATTCAAGGAATACTTGGAAGAAGGTGAGCCGTGCACAGAAGTTTATTTTAATGCAGTCATATGGCTAGGTTGTGAAAACTTGTTCAAGAGATTTACTGAGCTGCTTCCTCAGATCAAGGACGCTTGAAATTAAAGGGCTTTGAGTGGTTCGACTTGTCAGACCCCCCAGCGACTCACAAGATTGTTCTTCTATGATGTGACAAGACATCCGGACACACCAAAACTGAGACTGCAGGGGGAAAAAAAGCAGAAGCACTGCTGATATGACCAAGGATATACAAGTGTTCTGACTCACAGCGGATACAGAAATCAAGCAACAG
Organism: Capricornis sumatraensis; assembly: GCF_032405125.1. Lineage (NCBI taxonomy): Eukaryota > Metazoa > Chordata > Mammalia > Artiodactyla > Bovidae > Capricornis > Capricornis sumatraensis. The sequence continues at coordinate 104,079,981 of NC_091074.1, read as the reverse complement.
GAGATTGCATTCACTTTCCACAGTGGACCAGTCCCCTCACTCAACAGAACGATCGCATTTAAAAAGTAAAGAATCTTATAAATCAATTTCAAAAGAAATAAACACATTTTAAAAAGAAGAAATTGCATTTTTAGTATCTGTGGTTACCTCTGAAAGCCATCCTTCAGGGACAGGCCTGAATTACCAAGCATTTGTCCCCCTGGTATGGCTCACATGTTCATGAACAAAATGCATGAGCAAAATCCAACCAACAAAAAGTCAATATTTATGACATTCTGAAGATGAACTTGCAAAGCTTAGAATAATCCTAAAACTTCTCACGTGTGCTCAACTTAGATGTGTTTTCTATCCCTGATGCTGTGAAAATGTACTCTTTTTCTTCAAAGTGTGGAAATCAATCCTGGAGCTGCCTTCTATGATGTAAACCTAGAGTCATAATAAATTGAACAATGCCTGACTGTTCACCTAGAGTTGAGGATATGGTTGCTTCTTAAGTGCTACTTTCCATTGTTAGATCAAGAATGCTGTGAGTAGCTGCAGGCCTGTAACTGCACTTTGGAGATTAACAAGTTTATCAAATTATTTTTCAAGTTGACTGAAATCTTAATATCAGAGATCTGTTTTATATCATCAATGTTAAGAATTTAAACTTCACATGAGCCCACACATGTGTGGATTTCAAATTATGTAATCCATTACTTTAAAAGCACAGGTGCTTACATTCCAGCATGGACAAGGGAATGAAATATAAGGAATGCCTGAGAAACTTTACAGACTAAAGGAGTTAATGAAGGAAACGTGATGGCTAAATGCAATGTGGAATCTTGGATTGAATCCTAGGATAGAAAAAGGGCAATTGTGGAAAACTTAGGAAAATCTGAATAAAGGCTATAGTTTAGTTAATGATATTGTACCAATGTTAGTTTTTAAGTTTTGACAAATGTACCATATCAAGCTGTAAACATTAGTTGAAGCTGGAAGAAGGGAATCCTGGAACATTTTCTACTCTTTACAACTCTTGTGTAAATCTAAAATTATTTCAAAAAAACTTTTAAAGGCTCTTATTCTAGAAACACAACAAAAATTTTAGCCTAAGGGTGCTCTGTTAAAAATTCAATGTCACAAAGTTGGTTTCATCTATTGATAATTATTGATACAGAACAAAGCAAGGCTACAGAAATCTGGAATTTCAGCTACTCTCAATATGCAAATAATCAAAAATAGACACACTGAATAACAACAACAACAAAAAACCTGACATTGCTCTTTTACAACAGAACATAAATATCCCAAAACAAATAAAGGAAAACCACATCAAGATAATTACGATCATATTTATACAGACTTACAGTGACAGTGAAGATCTGAATAAACCATTATTTCAGCTAACACTGGGTATGAAAGACGCTGTAAATTTGGAAGGTACTTAAAGCTTGTTTCTACATGCTGGAATTATAAAAGATTACCTTATTCTTTATGCTTTTCTCTGCAATGGGCATATCAAGATTTAAAATCTGAACAATAAGCATAATACATTTTTGTATTAACCCATGTGGTAGCAAAATAAAACAACAGGAAGCTATTTCTGCCCTGCAAGCTCTCATACCCTTTCTCCCCTTTTGTCCTCTCCCACTCCACGGGTTTGGGCTCTGACCAGGTCTCCTCTTTATATAGCATCATCAGTCTTGCTGGACCCCTCCACTGAACTCCAGTCTATCTTCCCATTCTTATAAGCTATTTTCCTAAAATTCCGGTTACAACACATCACTTCTCTGTCAAAACAAAAGAAATTCTAAGGCTCTACCTATAGTCTAAAAAAGAAAAACTTAACATTATAAGGCTGAAATAATTCACTGAAGCCATAATTTCAAACCTACCTTTCAAGGCTTAGCCCACTATGTCCCATCATAAATATGGGAATAAATATCTTTAGGTATAAAGAGACTAGGAAAAAGAAAGTGAAAGTTGCTCAGTTGTGTCCAACTCTTTGCGATCCCAGGACTATACAGTTCATGAAATTCTTCAGGCCAGAATACTGGAGTGGGCTCAATACCCACCATCAAGCTTCTCCCAAGCCTCTGTTCACGCCCTTCTCATTAATAAAATTACTTACTTTAGCTACTCTTTGCTGAGTGCTTATTATGTGCTAGACACAATGCTAAGAGATTTACAATTAATTTTTTCTATCATCTTACCAACTCCTAGGGGCATGTGCTACTAAATGAGGAAAAGTCAAAGCTATTAGCTAACTTTCCCAAGGTTACCTGGCTAGTAAGTGGTGGTAAAGGACTTGAGTTCCAATCTCCAAGTTCCAAACTCTGAACACAATCTTCTTGTCAACTTCTATCAATCCATTAAGTCCCAGAATAAATGCTAACTTCTATTACCATTCCCAATTCCTCCAGTTGGAAATGATAATCTTTTCCATAGACCCACATGCCTATTTGACTTCCCTTGTAGCTCACTCGATAAAAGAATCTGCCTGCAATGTAGAAGACCCAGGTTTGATCCCTTGGTTGGGAAGATCCCCTGGAGAAGGAAATGGCAACCCACTCCAGTATTCTTGCCTGGAGAATCCCATGGACAGAGGAGCCTGGCAGGCTATAGTCCATAGGGTCACAACTTATTGACTAAACCACCACCACTACCACATGCCTATTTAATTTCCTTCTATAAATCTTAATTCATCCTGCCTTGTATATAGGAAACAATATATATATGTCTGTATTACCCATTGGATTCAAGAGCTTTGAGAACAGGAATAGCTCAATGATTATCCTTTACAACTTGGACTCATGATAATGTCATGGGATAGAACTCAGTAAATGTCTGTCAAAGTAGGAAATCATGTTCAGAGAAACTTCAACTTCTATTTAATTCTCTTAGTTGTTCACATACACACACACACACACACACACACACACACACAAATGTTTGAACTACAGCTACCAAGAATTTCCCAGAGTACAAAGAATACAGGTTTTGAAGCTTGACAAACCTGTTCACAAATCTTGGCTCTACTACAAAGTAACAATCTGACCTTAGGGGCAACTCACTTAACCAATGTGTGCTAAGTCTTCATCTGTAACATTAAGACTAGTCATAATAGGTGTAAAATATACTGCACTACATAGCAAAGTAAACTTCTGATAAATAGTTAAGTGTTTCTTATGAGAACTTGTTTCATGCCCAGAATGACAGGCCCTCATCTCTTCAAAAAATGGTCGATATTTCCATAGGTAGATGACATGAAACACTTTACATAATAAGACCCAGGATGGGGTATGATTAAATTACGTGTTCAGGGGTGGGAATGATCAGCATTGACCAAAAAGAAAGTCTTCCTGAAAGGAAGGAATATGAGTTGGCTCATCAGGACAGAATTTGGACAGAAGGGAGAAAAATTCCAAATAAGTTGAACATCATAAGTAAAAGGGGTTAGGCTGGAGTAGAGAAGCTTAATCAAAAAGTATGCCTCCAGTACAATTTTTGCTTGGTGGACAAATGTCAGATGAATAAAATAAGGGCAGATTCCAGAGCAAACTTTGAATATAATACTGGTATACTGCTAAACAGAAGTGGGAAAAGAGATGCTTCATATGGCTTTTGTTTGCTATAATGAGCATAAACAAAATCTTACTTGTGGATATATCCTTTGTCTTTATTAGTTTTATTCACTATTTTTATCTCTAACATCAATGTCAGTATTCCCACCCAATCCTGTCCTTCAGCACTATGAAACATATTAGTTTGCATAGAGAAATAATGACTGGGTGTAGATAAAAGACAGAAGACATAGGGCTAAGGGTTCCTTAAAAGTTAAGAATGCTGTTTTTTTTCTGAAGACCATCAGAACCAGGAAAAGTAGTTTATTCTTAACGTTAAGAACAAAAAAAAAATTTTAGGCACATTCTATTGAGAAAAACAAAGCAATGCCAAATTGGTTAATGAGCTATCATATTGATATGAACTATCAATGTTCTGTGACAGCTGATAAAGAATCAGCCAATATACACAAAACATAACACCTTTCAAAATGGACTCACACCTTCAAGATTCCTATTGCTTGAATGAAATTCACTCAGTTGTAGTTTTATACAAATCCACCATGAAATGGTCTAAGAGCCCAGCATCCTGAGTTTACATATAGATTTTCAAATCAGTGGGCACCTATTCAATCAGAAATGAAAAAACTAAAAAGGAAAAATCTAGCTGACACGTATTAATAACAGGAAAAATGTAATCCACTCGTCTCCAGTAGTCCATATTAACCACATTGACAATAAGGAGTAACATAACACCCCTACTTCTAATTCATCAACATTTTATGTCCTAGAAATGAATTAGGGGTAACTCTTACTCTAATCAAAATTATCAGCCAACAGGAATGGTTTATACTAAATGGAGAAGGTACTTTGAGAATTACAATGTCAATGTCAAAAAATATAGGAAAGAAAATTAAAAGCTAAATATGTTAAACAGAATTACTGTATCTTAACATAATACATAACGTGTTAAAATTTTTTTTTTTTTTTTAACTATCTCAGTCAGTCAGTTCAGTCACTCAGTCATGTCCAAATCTTTGCGACCCCATGAACTACAGCACACCAGGCCTCCTGGTCCATCATCAACTCCCGGAGTCTACCCAAACCCATGAGTCAATGATGCCATCCAACCATCTCATCCTCTGTCATCCCCTTCTCCTCCTGCCTTCAGTCTTTACCAGCATCAGGGTCTTTTCCAGTGAGTTAGCTCTTCGCATCAGGTGGCCAAAGTATTGGAGTTTCAGCTTCAACATCAGTCCTTCCAACGAACACCCAGGACTGATCTCCTTTAGAATGGACTGACTGGATCTCCTTGCAGTCCAAGGGACTCTCAAGAGTCTTCTCCAGCACCACAGTTCAAAAGCATCAATTCTTCAGCACTCCGCTTTCTTTATAGTCCAACTCTCACATCCATACATGACCATTGGAAAAACCAGAGCCTTGACCAGACGGACCTTTGTTGGCAAAGTAATGTCTCTGCTTTTGAATATGCTATCTAGGTTGGTCATAACTTTCCTTCCAAGGGGTAAGCGTCTTTTAATTTCATGGCTGCTATCAACATTTGCAGTGATTTTGGAGCCCAGAAAAATGAAGTCTGCCACTGTTTCCACTGTTTCCCCATTTATTTGCCATGAAGTGATGGGACCGGATGCCATGATCTTGGTTTTCAGAAAGTACTATCTTGTTCCATTCATATGGTACAAGAAAGGCCAAAGGCTGTGAATTTGCCTGTATCCCCTAGCAGATGGGGGAAGACATACTTTCAGCATATGAACTAGCCAATGCTGCAAAAATTCCATCTTTTTTTCAGCTGGTCCATAGGCCATTAATGGAATTTGGGATACCTAAAAATAAGAGTAAAGAAAACAACCTAAGGCCTGTGTTCTAATTCTCAACAATTTGCTTACAAGCTAAATTATTTTAACTTCTATCAACTTGTTTTCTCATCTGTAAATAGGACAGTTATATCTAACACAGGACAGTTAATGGTGGCTCATCTTCTTCTTTGAAGGACACAAAGTGTCCCCACAAAAATCAAAGGCAGTTCTCTAATTGGAAGGGGATGCATGAAGATGGCTCTGCACAGTATTACACTGAAAATTGTGAAAATACTGTCATATCAAGAATGGGGACTTGAGGAAACTATTCCCCAATCTTCTCTTTGATGCCAGCACTGCCTGGTATAGTGACCACGGATTATATACAGGAACAGTGATATGAGAGAGGCAAAGAAGACCAAAAAAATGAATATCCACAGTGCAAATTCAGATAAGATATGCAATAAAAAATTATACTAAAAGTTCTTTGCTTAGATTAATTAAGTAGAAAAAGTCTCCCTTCCAGATTCTTGGAAAAATTAAATCCTCTTATCAAGAATTCAACTCAACACTGAACACCTATTATGTGCAAGCTACTATGTAGGTACTATCAAAGACAGGGGAAAACATTAAAAGTCCCATGGGGCTTCCCAGATGGCTCAGTGGTAAAGAATCCGCCTGCTAACGCAGGAGATGCGGGTTTCACACCTGGGTCGTGAAGATCCCCTAGAGAAGGAAATGGTAACCCACTCTGGTATTCTTGCCTGGAAAATCCCACTGACAGAGGAGCCTGGTGGGCTACAGTCCATGGAACCACCAAGAGTTGGACACAACTTAGCAATTGAGCGTGCACACGCACACACACATGTACAACAAGCCCAATAGATAAAATAATAATAATTACTATACCAGAAATACAAAAGTATCGTGAAACTAAAGTACAGACACCCCATAATCCTGAGCCTAGCATTTAAGGTTACAATCTACCCCTCAGCCAGGCCTCACACTTCAGATAAACACATTCTCCAGTCATTCCACACCACTTTTGCCAAACATATTAAGCACTGTATGCTTCTGTGCTTTTGCTCATATGATTCCTTCAGGCAAAAATTTCTTTACCTATGCCTTACTGAAGTTATTTTTCATCCTCAAGACCAAAGTCCATTCCTTTTGCTTCACAAAGCCTTCTCACACCCAGCTGTAATGAAGGAAGGTGACTAAAACAGCAACAAAATGATTCCAGGAAACATACAGACAAAAGGAAAGAAACGCAAAATCTGTACCAGAGAAGCTAGACGGTAACTATAAGATTAAAAATTTGTCAGAATCTTCTAGAAAACCATCATCCCATGCTACAGAGAAAGTTAACAAGTCTAACAAGGTCTGGCAGGAGGAACCCAAGCAGTAAGAGAAAGCCATCAAGATTATGGGATAATAGAAACAATAAAAACTGAGCAGTTAGCATTTTCATCTATTATTCCAGAAGGACTAAGAAGTATATGGAACGTTAACCACTGGTTAATGTTAATGTTAATGGATGGCATTAAAGAACAGAATTGAGTATTTTATAATCTTAAAACACTGGTGCCAGTGGTAAAGAGCCCGCCTGCCAATGCAGGAGACACAAGAGACACAGGTTTGATCCCTGGGTCGGGAAGATCCCCCGGAGGAGGCATGGCAACCCACCCCAGTATTCTTGCCTGGAGAATCCCATGGAGAGAGGAGCCTGGCGGGCTACAGCCCATAGGCTCACAGAGAGTCAGACACGACTAAAGCGACTTAGCACTTAGCACAAGACAATGCAAAGATTAAGCATTAACTGTACCAGAGGGCACCTGGTTAAGTCTGAAAGAATGCCTTTGCCCAGAAACTGGCTTATTTCATCAGCAGTTCTCAACAGAAAGGCCTTGAACTACAAATGGAAGGGTGGAAGAAAGGATGTAAACTCCAGTGATACTATAATGTATCATTTATCCACCAAACACTCACTGGCCATCTATCTCCTAGGTGCCAGGCCCCAGGATAATGCTGAGGATACAGCAATCAACAAAACAGACAAATCCCTGCTCGTGGAGCTTATGGAAGGAGAAAGTCAATAAAAATATGTTAGTGATTTCAGGTGATGATCAGCTTATAGAAAAATAGAGCCAAGTAAAGAAAGAGAAAATGAGAGGGCTGGGCTGGAAGGGCTGCTTCAGAACTGTGGGTGCAAGTCTGGCAGATCTGAGGGTAGAACCAGAGAAGAGGAAGGCTCTGACAAGGACACATCTGCAGACAAGGCTCAGGGCCAGAACATAATGAATTAAAACAATGGTAAGAAAGAAGAGGTAGGCAGAGCCAGATGAGAAAGTCTGGATGTCACATTTAAGCGTGATGAAGTTGCTGGAGGGCTCCAAGCTCACAGAGATGGGATCTGAGCTGCTCTTTGATCACTCAGGCTGCTGTGAAAAGAAAGGACTATAGGCACCAAGCACAGGATGCTAATTTGGACTAGGCCAGTGGCAGTAAAGTTGGTACATGTCAGACACTATATGTAAATAAAGATGAGAGCCAGTCCTAGGAAAACATTTTTGGAAAAAGGGAAGCATCACAAAGACAACCTTCCAATATGACACGTGCAGGATGAGTCATACACAAGCCTTGACTGTCAGTGTTCCTTTAATCCTCTGCCCCCCATTGGGTGGTGGGCTCCCTGAGAATTTTCATTCATTGCTGTATCTCCAAAGCTCAGCACAATGCTTGGAATACCAGCAGGTACTACGAAAAGACTTTTTTACCAGTAAATCTTGACACTTTAAACACAGGAAAGTACAACCTTATAGGTATCATCAAAATTTAGTAGGATGAGACTCAACAGTAATCTGTAAACACTGAAGCCCTAATACGTGAATAGGTGACGAAATTCAGAAAGAACTCTACGCTGTTTCAAATAAACAAGTTTACCCAGACATTGACTGAATCCCTGCTACATGTCAGACCAGTGCAATACCCTGAGAACACAGAGACACTGCCTCTCCTGTCTCCCAGGGAGGTATTCACACCCTGGTGATCCAGACAGGTTATATGCCGTCTGCAATGACAGAGAATGAGAGGAAAGCACACAGTAAGAAACATGTTAGCATCCCCATTTTTAGAAAAGGGAACGCCATAAACTTTGCATCTGAGCCTAACTTCAACTCAAGATAAAATTCCAGAACAGATGATCAAAAGAGGGTTTGTGGGCACTGAGAAAAGGATGAGGCAAATGGTTAGAACCAGCTCATGTACCTGAGTAAGCCACACCTGGCTAATGTCATATCCTTGGTTTGATAGTTAAGAGAATAGATTGGAAAAGAGTCGATATATCTGAATTTTACTAAAGTTTGTTGATCTCATCTCTAATAATATCTCTCACGATAAGATGGAGAAAAATGGACTAAAAGAAGCGTCAAGTATATTTGGAACTGGTACAATGGTCTTGAGAAAAGAACTGATCAAGTAAACAGAGGTCCTCAAAAGAAATGAAAAACATTTTTAATAAATAAAGTAAAATGATAAATGATACCAAGGCAAAAAGATAATGGCACAGGGGGTTCCAAAGAAAACAGGCTGGCAGGACCACACTACAATGAACCCCACAGTCAATAAGCCCTTTGCCAAATGAACATGAAGACATAAATGATTTGCTGACCAAATTATCAGATAATAACTTGAGGAAGCAATAGCAAATACAACAGATAATAAAGTCAGAATTCCAAAAGCTCATACAATCTGCCAAACTGGGCAAAAATCAACAGCTTCACATTTTCTCAGAAAATTCAAGTTTTCTACTTATCTTTTTAAAATCCAACACTACTAGAACATGGTTGGAAGTGTGGGGGGCAGGGAATGACTTAGGGCTTTTCGTGGACAGCAAGCTAATGTAAGTAAAGTTGTTGAAAAGCCTAATGCAACCTTTGCGTGTGTGCATGCTCAGTCATGTCTGACTCTTTGCAACCCCATGGACTGTATCCGGCCAGGCTCCTCTGTCCATGGAATTTTCCAGGCAATACTAGAGTGGGTTGCCATATCCTATTTCAGTGGATCTTCCTGACCCAGGGATTGAACCCGCATCTCCTGCACTGGCAGGCAGGTTCTTTACCACTGAGCCACCTGGGAAGCCCAATGCAACTTTAGGCAACACTAAGAATTCAGAAGAAAGAACTGACTACATCTAGTCTAGTGAGTTCCTTTCTATGCAACACACTTCAGTGGAACTGTTAAACTAGAATTCACTCATACAGATGAGAGACTTGGGGAGTACTTCTGATAGTTGCTAACTGAACATATGTATTTAATGCTGCTCCCTCCCAAAATGCCACTTAAATGACAGTAGAGGAATTCAAAATATCTGGAACTAGGATTTAGGTAGGAGAGAGACAATTAACATAGCAGAATCCAAGAAACTAAATTCTGAGTCAACAGTGGGAAAGGCCAGGAAGCAAACCAATTAATACCATAAAACTCTCCCAAACTTCAGGCATTTGTGGTATATGATATCTCTGGAACCAGAGGAGAAAAATGGGAGGATTCATGAAAGGGAGCTGTGAGACCCTTGGAGCAGAAAGGGAACTAACTGCCCCTCCTCTATCCAGAAAAGTTATGGGCAAGGGGAGAGAAAACAAAAGGAATAAGTGCAAGTTTACATATTAAATACTGAGACCAAAAAAATAAATAAATAAATAAATACTGAGACCAAGTCCCTCTCCAGTTGTCTTTCCCTGCTTGGGTCCCAGAATTCTAGCAGTCAAACAAACACTCACCAGGAGATGAGAAGAGATTTCCTGGGGAAAATCTGATCAGTTCAAAAAAAAAGACCAAAACATACTGACACTGAGTGTTTCCAAAAAATAGGGCCTGGCCAAACCACCCTACAGGGCTTCGCTGGTGCCTCAGACTGTAAAGAATCTGCCTGTAATGCAGGAGACTCAGGCTTGATCCCTGGGTCCAGAAGATCCCCTAGAGAAGGGAATGGCAACCCACTCCAGTACTCTTGCCTTGAGGATTCCATGGATAGAGAAGCCTGGCAGGCTATAATTCATGGGTCGCAAAGAGCTGGACATGACTGAGTGACAAACACACAGACCACACTACAGTGAACCCCACAGTCAACAACCCCATCCTCAAATGAATACAGTGCTTTCAACAAGCTTTGGGAGCCTGGCACTTAAACAATGAGCAGATAATTAAGTGAACATCAACATTCTAGGAATCAACAAACTACGATGGACCAGAATGGGTGAATTTAACTCAGATGACCATTATATCTACTACTGCGGGCAGGAATCCCTTAGAAGAAATGGAGTAGCCATCATGGTCAACAAAAGAGTCCAAAATGCAGTACTCAGATGCAATGTCAAAAACGACAGAATGACCTCTGTTTGTTTCCAGTCAACAAAAACAAGACTGGGAGCTGACTGTGGCTCAGATCATGAACACTTATTGCCAAATTCAGACTGAAATTGAAGAAAGTAGAGAAAACCACTAGACCATTCGGGTATGACCTAAATCAAATCCCTTATGACTATACAGTGGAAGTAAGAAATAGATTTAAGGGACTAGATCTGATAGAGTGCCTGAAGAACTATGGACGGAGGTTAGTGACATTGTACAGGAGACACGAATCAAGACCATCCCCAGGAAAAGGAATGCAAAAAAAGCAAAATGGCTGTCTGAGGAGGCCTTACAAACAGCTGTGAAAAGAAGGGAAGTGAAAAGCAAAGAAGAAAAGGAAAGATATAAGCATGTGAATGCAGAGTTCCAAAGAACAGCAAGAAGAGATAAGAAAGTCTTCCGCAGCAATCAATGCAAAGAAATAGAGGAAAACAATAGAATGGGAAAGACTAGAGATCTCTTCAAGAAAATTAGATATCAAGGGAACATTTCATGCAAAGACGGGCTCGATAAAGGACAGAAATGGTAGGGACCTAAAAGAAGAAGTGGCAACCCACTCCAGTATTCTTGCCTGGAGAATCCCATGGACGGAGGAGCTTAGTGGGCTACAGTCCACAGGTCACAAAGAGTCGGACACGACTGAGCGACTTCACTTCACTTTCACTTTCAAGAGAAGCAGAAGATATTAAGAAGAGGTGGCAAGAATACACAGAAGAACTGTACAAAAAAGATCTTCACAACCCAGATAATCATAATGGTGTGATCACTCACCTACAGCCAGACATCCTGGAATGTGAAGTAAAGTGGGCCTTAGGAAGCATCACTACGAACAAAGCTAGTGGAGGTGATGGAATTCCAGTTGAGCTATTTAAAATCCTGAAAGATGATGCTGTGAAAGTGGTGCACTCAATATGCCAGCACATTTGGAAAACTCAGCAGTGGCCACAGGACTGGAAAAGGTCAGTTTTCTTTCCAATCCCACAGAAAGGCCATGTTCAAAGAATGCTCAAACTACCACACAACTGCACTCATCTCACACGCTAGTACAGTGATGCTTAAAATTCTCCAGGCCAGGCTTCAGCAATACGTGAACTATGAACTCCCTGATGTTCAAGCTGGTTTTAGAAAAAGCAGAGGAACCAGAGATCAAATTGCTAACATCCGCTGGATCATCAAAAAGCAAGAGAGTTCTAGAAAAACATCTATTTCTGCTTTATTGACTATGCCAAAGCCTTTGACTGTGTGGATCACAATAAACTGTGGAAAATTCTGAAAGAGATGGGAATACCAGACCACCAAACCCACCTCTTGAGAAATCTGTATGCAGGTCAGGAAGCAACACTCATAACTGGACATGGAATAACAGACTGGTTCCAAATAGGAAAAGAAGTACGTCAAGACTGTATCTTGTCACCCTACTTATTTAACTTATATGCACAATACATGATGAGAAACACTGGGCTGGATGAAGCACAAGCTGGAATCAATATTGCTGGGAGAAATATGAATAACCTCAGATATGCAGATGACACCACCCTTATGGCAGAAGGGGAAAAGGAACTAAATAGCCTCTTGATGAAAGTGAAGGAGAGTGAAAAAGTTGGCTTAAAGCTCAACATTCAGAAAACTAAGATCATGGCATCTGGTCCCATCACTTCATGGGAAATAGCTGGGGAAACAGTGGAAACAGTGGCTAACTTTATTTTTCTGGGCTCCAAAATCACTGCAGATGGTGATTGCAGTCATGAAATTAAAAGATGCTTACTCCTTGGAAGGAAACTTATGACCAAACTAGACAGCATATGAAAAAGCAGAGACATTACTTTGCCAGCAAAGGTCCATCTAGTCATGGCTCTGGTTTTTCCAATAGTCATGAATGGATGTGAGAGTTGGACTATAAAGAAAGCTGAGTGACAAAGAATTGATGCTTTTGAACTGCGGTGTTGGAGAAGACTCTTGAGAGTCCCTTGGACTGCAAGGAGATCCAACCAGTCCATCCTAAAGGAGATCAGTCCTGAGTGTTCATTAGAAGGACTGATGTTGAAGCTGAAACTCCAGTACTTTGGCCACCTCATGCGAAGAGCTGACTCACTGGAAAAGACCCTGATGCTGGTAAAGATTGAAGGCAAGAGAAGGGGACGACAGAAAATGTGATGGTTGGATGGCATCACCGACTCAGTGGACATGGGTTTGGGTGGACTCCGGGAGTTGGTGATGGACAGGGAGGCCTGACGTGCTGTGGTTCACCGGGTCACAAAGAGTTGGATACGACTGAGTGACTGAACTGAACTGAACTGAACTGAGACAGTTAAGGAGGGAAACCTTTAACATGAATGCAGAGATAAACTGAAGAAACTAAGTTGGAAGAAACAGGTGATGCAGATACAGAGAGAAGTGAACTTAAAACAAATGCACACACATACGCAGAGAGAACAGATGGCACAAAAATAAACAATAATGATGTGAACAAAGCAAAATACCACATGAAATTAAGAACTCATAGCAGAAATAAAAATGTAATAGAAAGACAAACTGAAGAAATCTAATAGAATATGGATTAGAAGACAAGGAGTTCAGAAATGAAAGAAAAGCTAAGGAAAGAACGGACCAAGGAAAACAGGTGGGAAGAAATAGAAGAATTCAGGAAAAAACTTCCCAACTGCAAAATATAAATTTCCAGATTGAAAGATCCCCACAGTGTCCAGCATAATGGATGAAAACCGATCTACTAAAAAGGCACATCACTGAAAAATGTCAGAAGATGGATCACAGGGAAGACCCTAAAAGGTTCCAGAGAGAATAAAAAAATTTAATACATAATAAAAAAAATCAAGAACCAGAATCAGACTTCAATAGCTATCCTAGCAGGAAGAAGACAAAGGAAAAATACGTTTTAATTCTGAGAGAAAATAATTTGCAATCTAGAATTCTAAATCCAGCCAAATATAAATATTCATGAAGAATAAAAATATGCAAGTTATCTAAAAATTACATGTATCCTTTTCTCAGGAACCTACTAAAGGAGGTATTTTTTTCCAATTAAGGGAATAAACCAAGAAAGAAAACACCAGGGCAAGAACACTGATGAGAGAAATCAAAGGCTCAATAAATGGAGAACTACACATCATTCACAAACTGGAAGACTCAATATTACTTAACAAATTCTTTCCTAATTGATCTCTAGTTGCGGGGCTTCCCTGGTGGCTCAGACGGTTAAGAATCTGTTTGCAATGCAAGAGACTTGGGTTCGATCCCTGGCTCAGGAAGATTCCCTGGAGAAGGGCATGGCAACCCACTCCAGTATTCTTGCCTGGAGAATTCCATGGACAGAGGCGCCTGGAGGGCTACAGTCTATGCGGTCTCAAAGAGTCAGACATGACTGAGTGACTAACACTTTCACTTCACTATGGTTGCAACGCAAGCCAAATCAAAATTCCAGCAGGATTTTGGGGGTAAATATTGATAAACTGATTTTTAAATGTATAAGGAAAGGCAGAAGACTAGAACAGACAAAATAGTTTTCTACATTACTCACACCACTTGATTTCAATATATACTATAAAGCTACCATAATCAAGACCATTTGGTATTAGTGTCAAGACAAACAGACGAATGAAATAGAAAATTCAGACCCATATATACATGGTTAATATCTGGGAAAGGTACATAAACAATTCAATGGAAAAAAGTATAACCTTTTCACCAAAGTGTACTAGACTAATTAGACACCCATATGCAAACAAAAAAAACAAAATCCCCAACGTATACCTCAAACTTTAACTAAAAATGAACTCAAAAGGTATCCTAGAAATATGCGTCAGATGTGAAAAGAGAATATTGTAGGGTAGTGTGTTACCTTGCTGCTTAGCTGGGGAAATGATATGAGAATCTGGAGTCTGCTTACTTCTGATATAGGCTATCAGGCAGTTCTGTGGTTTTCAGACTCTTCTCATCCACACCCGCAGAGATCCCTAAGCCTTAGACTCCTGCTACTAGAGGCAGAGATAAATACTAGTGTTCAATCCGCCAAGTTGACTAGATTTATTGGTCTCATTCCAAACACAGATATTCTAAATTTTCCCCAAGCCTTCTAGCTTAAAGGCAAAACGGACGTTTTCTTCCTCCAACTCTATTTCACCATCTTTTCTTCCCTCCTTTCCCCAGTTTATTTTTCTTACTCAGAGTTGCAAAATAAAGCTACACGGCCATTTTTAAAACACATTTTAATAAAATTGTTTAAGTACATGGATTCCACATAATTGGGACACCAACACAAGAAAGATGAAGTGAATCCTTGGCAAGATGTGAAGGGAGATCTCAAATTAATAACTTTGAACAGGCCTGAGAAGTAGGTAGCCCAGACTGGAGCTACAGGAGATAGATGTCTTGTCAGGAAATTGAAATTAATTAATATCTAAGGGACTTCCCTGGTGGTCCTTTGGCTAAGACTCCATGATCCCAAGGGTTTAACCCCTGGTCAAGGAACTAGATTCCACACACTGCAACTAAAGATTCCATATGCTGCACCTAAGACCCAGCACAGCCAAAAAAAATAAAAATAAATAAAATAATAATTTTTTTAAAAAAGACTATCAAAGGTATCTGTGCTGACTCAAAGAAATTCACACAACCAGGTAAGAATGTAGAGGTCAATTAGTCCTCAACAAGTACACAGAAAACCAGGTGAACAGCAAAACATGACAATTATCTCCAAGAGCAACACAAGATTATGTAGGAATGATGAAATACTACATGAGTCAGCTATAAAGAACGTTTACATAGTAATAACGAAAGGACCTGAACATCAGTCCAAACAGAACCGTGATACCTCTACAGTAGGATAGGGGGACTGGAAGCATGTGGATGGAACATAAGTGTAATCTTCATCTTCCACAGTGGCGGCCAAAATTAATGCCCAAAACTGAAGAGTCAGGTGGCAGCAATCTAAGCATGTTAGAGACACAGAGAGAAACAGCAGAAGATTTAGTTCAAAGATTTAAAAGTGATGGCCTCAGGGAAGCATAAAATGGGGGAAAGGCTTTTTAAAAAATAACAATTCTGCTTCTAATGTTTGACTCTTTAAAAATATAGGCATGTATAGCTTTGATAAAAATAAAAATTAAATAAACTTAAAAAAAATAATCAAAGCCTAAAAGGGAAAAAAAGAGAAGCCCAGACTAATACAGAATCTAGAAACATATGATACTTAGAAACGGCAGTATGAACTAAGGGTTTTTAAGTTTAAATGTATACAACTCAGTACACATTAAGGATGACTTCAGTTTTTTTTACCTTCAATTATTCTATATAGCTAGTGGGTGCAGAACTAGAATCAGCAGTAAAGTTACATGGACAGAGAGGTCAGCTGTGCAAAGAAACAATTTCTAATAACTGCCTGAAAGTAGAGTTAACTGACTCAGGAAGCAGTGAGTTCTCTGTTGATGAGAGCCTGAACAAAACCACTTAGTGGATGTGATATCTTGGTGGGTTGGAATACAGAACTCTAAGTCCCCGCCAGTTGTGGGATTCTGTAAAAAGATTTCCTGGTTATCATCTCTTTGAATTAGCACCTTCCACAGTGGGACTAGTAACACTGGTAGGCGAAGCAGTTTAGGTACTTAAGACACACAAGCTTCTTCCTTCTACCTCATCTCTGCCGCTTTTCAGCTTTCAATTTTTCGTTTCAGAAGTCTTAAGTATATTTACATTTCATTACAAATCATCTATGATATTTTGGGAGCAGATGAGATATAAGTAGACTTAAAGAGTAGAAGAGAAAATGCACGTCTGGATAGCAGAAAACTGGCAGAGAAACGAGAAGATGATCTGACTGGTGGTAAGAAATGAAGAATGGGTACCCACTCCAGTATTCTTGCCTGGAGAATTCCATAGACAGCGGAGCCTGGTGGGTTAGAGTCCATGGGGTCACAAAGAATGAGCAACTAACATAAGAAATGAAGAATCAATTCTGAGTCCTGTGATTCGGCAGCTAACAGACATTAAACAGGTCACAGTGCCCAGTTAGGGAAGAGCACCTGGGCTTGCTGGCAGGGTGAAAGGGCAGAGATCTGTGGCTCAGTCACGAAAACAGATGAGCCACAAGAGAGCCATTTGAGATTAGAGAACAACAGCAAAGGGACATTTCTGACTTGTTCTACTTTAAATATAAAGTTCCTAGAACCTAGTGCTATCAAAGAACAAAAGTCACTCTGCTTAAATGCTGGTCATTTCAATGGGGAAATAAAGACATTAAACACATTACAGGTCCTACCTTTTTAAGGGATCACCTCAAGAGTGACTCATCCACAGTATTCAGGGAAGTTTTACATTATTTTCTACTCAAGGACAGTAATTTTTCCTTTCACTCCATGTCATAAAATACTGTCATGACTACAGAGACAATAAATTTAGCCCAAAGCTTACCAGACTCCATCCTTAACCAGTTAAGAGCTGACACAGAACACACTTCAAAAATAATGTTTAGAGAACTTCCCTGGCGGTCCAGGGGTTAGGACTCTGCGCTTCCACTGCAGGGGACACAGGTTCGATCCCTGGTTAGGGAACTAGATCCCACATGCTGCAACAAAAACCTGGCGCAGCCAAGTAAGTAAATAAATAAATAAAAATTAGAATCTATCAAGAAATTATCAGCACCGTGCGCTCAGTAAATGGTGTAACTTTTCTGGGGCTACTCAAGAGACTCAGGTGAGCTCCGACACTCTGTGGATGCCCCTCAGCTCTCCCTTTAACAGACTGACACTTCTCAAGGGAAAGGCTCCTTCTTGGTTGAATCCAGTCCTTAGCATCCTGAGTAGCATGGTGCTCAGTAAATGCTGAACCAAAACAAAGCATGTGACAGGCCTGGAATTTTCTCTGTATTCTACCAACATTCTTGATTTTCTTCCCTTTTGTTCAGGGCCTTCCCCTTACTCCTGAGCTAGTCACAAGAAAGTGCCATTTCTGCATGCTGCTCTCTACCCTTCTGGCCACACTTTGAACAAAATTAAGTAGGATTTGTGGCTGTATCCACTCTGCTCCAGGCAGGCACTGGGAACATGGGCCAGAAGACCTGTCACTGTACACCTGCACAGTGGCGAAGCAAAAAGTAAATCTCTGTTCTTATACATCTATTGAGCAGTGCTGACCACCTAGCACACTTTCAGGTGCTGACAAGGCTGTGGTCTCTAGCTTATGATATGCTCTTTTTACCCTGACTGGCTAGTATGAATGTCTTCACCAAGACTTCATTATATAATGTGGGAAAACATGCTAACAAGGACAGGTTTAAAATCACCAGAATTAACTTGAAACATTTCATTGAGTGGCTTCTTTTAATTTTCAGGTTCATTCCCATTTCCTTCCATTGGAAGGTCACCTTTGTTTTCATACTAAATTTGACAGGAAACATGAGCATCACAGGGCTTCCCTTGTAGCTGAGTGGTAAAGAATCTGCCTGCAATGAGGGAGACCTGGGTTCAATTCCTGGGTTGGGAAGATCCCCTGGAGAAGGGAAGGCTACCTACTCCAGTATTCTGGCCTGGAGAGTCCCATGGACTCAAGAGTCAGACACGACTGATCGACTTTCACTTTTTATGAGCATTACAAACTAAATTTCTAGTCTCTGAATACCCCATTAGCTTAGTCACTCAGTCGTGTCCAACTATTTGCAACCCCATGGACTGTAGCCCAGCAGGCTCCTCTGTCCCCGGGATTCTCCAGGCAAGAATGCTGGAGTGGGTTGCCACTTCCTTCTCCACTGAATATCCCATGCCCCCACCACATAGATTCAATAGACATTTATTGAGGATCTATTCTTTGCTTGTTCTTCCCTGGTGGCTCAGTCAGTAAATAGTCTGCCTGTAACATGGGAGACCTGGTTCAGTCCCTGGGTTGGGAAGATCTTCTGGAGAAGGAAATGGCAACCCACTCCAGTATTCTTGCCTGGAGAATTCCACGGACAGAGGAGTTTGGTGTGTTCCAGTCCATGGGGTCACAAAGAGTCGGACACCACTGAGTGACCAACACTTTCACTTTCATTATTTGCTTGGCCCCTGTAATATCACCTCTGTCCTGGATTCCTTCTCTAACAACAGATAATCAGCATTCAATCAGCAGGTCCCATCTACTGAAGTCCATGTGGAGTACTGAGTTGAGTTCAGTTCAGTTCAGTCACTCAGTCGTGTCTGACTCTTTGAGACCCCATGAATCGCAGCACGCCAGGCCTCCCTGTCCATCACCAACTCCTGGAGTTCACTCAAACTCACATCCATCAGGTCAGTGATGCCACCCAGCCATCTCATCCTCTGTCGTCCCCTTCTCCTCCTGCCCCCAATCCCTCCCAGCATCAGGGTCTTTTCCAATGAGTCAACTCTTCATACTGAGTAATACCTCCAACTACTCCTGTGGTCTCTGCCACAGACCAGGGCTAAAGGAGAAAACCTCCAAAGCAGATGGCTGCTCCCCTCTCTTGCTGTTGGCCTAGCTGGCCTCACAGCAGTTCTGTTCTGAAGTTCTAAAGTTGAAGGATCCTTTTGTAAACTCTTAACCTTCCTACCTTCTTGGAAATCTCAAACTACAAATCTGAGAAATTATTCACGTGAAAGGCTTTTTCACTAGCCTAACATACTTGAGTAACTTGATATTTGTTTACACTATCTTGCCAATATTGTAAAAAACATGTTGAAGTTTGTGATGTGCTTGAACTCAGTTTCAAACCTTCTAAGCACTTCCAGACTAAGGGTTACTTGCTCAACAACATTCCCGCTACCACGCTCAGTTCAGGAACTTGAGAAGGAATATTTCAAGCACTGTTTCTCAAAGTATGTCCTGTAGAACAGTTCAAGATGCAATGAAAAAAAAAAAAAAAAAGAAATTTTAAGGACAAATGAATTGAAGGCCAGTTAAGCCAAGTTAGACTGGTTTCTAATGTGGGATGTGGATTGTGGGACAGTGAACCTGTCCTAGACTGATATGCTGATGTTGTGGAGATCGAAATGGCAACCGACTCCAGTATTCTTGTCTGGAGAATCCCATGGACAGAGGAACCTGGAAGGCTACAGTCCATGGGGTCGCAA
Source organism: Capricornis sumatraensis (assembly GCF_032405125.1). Classification (NCBI taxonomy): domain Eukaryota; kingdom Metazoa; phylum Chordata; class Mammalia; order Artiodactyla; family Bovidae; genus Capricornis; species Capricornis sumatraensis. The sequence goes on along the minus strand of NC_091074.1, from coordinate 104,060,133 downwards.
GAGTTGGACATGAGCACCATGCTAATGTGGCTCCACAAATGGGTGAGTGGTATGGAATGAGCAAGAACTATAAACTTTTCTGACCTCAGAAACCTTTCTTAGAAGACCACTTTGTAGCCCTGGCGCTATTGGAGCACATACTTGGGGAAACCCTGCTCACAGTATTCTTACATAAGTAACATTTGTATCCTTACATGGACAGCATACGGAGCATGCCTACAGAGCAGGGAGCCTGGTGAGCGGCAGGTCATGGGGAAGTACTCCTTTCCCTCTGGAGGCTTCCTACTCTGTGTGCGTATCACTACCTCAACAGAATCATGTGTTTCCACTTGGTCCAGGATTACTTTCTCAGATTAAACTAGAAACCTTTAAAATTAGAATTGCACTCAATTTTAAAATGAAGTATCTTATTAAAATGTTATTCCCATATCTTCATAACTGAAATCTAGTTCAACCACCAATGTCTATTCCAAATGTTTTTCTTGATGTAAAAGCAGGGCTAGTTTCAAAATATATTTAATACATTAGGCTTTAAAACTTGATGTTTTCAGACTGTTTTCCAACACTTGATGTTTTCAGAGTTTATGAACAGACAAAATCACGTGCAACATTTCAAAATCCATTTGAAAAAAACTGAGGTTTTAAACTGAAGTTTAGTTTAAAAAACAAACTCCAGTTTTAGCTCTAGTGGTAAAAAAAAATCTCTGCCCTTGTAATTTGATCTTTATGTGCATGCAAATCATTTGTGCTATAGTTTTCAACTTCACCATGGCCATTTTCTTCACCTTCTCCTTTCTTACTGCTCTCCTGAGCCTTTTTGATACTTGATATTAAATGGTATCAATTAAATTAATTAATTAAATACAATACATTAACCCTTCCAAAGGCAATGGATCTACCAAGTCTATATACAGATGTTTTCGAAATGTGGTGTTGGAGAAGACTCTTGAGAATCCCTTGGACAGCAAGGAGATCAAACCAGTCAATCTTAAAGGATATCATCTCTAAATATTCATTGGAAGGACTGAAGCTGAAGCTCCAATACTCTGGCCATGTGATGCAAAGAGCAAACTCATTGGAAAAGACCCTAATGCTGGGAAAGACTGAAGGCAGAAGAAGAGGGTGACAGAGGATGAGATGGTTGGATATCATCACCGATTCAATGGACATGAACTTGAGCAAACTTCAGGAAATGGTGAGGGACAGGGAAGCCTGGCATGCTGTAGTCCATGGGGTTGCAAAGAGTCGAACACAACTTGGGGACTGAACAACAACAACAACAATATACATATAGATATATCTATTCCTTATTATAACTGTGTTTTTGAGAATCTGAGTTATGAGAAAAGGACACAATTGTAGTCACATTTAGTAAATTTACTGCCATGATAGACTTGTTCTTAGAGAATGTAGAAGGGCCCAGAAGGAAATGCACAGCAGTCAAGGTCCCCAGAGTCTGAAGTTTATAACTACCACTTACATAGATTTGGAGGCAGACTGTCACATTCTAACCTCTAGTTTAGGGTGCACTGATTGAAAACCAACACCCCTCTCCCCCTCCCCTCTACGCCCCCCGCCCCCGCTCCCGCCTTGCCACATACACACTTTAAAGCCAGAGTAAATAGTACAAACAAACTGAATTTTAGGGAAGAAAAACTGATATCTAAGCTACATTTAATACACTATTTAAATATAGTACTCAGTACAACAGATGGAAGAGAATGCAGTGCAGTAGGAAAATGCACAGGCTTTCAACTACCCCAGCCTTTACACTCCTTCAGGGACCTCAGACAAGCTGCCTAAACTTTCTGAGCCTCAGTTTCTCTCTCTTTTTTTTTTTTAAGATTATAGTTGATTTATAACATTGTGTTAGTTTCAGGTATACAGAGAAGTGATTCAGAATATACATATATTCTTTTTCTGATTCTCTTCCATTATAAATTATTGCGAGATACTGAATATAGTTCCCTCTGCTATACAGGAGGTCAATAATCTATTTTATATATAGCAGTGTGTACACATTAATCCCAAACTCTTATCTCCCCTCCCTTTCTCCTTTGGGCTTCCCTGATGGCTCCCAGGGTAAAGCATCTGCCTGCAATGCGGAAGACCCGGGTTCAATTCCTGGGTCAGGAAGACCCCCTAGAGAGGGAAATCCCCTTTCTCCTTTGGTAACCATTAGTTTGTTTTCTATTTCTGTGCCTATTTCTGGTTTGTAAATAAGTTCATTTGTATCACTTTTTAGATTCCACATATAAGTAGTATCATATTTGTCATTCTCTGTTCTGACTTACTTCACCTAACATCTGTGTCCATCCATGTTGCTGCAAATGGAGCCTCAGTTTCCTACTCTGTAAAATGGGGCTAAAACTGACACTCAGCTCCAAGTTGCAAAAATACAGTGAGATTTATTATATGAGAGCAGATAACTAGGGACTGAAAGCAGGGAAAAACCAGACGTCTACTCCATATTCCATGCCGTTGCTTTCCCCTGGGAGACCACCCATCCTTACAGCATCTCCTTTATGCACATGACAGAATATTTTCTGAAACCCAATTCAAGATATTCAGTTGCCTATGGGAAATTGCTACATGGAGGTATTAGTATCATTTCAATCTCAGTTCACACAAAATTACATTCATCTTCCCCTCCCCATATTCTAGTCTCCATCTCAACTCCCTTGTCTATCAATTATAATACCCTTCTTCCACTATACAGTGTTCTAAACTGGTTTTATCCCTCTCCTTTAACCCACATATCCAGGTTAAGTCAGGAAAATCTGTCCTATTTCAGTTGGGTAACGTCTCTGTTCCCCATTTATACTGTTGTTTCAAGTTACTGAACGGCTTCCAGGGTGGCCTGTTTCCCCCTCTCTCACTTCAAGTACAGGCAAGGCTCAGATTACTCTTCCTTCAGTCACTCCGAAAAACCCTTCATGACTGCCATTTCTCTCTCCTTCGAACAGTAGAGTCTTCCCTACATGTAACACTCTTTCTACCCTGGCCAGGTCCCCTTTCCAAACTGACAGTTGAAGGCTGCTATACCTTTGTTCAAGCCATTCCTTTCACTGGAATGTCCTTTCTTGTCCCTGCTTTATACTAATATCTGTCTATCCTTCCACTCTTTCTAAACCCATCCTTAAAGGACAAATCAAGGGTGATTTTCAGGAACCCCACTCTCCATCTAGTCTATTCTTTTCTGACTTCTCCGACCCCTGAACCCCTAACCACCTCCAATTTAAACTCTGCTTATCAATGTTCATTGTGGCCTTAACACTCATCTTCTAGCCACGATTTTAGTATTTTGAAAGTTTGGGTCCCTTTCCGAAAAGTCAAATACAGGATTGTTTTAGGGTAGTATTAATGGATAGAACACCTGAGAGACTTTCCATACATTGTTCAGTTTGCTACAAGCCTGTAAGACAGGTTTTATTATTATTCCCATTTTATACCTGGGGAAAATGAGGCACAAAAATGCAAAAGAATTTGGCCCAAATAACTCATCTGGTGACAGAGCTGAGCTTTAAACCCATACAGTCTGGCTATACAGCCCATACTCCTGCCAGTACACAACAATGTTTAATTCTCAGATTCCAATAGCCCTTTAGACCAGCAGTAGGGAAAGTATGACAAAAGGCTACTTGTCCACTAAGAGACGATCATTTAGTTGGGGATGGTGAAGTGAGACACATATAACAGACTAAATTCAGCTGAATTTTATATTAAGAAAATTTTACATCAACAATATTATGTTGGGCTTTCCTGATGGCTCAGTGGTAAAGAATCTGCCTGCCAACGCAGGAGGCACAGGTTCGATCCCTGATCTGGGAAGATCCCACACGCCTTGGAGCAACTGAGCCCTGTGGGCCACAGCTACTGAGCCTGTGCTCTAGAGGAATCCAGCCACAACTACTGAAGCATGCACAACCCAGAGCCTGTGCTTTGCAATGAGAAGCCACTGCAATGAGGAGCCTGCACACTGCAGCTAGAGAGTAGCCCCCATTTGCCACAGCTGGAGAAAAGCAACAAAGACCCAGCACAGCCAAAATAATAATAATGAAATAAATTTTTAAAATATGTATTATGTTAAAAGTAAACTATTTTTGCTATTATAAATAATGCCACATGTAAAGATTCTGGCATCTAGCATTTACTATACTCTTGGATTACTAAATTAAAGGGTGTCAAATTTTTTATGGCCTTCAATATATGTCATCAGTGTCCCAAGAGGGTCAAACCAGTTATTCAGCAAATCAATAAAGTATACTTGAGTCAAAACCACATGAGCAATTAATATTATCCTGTTAACTTTTACCAAAGGTACAGATGAAAAGGCTGTCTATGTGCCCTGAATTTGACTTATGAGCAAAATTGAACATATTAACATATTACTTTACTAATTCTCCTTCTGTAAACTAGCTATTTGTTGCAAAGATTCAATTTTTATACCATAAGAGCTCTTTGTATCATAGAGATACTCTAAATTATGATGTGAATCTTCAGTCTTAATATTACTTTACCAAAAAAAAAAAAAATACCCAAAATTAAACAGGAGGGGGGAAAAAAAAGGACACTCTCTTTCTACTTTTCTATTCTAGTATATTCCACTCAGTATTGTGGCTCCTTAAGTCCATCAGATAGGGGTAGAAAGAAAGGGAAGGAAAAAGAAAACTTTAGGGGAAAGAAAGGGAAAAGAAAGAAAAAATGAGTACTAATCAGATACACACATACAGAAGTGAGAAGAGGCAGAAAAGGAAACAGAGAGCTTGAACAGGAAAAGGTTATAGAAACACCAAGGTTCTCTTAGTGCCCACTGGTTGTGGGAATACTGATTAGCTATCTAACCATTATTCCAACCTTAAATGCTCTTCTTTATCCAGAAGCTATGCTTACCTCATAACAGGAAAGAAGCAGTTGGGGTGGGAAAAAGAGAAAGATGGGGCTTAGGCAGTGGCTAGGTGGCACTAGTGGTGAAAAACACGCTGGCCATGCAGGAGACATAAAAAACACGGGTTCAACCCCTGGGTGGGGAAGACCCCCTGGAGGAGGGCACAGCAACCCACTCCAGTGTTCTCACCTGGAGAATCCCATGGACAGAGGAGCCTGGCAGGCTCGAGTCCATAGGATCACAAAGTCGGACAGGACTGAAGCAATTTAACACACACAGAGCAGTATTACTGAGGAAACAGGAAGATGACTGTGTGACTTTCGACTAGCAACTGTGAAGTTTTATAATGGAGCTATAAGCAAAATATTAGGAAACACTACTTTACAGGCAGAAGAAATCAGCAAAACTATATAGCAGATACCAGTGGCTGCCTACCCAGTCACCATTCTCCCCAATCCTCCTAGCCTGGCTGGCGGTGTCCTCATTTTATTCTGGTGTTGCTTCACCCTCTATTTGACTCAGAGGGAAATCCTGGTTAGCCTAAATCAGTTACCACACCCGTGCCTCCCCCTTGCTACAGATTGTTTAAAGACGAGTATGCGGCCCTCCCTAACTCCTGTTGAAAGAAAAACCACTGGAAGTTGTCAGCTCAACATACACGAGTCTTCCAAAAGAGTCACATCCATCTTGGGATCACAAGGGGAGCTAAATGAGAGAAATGTACCTTCCATAAATGATAAAAAGAGAGAGAACTCAGGTCCTTGTGGACGTTATGTCATCAAGCCAAAGAACTAACCCAGCTGGAAGCCAGCCTACCTCTCAACTTGTAAGAGATAAGTTTCCCTTAATGTTTAGCTATCTAGATTTATGGTTTTTCATTTCTTAAAGCTGAATCATACTTAAGTGATTCACAATGAAAAATCTTACAAGATTGTGATTGTTATCATTACCATTATCATAATGCTACCAAAAAAGGAAGGCACTTCAATACCTGCTACTTCCCTGCTACTTGAATATCTCAAAGTAAACATGCATTTTCAATTTTTCTATCTTTTTGCTGTTTTCCTTATTTTACATTATAATGTATCCAGAAATCAAACACTTCTGTTCAACAATTTACAGCATATCTCACAACCTCAAAAATTAGGACAAAAATAGCTTTTAACAGTTTCCTTACTAAATAGATGTCCAAATATTTGGTTGTGGGATATTATAGTAATATCATTTTCACACACACACGAGAAAATTCCTGCAATTTATCAGCCAAAAGTTTTAACGTAAATCTTACTGAACACCTGATATGAAATCAGAAAGGAGTCCACAAAGGGGAAAAGACTAACACCCCCTAACTTCAGTTCAGTTCAGTCACTCAGTCGTGTTCAACTCTTTGAGATCCCCTGGACTGCAGCACCAGGCTTCCCTGTCCATCAACAACTCACCTCCTAACTTACACCTTTACAAATACACTTGCTTCACACATGAGATGTATACCTGCAACAGACAAGCTGCTTAAGACAGTTGCTAAGACTTCTGTTGAGAATCTTCTTTGAAAGTAGTTGTCCTTTTATGGAATTCCCTGATGTTCCAGTACTTAGGGCTGACTCGGTGCTTTCACTGCCCGGAGTCTGGGTTCAATTCTTGGTTGGGGAACTAGGATCCCACAAGCCATGTGGCAAGGTCAGAAAGAAAGAATTTGTCCTTTAAAAATTTTTTTATATTAAATTTTAAAACATCAGAGTTACTAAGGTTGGAGTTCATTCACATCCAACCATGAAAGGAAAATTAGTTCAAATCTCTTCAAATTTCAAAGTTCAAATTTCATAAGCACCTATCATGTACCAGGTACCAGCTAAGCATAGAGAATGTCAGCAATGAACAAAGCATACATGGTCCCTCTCCTCATCAGCTCAGTCTAGACCAGAGGTCAGCAAACATTTTCCCCACAGAGCCACAGAACAAATATTTACACTTGCAGGCCATAAGGTCTCTGTCACACTCAACTCTGCCACTGTAACATAAGAGCAGCTATAGACATTGTATAAACGAATGAGTGTGGCTGCATCAATAAAACCTTATTTGTGGACGATGAAATTCAGTTATATAATTTTGATGAAATAATTTCTCATGCAAAGATGGTTAACTTTTTTCACCCATCTGAATATATACAGATACCATTTTTAGCATTGTTAGCTTGCAAGCCATACAAAGATTTGGCACATGGGCTGTAGTTTTGCCAACTTCTGGACTATATATTAACCATATAATTATGTATAGGTTTAAGTGTTCATAGGGAAAATGTATAAGGCTGTAAGAACTTAATGAGGAGACATGGCCTAGTTTGAAGGATCAAGGAAGTCTTTTCCCAACAAGTGACTCTGAGGCTGAAACTTGAAGGATGAGTATCAGTCAGCAAGACTAGGGAAAAAAGCAAAGAGCCTCCTAGACAAGTGAAAAGCATGTGCAAAGCCCTAAGAGAAAAACAAAGTCTACTGAAGAATCTGAGAGGCTGGATTACAAAGATTAAGGAGAAGCGTGGTATGAGTCGACAGTGACGCTGGAGAGAGCTAGAGACCAGCCTACACAGCACTGTTAGCTAGTTTCAGTTGATTCTGGTCTCTGTCTTAGGAGTACTCAGAAACCATTAAAGGGTTACAGGTAGGTGGGGGACACAATCCCCACACAGCTTTGGATTTTTTAAAGCGATCATTAGGACTGCAGCATGGAGAAAAATTGGAAGGAAGCATGAATGAATATGGGGTGACCTAGAAGCAAAGTTCTGGCCAGAGATGACAGAAGCTTAGACTGGGGGACTTGTAGTGAAATTTAGAAGGTAAAAGAGACAAGATATGGTGACTAGATATGGAATAATGAGAAGCAGTTTTCCTACATGTCTCAGGTTCCCAGTTTCCATACCATGATATTGGTGTCATTCAGTGAACCAAAGATACTGAAAAAGATGTGTGTATCTGTGTCTACATACTTTGAGTTTAGTTTTGACACACTGAGTTTGAGTTGCCTACAAGACATTCTAGTGGAAGTGGTAAGTAATCAGTGGATATACAGTTTTGAAGCCAGGATAAAGTTGGTTTCAGTTCAGTAATTTAGTTTGAGAATTGTCAGCAAATGGGTTGTAACTAAAACCATAGAAGGAAATGGAATTATCACAGAAAGGGTATGGAAGAGTGGTTTTCAACCTTGGCAAAACATGAAAATCATCAGGGCAACTTTAAAACTTTTTGAGGTCCAAGTAGTACTCCTGGACCAAGGAAATTAGAATCTCTGAAAGGAGAATCCAGGAATTGTGGGGTTTTTTTGTTTTTTTTTTTAAGCTTTCTAAGTGTTTCCAACGTGGTATCAAGATTGCAAAGATAATGGTAACTACAGAAAGATTAAGGGACTAACTGGGTTTCAGGAGTTCCCTCGTGGTCCACTGGGTTAAGACTCTGCACTTCCATTGCAAGGGGTGTAGGTTTGATTCCTGGTCTAAGATCAGGGATCTGGGAAACTAAGATTCCACATGCCTCCTGGAGAGGCCAAAATTAAAAAAAAAAAAAAAAGAGAGAGAGAGAGAGAGCGTGACTAAGTAGGTTTCTAGTTTGAGTTACCTCATAATGTATCTTTCTGACCTCAGACTTCATATCTCTACATTCCAGTTTAGTTCAACAGAAAAGACAGTAGTTCTAGTTTATCTCTAATAGTCCTGAGAGTCCCAAAAATCTGAGTCAAAGTTATGAAACTGAAATAATTCTCCTTTCTACAGGAACGGGTTGGGGAGGAAGGAGATAGCAAAATATTGAGTTGGCCAGAAAGTTTGTTTGGGGTTTTCCATAACATTTACTAAGGGCTTCTCTGGTGGCTCAGATGGTAAAGTGTCTGCCTGCAATGCGAGAGACCCAAGTTCGATCCCTGGGTAGGGAAGATCCCCTGGAGAAGGAAATGGCAACCCACTCCAGTATTCTTGCCTGGAGAATTCTGTGGATTGAGGAGCCTGGTAGGCTACAGTCCATGGGGTCACAAAGAGTCGGACATGAAACCAATTACCAGTAGTAGCATATAATACAGAATATATTTCTATAAATAAATATCCTCCAAGACAAAAACATTTCTAAATGATAGGATTAACACATCAAATAGTATTTGGTAGTATTTGTTAAGCCTGGGAACTTTCTAACTGGACTAGTTTTGCTTATTATATCATGTTGCTCCCTATCTAGTAACTGCAGCAAGTTCAAAATGGCATAACTTGAACTTGGACATTCCTTATTTCACAATGTTATTGAGTGGACCCTTTCTAAAGATAAAATGAACTACAATTTAAGATACGGAAAGCATATAAGTGAACACAGAAACAGAAGCACGGGACTCAGATTCAGGACAAGGGTAAAGTTTGGATTGATCCATTAGTAGCTCTGAGACTTCAGCCAAGTCTCAACTAACATCCCAGTCTCAACTTCCTCAGCCGTAAATGGAAGTAAAGTCAACTTCAGAATTACTGGAGAAGTTGAAATGCGAAAAGGGCTGTGAAAAATAGCTATACAAAAAGTCTCATCATTTTTACATTACTTTCCAGCCAATTTTAATATTAACATTGATTTATATATTTTAAGGAATGGGTTTTCTATGCATGGGCATCCCTGGTGGCTCAGATGGTAAAGAATCCGCCTGCAATGCCGGAGACCTGGGTTTGATCCCTGGGTTGGGAAGATCCCCTGGAGGAGGGCATGGCAACCTACTCCAGTATTCTTGCCTGGAGAATCCTCATGGACAGAGGAGTCTGGCAGGCTACAGCCCACAGGGTCGTGAAGAGTCAGACAAGACCGAGCAACTAAGCACAGCACATGCTAACAGCACAGTATTCAGAAGACAAATATAGTCTCCACGCTACGATTCTTTGCTTCAGTTAGAACAGGTATAGTTTGTTGGGTGCATTTTACCAGAATAACTTAGTCTCCATTGGTAATTCCCACTATTCTTCAAATTTCATTTTTAACCTCTGACTTCAAATTCCACAAAGCAGGAGACTACGGTTACTATTAAAATTCTTCTAAAGAACAGCTAACATTCTTAAAAGTTAACCAGTGTTTGTGAACCACTTGATTGTTTCTCATTTTTCATTTCATCCCAAGACAAGATATGAGAGCTGGAAAAACAGTTAAAGACGGAGCTCTCAATTTGACGACATGGGACAAGACCAGAGATAAGAACAACCTCTCCAACAGACAGACATAAAGGGCAGTTTGTTCAACGAGAAAGATTATCCTCCATCCCTCTCACAATTTCTAAGGTTAGAACCAAAGGACACAGAACTTCAGAGCACTTGCAAAATCTCCTGACTTCCAAAGCACTACTGTGAGAAATAATGATCTCGCCATTAACGACAAAGACTTTTGACAATTCACTAAGTAATCTTTCAAAAGCCTCCTTCATTCAAACTGGTTTGTCAATGGGAAAGAACATTTCATAAATCTGAAGATTTACAAGTGAACTTTGAAGTTTAACATTACAAGAATAGAAATTATGTCAGGTTATAACAGAACAAACGAATTATGGAGAGTTGGGAATAAACTTTAAGAGTCTTAGGGAGGATTAGTGCTGTAAAAAGAAACTCAAGACTATCTCACTTTTATGTTCACTTCAAAGAGATTTTTAGGCAAAGGCTATCATGTACTGGCTTGTCTTGAGCAACTACTAGTATTAGCAAGTAACTTGCAGTGGTCACTAATAAGAAAACAAAACATAATTAAGAGTTCTATAAACATTTCTAAGAGTTCTTAAGATTCTTAGACACACGTATCTGATACAGTACAAATAATTTTGCCAATAATTTCATCCTTAAACAATGAAATACAAGTAGGTATAGAATGTGACACTTTATCTAAATCCAAAAACAGGATAATTATTTTGAAGACAAATTATGATATTCAGACACTGCCAAGAAAATGAAAATAATACCCAAACAGACTACAAGAGATGAAACAGTTTGGAAGACAATAACTCTTTTATGAGAGTCTAAAATATAGCAAGAGACTATGAGGGAAAATAACATATTTATTTCAAAAGTGAATCCCTACTACAAAGAGGAAACACACTATATTTACAATGATAAAACCTGCCAGGACTTTAAAGTTGCTGACGATACCACTGAGAAAAGCTAAGCTGAACTGCAGATTACCACAAAGCACGTTTGTTTTGATGTGCTGTGCAGGTTATCATTAGAGTTTGCAGACAAGCTCCTTTACTTTAAGACGTTTTAGCCACTGCTCCCACTAAAATATAAGCACTGAGCAGAGCACCAGTAGCAAAGAAAAAACCTGCTCAATTCTGCAAACTGACAGTCCCATTGAAAGAATAGGATGGAATGTGGGAAAGGCAAGTGAATTTTAACTTAAACAGTTCAAATTTGAACTTAGAAGAGGATGGCTTGGAGACATTAGTCAATCAGCTCATAGAAGTGAAACAGCACATGGTTCAGGGCTGGATTCATATTAAATGTTACTTGCCAGTGAAATGTTCCAATCTGTGTATCTATTTTCTGTTCATTGACTATTGCTGAGCCACTATCATGTACAAGGTATAGTAAGGCACTGCAATGAATACATACATGTGGGAAACAAAAAGAGTTCCTATATTCAAGAAGTTTACAATCCAACAGAAGGGATGAAAGAAACATTGTGCCTAAGAACATGATCCAGGCCTCTTAGAGAAGTTCATAGTGACATGGAGGCTCACGTTTAGAGACGATGTGCAGCTGCATCCCCATTTGGTGTCAACACAACACATATAGATACTGTATTATCCCAACTGATGATTTGCCTGAAAGGAGCATCAAAATACAGCAGATTGATAACATTTTACAAATAAAGAATGATGCCAAAACCTCAAATAAGGAAGAAAAAAAAAAATGATGACCTGCTCTTTGGCACAAAACCTGCTCCTCAATGCTCCACTAAACACTACAAGTCCCTAAAGCTGAACTTAAGGGCATGTGACAGCTGTTGATTGGTTATAGGAAACCACAGGGGCAAAAAAAAAAATGGACCCCTCAGGGTGCATGACATGCGTCTTGTCTGTAGAACACGGCATGAAGCAAACAGTGGCTGCAAGAAGAGGAAAAAAACAAGGAAAATATGTGTGACAGCATTCTGAAAAGTAAGATGTGGAGCTAGTCAAATGCAAGACCTGTTAAGTAGAGTTTGGGTCCAGCATCCACCCCTTCCAAATTTAATTGATTATAAACACGGTACAAGCCATCCATGAACTATCCAATACTTTCCTGTCTCTAAGGCATTTTATGTCCAAAAGAGGATGCACAGTAAACCAATTCTTCAGAGAAAGGCAACAGCAAAGATACCATTTTTGTCAAAATAATATTTAAGTAAATAAATATTAGACCAACAGCACCCAACTAGATTCCTCCCTCTCTCCTGAAACCTCTAACCAGCTGAAAGGCATTGTGTGATTCCACACCTTTATCTGTTAATATGAAAACTATAGACCTCTCCCTCCTAACACCACTATTTATAGTTTTTCTTTGTTATTCTAACTGAACAGTAAGGTTTAACTAACGAAGCCAATCAGCCTATGATCCTAATAGGAAAAGAAAAAAGAAAAAAAAACGAGTAAGCAAACACCAAAAAAAGAAATGGACAAATAGGATGGATACTTAATAAAACATAGATGTCCTCCATTCATCTGCAATTCCAGTCATTTTCTGACAGATCTCAGATTTTCAGAACAAGTATGCAGGTTATTTAAAACTGAGTTATATATAGTCATTTAGCAGTAGCAAAACACTTCTGGCATTATCACAGATGCTAGATCTCTGAAGGAATTTTTTCCCCCAAACTAGCGTTTTTCTTCACCAAGAACCGACGAGCCTTTATTTCTAAAAACAAGAGCCCTTGTCTCCCCCGCAAAACAAACAAGTCAAAGACCGTAGTTAAATTCTATGCTAATGAAACTGTGAGATTACATCCCAGGCATTGTCAGAGCCTATTTTTCATACACCACCACCAGACAGTTTGATGCAGTATTCCTGATTGCTTTTTATCGTATTTGTAAATACACTCACTAATCCACTAAATTAGGTAATGTACAAACAGGTCCTCTCAGTTATTAGCGGACAGCAGTCAAGTCCTATTACATCTGATCCTTATACAGTTGTCTAAAACATTTCTATCCAGGTTAAGGGCTCCGATCGGCAAGAGAGAGAGGCAGGTTAGCGAAATTTGGATGGGGGCAGGGTAGACGCTGGGAGAAATCTCTGCATCTCAGCCCTCAGCGACAACACTCAGCCAGTGTGCCCACAGAAAAACTAAATTCGGCACCTCTTCCTCCTGTTACACTGGCAACAAAGAGGGAGTTTCCGTAACGCTCCCGTCACCCTCCAGGTGCCCAATCTCCTTCCCAGCGCAATCCCCGCGCTCCCGCAGGGGCCTCGGTGTGCGAAGAGGCCTGGGTGTCTGAGGTCAAGGCACAAAGGGGGGATGGGTTGGGTGGCGAGCCGCTGGAATCTGGGAAACCGGGTCGTAGGAGGGCTCCGGGATCCGCTTAAACGCTTGAACCCGGACCGGGGGCAGCTGGCAGGAGAAAACGGACACAATCTCCAATAGAGCAGAAACTGTAATAAGGTGGGAGATGGGGCGAACAGCCCAAGCTGGAGCTACTCCTCCAGCGAGCACAGATGATAGTCTGTGGATGTGGAGCGGGCGGACTCGAAGGAGGTGGGAAGCGAGGAGGCAGGCCCGGAAGACGAAGGAGGGGGGGTGCCACCTGGGGCAGAGAGCAGGCGTCCTTCTTGCCTCTACCTGCGGGCTGGCGGGACGCGCCGCTCAGGTGTGACTAGTAGGCGGCGGCCAAGTCTGCAAGGGGCGCCCCGGGGGCCGCGCTGAGGCGCCTGCCTGTCGGCTGCCCCGGGAGCCAGCGCGGGGGCAACGGCGGGACAGGGGGAGGTGCGGGTGGGGGACGTCTCTGGAGTGCACGGTGGGCTGAAGGGAAGCTCGCGGGTCGTGGAAGGCGGCGGGAGACCGCCGCGCGGAGCGGGGGAGGCATCCGGGTGGGCGGCCGGGAGGCGGGAGCCCCTCACCTGCGCGGCTGAGGAGGCGGAGCTGCAGCAGCCCATGGCGGGGCCGGAGGAGCCCGGAGGCGGCGCCGGGCGCGCAGCTACGCCCCGGAGCCCCTCGGCATGCGAGCCGGCGGGCGCCCTGGGAGGGCGCGGCCTGGCCCCGCACGACTCGGCGGCGGCGGCGGCGGCGGCGGCGGCTCGGGCGGCGGCGGGTACTCAGGAGGCGGCGCGGCTCGGGGAGGGCGCCGACCACATCCCCCGGCGGCGGCGGCAGCGGCGGCGGCTGTGGCTGCGCGGTTCCTGCTCCGCTACTGCTACTGCAGCTGCTCCCCAGCGGAAAGGGGCGGGCGGCGGCGGCGGCGGCGCCTCCCCCTGTCCCCCGCCTCCCGCCTCCCGCGCCCAGTCCCTCTCCCGCTCCCTCTCCCGGGCCGCCGCCTCCTCAGCGCCGCGCGCGTCTCCCATCAGACTCCCCGCCCCCAGTGCAGCGCCGCGCGGGCGGTCGGGCGGCTGCGGCCAAAACTAGGCCGGGCCCTTCGGCGCGCGTCTGGGCCTGCGCGGTACCGAGCCCATTTAGCTGTGGCACCGAGGCAGAGCGCTACCTCTGCGCGAGAGGGCGCCTGAGGCTGGGGCACACGAATTCTGGGCAGGCTCGCAGCCGAAATGGGGTCGGGTTGTTTCCGGACCGGGGAAGCACCGGCGAGGCTTGCGGAGCTTGCAACCCGAGGACCTTAATGGTTTCTTACCTCTCAGGTGACTGATTTTTATCCAGAGGAAAGCGTACGCAGTAACCCCGTGGAGAACTACTGTGTGACAGAGGCAAGGAGAAACAAGCATCTGTTGCTACTAGCCCCATTTTGCTGATGTGGAAACTAAGCCTTGAAGGCACCAAGAGTTTGATGGAAAGCACCCAAGGTCGAAATTGTTATAAAGGGACGAAAATAAGGAAAAGGCAAAAAATTCTCCAGGTCTCTCAATTCAGAGACATATTGGATCTGAACGAAACTTTACACAGAATAGTCCACACACACACACACACACACACACACACACACACACACACACACAAATGAGTATTAATTCATCATATTAAAACATATGTATACCGCAGGCATACTAAGTTCCAGTAATTTACAAGCACTGGGAAAAAGAGGTGAACAAAAGTGCCAAAGTTCCTGCTCTCTTAAAATTCCTTGTTGTTCCGTGAATACGCTAGGCAGTATCAGCAGGTTAAGAGTAAGTGCTGTCACCATCTTCAAGAACTACAACCCCAAGAGGCTGAGAAAGTGTGATATGAGAACAGTTAAAATGTGGCAGGAATAAAACTATAGATCATGCTTAACATTAAGAGAACCACTTACGAGGCTCTGTTTTAAACCTTTTCATGTTTCCTTTCATCCGGTCAAAGAATGTCTTAAAGACAGATCAGTTAGGGGAAAAAAAAAAAACAACTTATTTGCAAAGATCCGAAGGAGACTAGAAGGCCTGACTGCCAAATGAAAGACAGCAAGTTTTAAAGATTACTCAAAAGCTAAGGGGGACGGAAATAGTACAGAAGTAAGCCTTGGACTGCAAGGAGATCCAACCAGTCCATTCTGAAGGAGATCAGCCCTGGGATTTCTTTGGAAGGAATGATGCTAAAGTTGAAACTCCAGTACTTTGGCCACCTCATGCGAAGAGTTGACTCATTGAAAAAGACTTTGATGCTGGGAGGGATTGAGGGTAGGAGAAGAAGGGGACGACAGAGGATGAGATGGCTGGATGGCATCACTGACTCGATGGACGTGAGTCTGAGTGAACTCCGGGAGTTGGTGATGAACAGGGAGGCCTGGCGTGCTGCGGTTCATGGGGTCGCAAAGAGTCGGATACGACTGAGCGACTGAACTGAACTGAAACTGACTTCAGGTGCATTGAAAGGGAATCTAAGCAAAGGAAAGTCAAGATGGGAACCTAGGGACCACCAAAGGAAAGGCCAAAGAGGAATTCCCAGTTGGTGTGTTTCAATTCTCTAGGTCTGTTCAGTTCAGTTCAGTTCAGTCGCTCAGTCGTATCCGACTCTTTGTGACCCCATGAATCGCAGCACGCCAGGCCTTCCTGTCCATCACCATCTGTCGGAGGTCACTCAGACTCACGTCCATCGAGTCTGTGATGCCATCCAGCCATCTCATCCTCGGTCGTCCCCTTCTCCTCCTGCCCCCAATCCCTCCCAGCATCAGAGACTTTTACAATGAGTCAGCTCTTCGCATGAGGTGGCCAAAGTAATGGAGCTTCAGCTTTAGCATCATTCCTTCCAAAGAGATCCCAGGGCTGATCTCCTTCAGAATGGACTGGTTGGGTCTCCTTGCAGTCCAAGGGACTCTCAAGAGTCTTCTCCAACACCGCAGTTCAAAAGCATCAATTCTTCAGTGCTTAGCCTTCTTCACAGTCCAACTCTCACATCCATACATGACCACAGGAAAGACTATAGCCTTGACTAGACGGACCTTTGTTGGCAAAGTAATGTCTCTGCTTTTGAATATACTATCTAGGTTGGTCATAACTTTTCTTCCAAGGAGTAAGCGTCTTTTAATTTCATGGCTGCAGTTACCATCTGCAGTGATTTTGGAGCCCCCCCCAAAAAAGTCTGACACTGTTTCCCCATCTATTTCCCATGAAGTGATGGGACCAGATGCCATGATCTTCGTTTTCTGAATGTTGAGCTTTAAGCCAACTTTTTCACTCTCCTCTTTCACTTTCATCAAGAGGCTTTTTAATTCCTCTTCACTTTCTGCCATAAGGGTGGTGTCATCTGCATATCTGAGGTTATTCATATTTCTCCCAGCATTCTTGATTCAGCTTGTGTTTATTCCAGTCCAGCATTTCTCATGATGTACTCTGCATAGAAGTTAAATAAGCAGGGTGACAATATACAGCCTTGACGTGTTCCTTTTCCTATTTGGAACCAGTCTGTTGTTCCATGTCCAGTTCTAACTGTTGCTTCCTGACCTGCATACAGATTTCTCAAGAGGCAGGTTAGGTGGTCTGGTATTCCCATCTCTTTCAGAATTTTCCACAGTTTAATGTGATCCACACAGTCAAAGGCTTTGGCATAGTCAAGAAAGCAGAAATAGATGTTTTTCTGGAACTCTCTTCCTTTTTCCATGATCCAGTGGATGTTGGCAATTTGGTCTCTGGTTCCTCTGCCTTTTCTAAAACCAGCTTGAACATCAGGGAGTTCACAGTTCACGTATTGCTGAAGCCTGGCTTGGAGAATTTTGAGCATTACTTTACTAGCATGTGAGATGAGTGCAATTGTGTGGTAGTTTGAGCATTCTTTGGCATTGCCTTTCTTTGGAATTGGAATGAAAACTGATCTTTTCCAGTCCTGTGGCCACTGCTGAGTTTTCCAAACTTGCTGGCATATTGAGTGCAGCACTTTCACAGCATCAACTTTCAGGATTTGAAACAGCTCAACTGGAATTCCATCACCTCCACTAGCTTTGTTCATAGTGATGCTTTCTAAGGCCCACTTGACTTCACATTCCAAGATGTCTGGCTCTAGATTAGTGATCACATCATCATGATTATCTGGGTCGTGAAGCTCTTTTTTGTACAGTTCTTCTGTGTATTCTTGCCACCTCTTCTTAATATCTTCTGCTTCTGTTAGGTCCAGACCATTTCTGTCCTTTATCGAGCCCATTTTTGCATGAAATGTTCTCTTGGTATCTCTTAATTTTCTTGAAGAGATCTCTAGTCTTTCCCATTCTGTTGTTTTCCTCTATTTCTTTGCATTGATTGCTGAAGAAGGCTTTCTTATCTCTTCTTGCTATTCTTTGGAACTCTGCATTCACATGCTTATATCTTTCCTTTTCTCCTTTGCTTTTTGCCTCTCTTCTTTTCACAGCTATTTGTAAGGCCTCCCCAGACAGCCATTTTGCTTTTTTGCATTTCTTTTCCATGGGGATGGTCTTGATCCCTGTCTCCTGTACAATGTCACGAACCTCATTCCATAGTTCATCAGGCACTCTATCTATCAGATCTAGGCCCTTAAATCTTTTTCTCACTTCCACTGTATAATCATAAGGGATTTGATTTAGGTCATACCTGAACGGTCTAGTGGTTTTCCCTACTTTCTTCAATTTAAGTCTGAATTTGGCAATAAGGAGCTCATGATCTGAGCCACAGTCAGCTCCTGGTCTTGTTTTTGTTGACTGTATAGAGTTTCTCCATCTTTGGCTGCAAAGAACAGAATCAATCTGATTTCGGTGTTGACCATCTGGTGATGTCCATGTGTAGAGTCTTCTCTTGTGTTGTTTGAAGAGGGTGTTTGCTATGACCAGTGCATTTTCTTGGCAAAACTCTATTAGCCTTTGCCCTGCTTCATTCCGCATTCCAAGGGCAAATTTGCCTGTTACTCCAGGTGTTTCTTGACTTCCTACTTTTGCATTCCAGTCCCCTATAATGAAAAGGACATCTTTTTTGGGTGTTAGTTCTAAAAGATCTCGTAGATCTTCGTAAAACTGTTCAGCTTCAGTTTCTTCAGCGTTACTGGTTGGGGCATACACTTGTATAACTGTGATATTGAATGGTTTGCCTTGGAGATGAACAGAGATCATTCTGTCGTTTTTGAGACTGCATCCAAGTACTGCATTTCGGACTCTTTTGTTGACCATGATGGCTACTCTATTTCTTAGGTCTGTTACCAGGGATGAATCATTTCTCTAAGCCTCTTTCTCCTGCTCTGTGAAAAACAGGTGATAAGGATGACCAGGAAGAGCTGTTGTCAAGACTAAACACTATATGAAAGCACCCAGTAGGACAGTAGGGGCTTCCGGGTGGCGCTAGTGGTAAAAAACCCACCTGCAATGCAGGAGACCTGGGTTCCATCCCCGGGACAGGAAGATCCCCTGGGGAAGGGAACAGCAACCCAGTCCAGTATTCTTCCCTGGAGAATTCCATGGACAGGGGAGCCTGGTGAGCTACAGTCCATGGTGTTGCAAAGAGTTGGACACGACTGAGTGACTAATATGTCATTTTCAGTAGGACAGTAAGGACTCAGTAAGTACTGCTTGAGATTATTAATTCTTCCTCTGCATTCTCCCTATATTCCCTCCCAATTTGATCAGAGGGTCAACCATACCACTGTGAATCCTAAGGGTGTTACCAGTAACCATTAGACCATTAAACAGAAGTGGAAAAAAAAAAAAAAAAACTTCAATGGCTCTGGTCCCAAGTCTGATTGTGAACTCCACAATTAGATTGTAAACTCCCTGAAAACATGCTATAGCATTTTCTCCTTTGTATCTTTCTCAGCTCTCAATTGTTTGTCAATTATTCAGTGCAACCAGGAATTTTAAAAAACCTTCCCTTGAGATTTTCCCTCAAAGCATCAAAGTACATCTTGTTTTTTAACTGAGGAAGGAGGCTGAAAGTAAAATTACAGTCTTAAACATGAAGCCATCTGTCTTACTTCTTTATAATCAAGGAAAGGGGAGTTTGTTTCTCTTAGCAGTATCAATATGGGAGCATTTCTCTCAGATTATAAAAATCTTTTTGGCTAGTGTAGTTATTCTATGTAGTAGCTAGTGCTTATTTTGTAATTAAAACTGCAGAAGCTGATAAATACATAACAGACTCTGGCAGTGCTTCAGGAAAAAAAAAGTTCATTTCATATTTTTTGGAGGTGTCTTTCCTAGACAAGGATAATGGGTGAATATAATTGAAAGGGAGCACATTCCTCTGTACTTGGGCTGATCTGAATTTCAGTTTTCCTTTTAAGGGTTAATGGAACTAAGAGTTCTAAGGTTCTGCTATGTGCTTTGTAAATATACCAATTATGTATATATGTACCATATATGCATATGAATGTGATGTTTTTAAGTTACACCTTGTCATTAGCATGAGGGAAACAGCTCCCCAATTGATATTCTGTACCTTCGAAGAATGAGTCTCTTTCCCTCATGCCCAAAGAAGCCTCATAAAAGGAATGATTTAGAAGGGGGCAAATTACTGTTCCTTTTCATCCGCTCTCATAAGCAAGCTCACACAGCATTCAATGAAATTAAACTACATCAAATTCAGAAACTGTGAAAGGATCACTCTAGCTGGTGATTGGGGTACTGATCTTATCACCATGAGATGTCATTGAGGTAAACCACTTGGGAAGGACTCAGGTTTTCTCTTTTGAGATGAAGAGGAGTTAAAAAAAAAAAAAAAAAAAACTTATGTAAGAACAGCATCTACACTAACCAGAATAAAATTATAAGGTCTATCAATCTTGCTGCTGCAGGGTAAAATCAGATCACCAGCTGAGCCAGCCAGAAATGCTTCCCAGTGGTCTAGTATTGCATAATTGGCCGTGTGAATTTCAGTGTTTCCAGCTTCAAATGGAGGGCTTGGTGCTGGTCACTCACCTAGGGAAAACATGGAACTAATGCTCTTTCTGGATATTAATAAAGCCCAACTCATTGTTCACATGATTTCAGATTTGGGGGGATAAAAGAAATTCAGATACATCTATATGTGTGTATGACTATAACTGCTCAGAGGAGTCCTTTATTAAAATTTTTTTAATTTGTGGTATTTGGTGCTTTGGCTGTGTTATTTACATTTTAGCACACACTGTGTTCACAGTCACATCCCACCAAAAGCACGTTTCCCTCAGCAGAGCCCTCACTTCCAGATCTGTCCCACAACCTCCTCCTCGAAGCTATTCCCATGTCACCCCTGGGAAATGCTCCAAAAGTGAAAACTAATTGTAACCAAAAGGGCTGTAACTGTTCACTCATTACCAGAGAGGCAAGATCAGGTCTCTATTTGAAAAGATCGAAATGTATCCCAGCCTCCTAGTTAAACCCTGAAGTTAGAAACAGGGGGGAAACAGCTTCCCTAAACTCAGGTATGTGACAGAAAAAGAAAACATTGTTCCCAGTCAGCTCTTGGCGAGAATCATTATTCCTTAGCTTTGCAACTTTGCTCCTGCCCACACTTGTAAGCTGATGTTTCACCAGCCTTAATTAAAGACTGGTTTTTATTTATTTTCACTGAGATTTCCATTACAAGATCAAACAACATTTAAGTTCTCTAAAAGTACTTGCTGTGAACTTGTGTTCATAGGGGTGTGGCACTTCCCTATTACTTTTCTGAAAGTCATTTTTAAAAAATCTGTAGATATTCATTTATCCAATTTGTTTTATTGAGTCTCTCTTATGAACTAAGTACATTTGATTAAGTATCTTGTATGCCTGGCGTGCTGCAGTCCATGGGGTCACAAAGAGTCGAACACAACTTAGCGACTGAACAAAAACGACAAAAATGCTAACTTGACTTCCAGGGATTTGATCTGTTTCTAACATAAAACTAGTGTTGGTTTTTTAAATATGTCAGTTCAGTTCAGTTCAGTCTCTCAGTCGTGTCCAACTCTGCGATCCCATGAATTGCTGCACGCCAGGCCTCCCTGTCCATCACCAACTCCCGGAGTTCACTCAAACTCACATCCATCGAGTTGGTGATGCCATCCAGCCATCTCATCCTCTGTTCTGTCGTCCCCTTCTCCTCCTGTCCCCAATCCCTCCCAGCATCAGAGTCTTTTCCAATGAGTCAACTCTTTACATGAGGTGGACAAAGTACTGGAGTTTCAGCTTTAGCATCATTCCTTCCAAAGAACACCCAGGACTGATCTCCTTTAGAATGGACTGGTTGGATCTCCTTGCAGTCCAAGGGACTCTCAAGAGTCTTCTCCAACACCACAGTTCAAAAGCATCAATTTTTCGGCTCTCAGCTTTCTTCACATTCCAGCTCTCACATCCATGCATGACCAATGGAAAAACCATAGCCTTGAGTAGACGGATCTTTGTTGGCAAAGTAATGTCTTTGCTTTTAATGTGCTTTCTAGGTTGGTCATAACTTTCCTTCCAAGGAGTAAGCATCTTTTCATCTTAATATATAATCTTATTTATTTATTTTTGGCCGTGTTGGGTCTTCACTGCTGCGTGGGCTTTTTCTCTAGTTGTGGAGAGTGAGGGGTATTCCCTAGTTGTCACGGGCTTTTCATTGAGATGGCTTCTCTTGTTGTGGAGCACAGGCTCTAGACCACAGGCTCAAGAGTTGTGGTTGCTCTGAGACATGTGTACCCTGCACTGGTCGGTGGACGCTTCATCACTGAACTGCCCCTGGAGCCCAGTGTTGGCTTTTATTTTGGGGTGGTGGGTGAGGAAGAAGGGGAAGGAAGGCAGGATTATGAATATTCATTTGAGAAGGAAAGAGGCAATTTGTAAAATAGGGAAATCCATTTATTTCATAATGTAGTTCTTGAGCCATTATAATGATCAGATACTAGCTAGATGCCAAAGATTCAAAGATGAATGAAGAACATTGCTTGCCCTTAAGTCGTTTATATTTTAGTGAAGTGGAAAGACATTAAAGCCAAGATTTTGAGTATGTTATGTTTAAATGTAATGAGAACAATGAGTCCATGTGCTGTATAAACTCAGAAGCACAGAGATAAATTTATTTTGCTTCCTAAAAAAATTATTACAATTCTTCCCCTGTACCCCCTTTTATTATTAACTCCACTAGACATGTTCCCACTGTGTACTGAAAGCCTAGAAAACAGCTTGGTACCCAAGAATGTGTCATAAACATCTCTTCAATGAATGAATGAATTTTTTCAGTATGAGTTCCTGGAAATTTAGATTTGTAAATTAAATGCTTAGAATATCTCAAAGAAAAGGTTATCTGAAATATTAAACAATCATTTTTTTTATTTTTTGGCTTTTTCTCCTATGAAACAACAGAATACAAACTACTTATATAAAACTGTAAGTATGAAAGTGTTTTTCTTTGGAAGACACCATGGCTAGCTA
This sequence comes from Capricornis sumatraensis, assembly GCF_032405125.1. Lineage (NCBI taxonomy): Eukaryota > Metazoa > Chordata > Mammalia > Artiodactyla > Bovidae > Capricornis > Capricornis sumatraensis. The sequence goes on along the minus strand of NC_091074.1, from coordinate 104,037,341 downwards.
GCTAGCTAAATTGTTTCAGTCATGTCTGACTCTTTGTGATCCCATGGGCTGGAGCCCTCCAGGTTCCTCTGTCCATGGGAATCTCCAGGCAAGAATACTGGAGTGGGTTGCCATGCCCTCTGGGATCTTCCTGACCCAGGAATCAAACCCGAGTCTCCTAAGTCTCCTGTATTTACAGGAGGGTTCTTTACCACTAGCGCCATCTAGGAAGTCCAGAAGGCATCATAGCCTTAGTAAAAGAGATCAATCACATAACCCTTTTAAAACTCCTTGATACAAAATGTTTTATTAATAAACGCAACCAACAAATAGATTAGTAGTACTTGCAAAATGATTTGTGAAAGTTCTCCTGCTATGATCTGAATGTCTCCCAAAGTTCATGTGTTGAAATCCTAATGCCAAAGATGACAGTTTTAGGAGATATAGGCCTTTGGGATGTGCTTAAGTCAGGAGGATGGAGCCCTCATGAATGGAATTAACGTTTTATAAAAGATATTCCAGAAAGCTCCCTAACCCTTCCACTATGTAAGGACACAAGAAATTGTGATCTGCAACCCAGAAGAGTACCTTCACCAAAACCTTGATGTGCTGACATCTAGATTTTGTACTTGCAAACTCCACAGCTGTGAGAAACAAATTTCTGTTTCTCACAGAAATCGCTTATAAGCGATCCCAGTGTATGGTATTTTGTTATAGCAGCCTGTATCCATAATACTAAAAAAACTCCTACTTAAAAAAAAAAAGAAAAAAAAAAAACAGAAAAATGGGCAAAGGGCATAGCAGACAAAATCCACAGTGAAAGAAATACGGGGACTAATAAAATGTGAAATGCTGCTCAACTTCACTAATAATAAAACTGTAAGTTAAAAAAATTAGGAGCTATTATTCCTCACCTAAAACGCCAGCAAAGATTTAAAAGCTTGATAATATCCAGTGTCAGGGAAAGTCACAATCCTCTCATATACTATTGATAGGAATATAGTTAACTCTTTCTGAAGAGGAATTTAAGAATTTATACCAAAGCTAAAAAAGGGTGTATTTTTTTTTTAACCTCAGCAATTCTTCTCCCAGGAATGTATGTAACAGCAGTAGAGTCTTGTTTTTAATAAGGAAAATTTTGGGAAAACCTACATTTCTGTAAGTCTTCCCTGGTGGCTCAGCTGGTAAAGAGTCTGCCTGCAATGCGGGGGACTTGTGTTCAATCCCTGGGTCGGGAAGAATCCCATGGAGAAGGAAATAGCAATGCACTCCAGTATTCTTGCCTGGAGAATTCCATGGAGAGAGGAGCCTGATGGGCTACAGTCCATGGGGTCTATAAAGAGAATATTGATTAAGCAATTGGGTAAATAATAGGAAATACTATATAGCTATTAAAAAGTATGTGATAGATTAGTATTTACTGACAGAAAGATAACTAAAATAAACCATCAACTGAAAAAGCAATTTATAAAACAGTATTGTGATGGAATTCTATTTATGTGAAGTGTGTGTGTGTGTGTGTGTGTGTGTGTTTGGAGAAGAGGTTGTGAGGAATATGTATGACTCTGTTAAGCAGTTACCTTTGGAGAGGGGATGGAGGTAAACTGGAGTGAAACAGAGCAAGACAGAAGGGAGAGAGTTTCTTGATTATTGATCCCTGTATTGTTTGTAGTTTTGACAAAAGCAAGTATTGTTTTTTTAAAGTATATTAAAATATTTTAATAAAATAATTGCAAGAGGACAGGGTCCTCCCAAATGACCTATCAATGTTGAGGAAACAGATCACTATTAAGCAATGTTTGTAAAATGTATTAAGCTGGTCCTTGAACAGCAGTTAGGTTCAAGGTCACAAAAGGACTTAAGCAAAAGTGCAGGTTTAGAATTGAGTAAGATCTGGGAATTCCCTGGCAGTCCAGTGGTTAGGACTCCGAGCTCTCCCTGCCAAAGCCCCAGGTTGGATCTCTGGTCAGGGAACTAAAATCCCACAAGCCTCATGGCATGGCCACACACACACAAAAAGAAATGAGTAAGATTTGTTGGCTGTTCTTATTATCCATTAATGTATCACAAACCAAACTAAAACTTGGTGATTTAAAACAGCAACAACTATTCATGATCATCTCTCATAGTTCTGGGGACTCAGTAAGCTCGGCTAGGCAATTCTCACAGAAGGACAAACAGACAGTGGATGGGTCAGGAGTCATTTCAAAGTCTTCTCCCTTGCATGTCTGGTGTACTTGAGGCTGGCTATTGGCTGTTGGCCAGAACTTACTGCATGACCCAGGTTTCCTTGCAGCATGTGGCTGGGTTCCAAGAGTGAGCATCCCAAGAGGACCAGGCTGACACTGCATTATCTTTTATAACCTAGCCTCAGACAGCAGATAGCATGACTTTTGCTGTAGTCATAGGCCCATCCAGATTCAAGGGAAGAAACCGTAGATATGACCACCATCCCACCTTCAACTGAAATATCAAAGTCACATTGTGAGAGGAGTGTGCAGGATGGGAGGTATTGTCGTGAGCTCTCCAATTTGCTACATACAGTTCCCAACACTCTCTCAAGTTTTTCTGACAGGAGCCAGCTTCTCCCATCTGCATTATCCAATGGCATCCATAAGCCCTGGAGTTTGTTCCTCCTACAGGCAAAAGGAGCAGGGAATTTGGAACAAATAGGTAGTAAAAGGAGCTTTTCACTTTAAAAAGATCATTGTGATGATATCCTACAAGGAGGTCTAGAGGAAGGAGAGATTAAATAATAAAAACAGTAGGTGCTGAAGCTCTTGCCCCTACTCATCAACTCCCCTGCTCAATTCAGCAAAATGATGCCTAAGTATGATTGACAGGAGTCCTCCATATTCTTAGCAAAGCATTCAGTCTTCAGGATGCTCTCAATGGGTCTCAATTCTTACAGAACCAGATACTCCTATGCCTGGCAGGAAATTACTGGACCATGGGAAGTAATTGAACTTTGTGAGAATACCAAGGTACCACTTCGGGGATACTGATATTTCTCCCACTGAGCAAAGGACATAGACTACCTGGGAATGGAGCCTGACATGACCACCAACTTGCTCACTTCCCAAGCATTCCAATAGTTTGTCTTCTAGTGTGGTGCTGCAGAGCAAAACGAAGGGGAAGGGGAGGAGGGAGGCGGTGAGGTCTGGCTGGACTAGCAACTGGAAGCTTAGCTACCGTCATTCCCAGCTTCCCTCAAGTCCTATTAAGAGATTTGTTTCGGGCTATGAAAATTGTAGCATCAGACTGGTTTTTAACGTTTTCTTTTTCTCCAACTATTATTATTTTATTGGAAAAACTGTCAAAATCCACCTGTTGTTTTTCTCAGAGCTCCTTTCCTCCTTTCTCATTGGCATTAGACAGAGTCATTTCCCCTAATACTATGTAATTTAGAAGAGGCTGTGTCAATTGCATAAAATATTTCTAATCTCCATAATTAAGATGCTGCTGGTCTGACAGCTTTGCTCTCTTACTCCCCCTCAGCTAGTTGCAAGGATGTAGAAAGACATTTGGGGAGTACTAAAGCAAAAATGACATGCTGTTCTCCTTAAGAAGGGCCGTCTCACAACTATCCCACTCTCCCCAGGCTCCCTCCTGAAGAGTTTCATTTAATACTTCTTCCTAAGTAGAAAAGAGAGACTCTGCCAAGGTCCTCCAGACTGTCTCTCCATTCTGAGAAAATGTATGCTGTGTGCTCAGTTTGACTCCAGAGAAAATCCACATTGCACCTCCTTAAGACCTGCTCCTGAAGCCAATGTTTTAGCACAGCATTTGACAACAGAATGCATGTGTGCATGTTAAGTTGTGTCTGACTCTTTGTGACCCTATGGACCGTAGCCCCCCAGGTTCCTCTGTCCATGGAATTCTCCAGGCGAGAATACTGAAGTGGGTTGCCATGTCCTCCTCCAGGGAATCTTCCTGACCCAGGGATCAAACCCATGTCTCTTATATCACCTGCACTGGCAGGAAGGTTCTCTACCACTAGTGCCACGTGGGAAGCCCTTGACAACAGAACAGTCATTAATTAATTTAGGTCAGACAATTGAAGACCAAATTCTGAAATCAGAGAGAAATTTAGATGTGAGAAATAGCAGGAAACTTTGAAGATCACGCAGTCTATTTTCCTCTACTTCTGGAAAAAACAGAAGACCGTGATTCACCCAGATTGCCACACATTCCCTGTGTCCTTCTGCCCCTTGCTAGTTTGACAATGTTTTCAGGTGTAGCTTATAAAAGTCTCATATCATCCTCACAATATTTCTATTAAGTCAAAATCACTATCACTATTTTAGAGTTTAGGAACATGAGGTATGAAAAAGTAGTCTTACTAGACTGGGTTATGCTGCTACAATAAATTTACTCTCAAATCTAAGCGATTTCGTAGAATAGAGGTTTATTTCTCCTTCATGGTCTGGATGGCACAACAGTTGGTCTGGATGGAGAGAGATGAGTAGTAATGTCTATTCCATACACTCATTCAGGTCCCTGTGTTTATGAAGGCTCCATGATATTATAACTGCAACCTGTGCAACTTGAAGTCTTCCAGTCTCTCAGAGATAAGAAAGAATTGGATAATTACCTGTGGATGTTTCACTGCTTCTGCCAGAAATGGCATACAGTACTTTGGGTGCATTTCATCCAGTTCAGTTCAGTTCAGTCGCTCAGTTGCGTCCAACTCTTTGTGACCCCATGAATCGCAGCACGCCAGGCCTCCCTGTCCATCACCAACTCCCGGAGTTCACCCAGACTCGCGTCCATCGAGTCCGTGATGCCATCCAGACATCTCATCCTGGGTCGTCCCCTTCTTCTCCTGCCCCCAATCCCTCCCAGCATCAGAGTCTTTTCCAATGAGTCAACTCTTCGCATGAGGTGGCCAAAGTACTGCAGTTTCAGCTTTAGCATCATTCCTTCCAAAGAAATTCCAGGGTTGATCTCCTTTAGAATGGACTGGTTGGATCTCCTTGCAGTCCAAGGGACTGTCAAGAGTCTTCTCCAACACCACAGTTCAAAAGCATCAATTCTTCGGTGCTCAGCCTTCTTCACAGTCCAACTCTCACATCCATACACGACTACTGGAAAAACCATAGCCTTGACTAGACGGACCTTAGTTGGCAAAGTAATTTCTCTGCATTTCATTAACTAGCACTAATTATACATCTCACATGAGGGTAAGAGGGAGGAACTGCAAGAGAAGAGGAATATTTGGTAAGCATGACTGTCACTACTTTATAAGGTAATAATTTGTCCACCATCCCACAGCTATTAGGTGGCAGGATTGTCATCAAGATCTAAGCTGACTCCAGAAGCTATGTTCTTACCCACTGTATTTTCTTTTACATCACTTCATAATGCCATTTTGGGGACAGGAGTGGCTACTTTGTAGGAAACCTCTGTAGCATAGTGGAAAAATGCCTGGACTTAGATAGGTGGGCTTGCATAAGCATTTTGCCACTTCCTAGTTGTGAGGTCTTGGGCAAGTCCCTTAGTCTCTCTGCTAAGAGCAGTTTTACCATCTCTAAAGTAGAAGTGAATAAAACCCATTAATCATTGTTACAGGCATGAGAACCTCCATGACCTGTAACATGCTCTCAATGAGTGGTTTTCCTGTCCCTCATTCTGTTATGCAAGTGCTTTCCTAGGATGTAAGTCCTTCTATAGTAAGAGCTTTGGCTAATAGTTGTAGTTGGAATTTTGCCAAGGAAAGACTCCAGTAACCTGATCTAAAACACTTCCAGCATTAAAGTTCTGATTCTATTACCAGTCTTTTTCCTGACATCAGCAATTTCCTTCATGTGTTGCCAAGCACAACTCATTCATGACTTCAGGTAAAAGGAAAGGATAATGTCACAGTAAAATTAAAAGTTGTGGCTTGAGAGCAGTTTCACATTTAAAAACAGTGGAAACGTTGGAGCCTCTCTAGGAAGTAAATGTCAAAGTGTATTAATGTAGAGTGAGCACCAATGCCTTCAGGTATTAACCTATTGAGAAAGCCCATTTGGTCATCATTGTAGTTTCTCTTAAACTCTGAAAATTGGTCTTTTATATTCTTTTAATGTTATTTAGAAAAAAGAATTAAACGTCTATTAAAGCAGCCAGGTATTAGAAAAAATGTCTTTTTAGAAATCTACTGGGCCATTTTCTCTTGGGAAAGGAAAGTATAATGTTTCTTACGGGAAGGTGCATTGACTCTTTCAGGCCCCTGGGTGATTGTTTAGGTGAGTATTGGCAGAGATAATTGATAACTTTTGGTTCCAAGGCTCATGGCAAAAGTAATGAACTTCCCAAAGCGAGTTTCTTTCTCAAAAGGAGCCTGAAGCATAACAACTCTTATTTCTTACTTTCCCTTTCTTGTTAGCGACTCAAACATCCTGACATGCTGGTGGCAATGTTGGGCTCGGGAGTCAAGACAAATGTGGATTTCATAACCAGCTCAGCAAATTACTAGCTGTGGGGCCTTGTGCAAGTCACACACGCTTTCTGAGAGCCCCCGTCCTTATCTGTGACATTGCATTGTGATTATTAAATGAAGGAAATCTAACTTTGCAAGGTGACAGTGGTGTACTGGCATGATTGACATCTGTGACAGATCATTTTTAATTCACTCCTATAGATGCAAAAATTATCAGTGATAATTATTTTTCTTAATTTACTCTAGTTTCAAAACAATTAACAGTTAAAAAAATAAATTTAGTTAAAATGTATGTTTTGTATGAACTAATATACACACTTACTAAACAAGGTATTACACTTTGTGGTTCACCATTTTTAAGTTTTTAATTAAAAAATCAAATTGTCATGTAGAATCATTGTTTTGTTTCCAGTTTCGTTTCTTTGTCTTTAGAGACAGTGTGCTATCATTGTTTATTCATATTTACAGTTTAAATGTAGGGATATGTTGTACTATAGGGCTTGGAGATATGAACAGTGCCCTAAATGAGCCTGAACAACTCCCATCTATTATGAACTTACTGTCAAAGTAAATTCATGAAGCTGAGTCCACATGTGTCAGGGTGGCCTATGTAATTGGGCATTCTCTGGGTTAACTTCTGGATTAACTTCCATGTAGAATACAATGTGTATTAAGAGGTAATTTGAAGTTTACATACACACACACAGACACATACACATATTATATAATAAATCTCATGTACACATATTATGGGGCTTCTCAGGTGTCACTAGTGGTAAAGAACCCACCTGCCAATGCAGGAGACGTAAGAGACATATGTTTGATCTCTGAGTTGGGAAGATCCCCTGGAAGAGGGCCTGGCAACCCACTTCAGTGTTCTTACCTGAAGAATCCCATGGACAGAGGAGCCTGGAGGGCTATGGTCCATAGCGTTGCCAAGAGTTGGACACAACTGAAGCAACTTAGCATGCACGCACATGTATTATATTACATACACATATGTACATATTAATATTATATGATATATGTATGTATTATTACAACTCAGCAGTTTGAAAGATAGACCAAAGATGCTGTAGTGAAAAGCATTTTATCATTAACATTGTTCAAAATTGTGAGCACATGGTGATAATAAAAAGCAGACAGACTAGACTTGAGTGGTTTTTAAAATTCTCTCCAGATAATGCCTGCTCTATTGTCGCACCTGGGCCAGCCACACCCCTTGCCCCTCCTTTGGCACACCACTGCGAGTTCCTGGCATGTACTTAGCATGCAAGTCTTCTGAAACCAGAAAGATTTCTAAGGTCTTACTTTTGTGCTGCAGAGAAAGAAAAACAAAGACATGAAAATACAACTTAAAGATGTAGTATTATGTTTTTGTAAAGAGTAATGTTTTTCTGTAAAAACAGCAATAGATGCTTTTTAATTTAGAAATATACGAAAGTATTTTTTTAAGAACTCAAAAAGCAATAAGAGCCCCTGTAGTCACGTTATCCAACAACAATAGTAACAATCATTAATTGATCCCAGGAGCTGTACATTCACTCCATTATTTTAATCCTCACTGTGAATTTAGGCAGTAGCTTCATTTTTAACTTTTTTTGTTGTTTTTTCAAGTCTTTCTATTTCTTCTTTTCTTTTACAGAAGCAATAATTGAGACCTAAAGAAGTTATATAAGGAGACCAAGGTTATAAGCTCGAGCTCATTATTAGCAAAACTGGGATTCAATACAGATGTTTGACTAAAAGCCCAATCTCTTAACAACTCTGCTATTTTATACCTTTTTAACCTTTCTTCTAGAGATTCATTCTAGGAAATAAAACTGTTTCAAAGGCTTATGAGTGAGAGAATTTATCAGAGTGACAGCTGTAAAAACACATATTTATGTAGATGGGAGAAAGATGAGAAGGAGGCAATAATGAATCACCAGTGGTTAATCCCCCATTACTGAACTATTGGTGTTCATTCCATTGTACATATATTTCCATATTTTCTGAAATTTCTATAATAAAAAAGTGTAACCTACAAAAAGTTGGAAAAAATGTGCTGGTAAATTTTTGATGAATCTTCAACTCATCAATCACTTAATCCTGATCTTTCACACCAAAGTTTGATTAAAATGTTCTGTACAGCTCACACTTTCCAGCAACGTCTGGACTAAGTTGGAATTAAATGCCACTTTGTTGTCTTCTCTCATATCTCCTTTAACCCTCAGCTGTTAGTGGCTTTTCTTCTACCAATTCTTTATTGCTCCTAACCTTCCCAGAGAGATGGCATTCATTTACTATTTTGACTGCTTTTTTAAAAGACACCCAATTCCTTTCTCTCATTAGGAAATTAAAGAAAGAAATATTTACACAACTTAACTTTCTCCAAACAGATGGAATATTTTTTTTTTTTACCATCTTTTAAAAATTTCTTCCTCATGGCTAAGCTTTCTCTAGAAATTTTGGACATGGTTAGCAGTTTTCATTACAAGCATAAGCTTCCTGGATATCCAGGCATAATTTGTTAGCTGTGGGACCTTAGCATGTTTTTTTCACTTTGGACTCATTTTTCTCATATATAAATTGAAGACACATATGTATCAATAACCTCAGATATGCAGATGACACTACCCTTATGGCAGAAAGTGAAGAGGAACTAAAAAGCCTCTTGATGAAAGTGAAAGAGGAGAGTGAAAAAGTTGGCCTAAAGCTAAACATTCAGAAAATGAAGATCATGGCATCCGGTCCCATCACTCCATGGGAAATAGATGGGGAAACAGTGGAAACAGTGTCAGACTTTATTTTTCTGGGCTCCAAAATCACTGCAGATGGTGACTGCAGCCATGAAATTAAAAGACGCTTACTCCTTGGAAGGAAAGTTATGACCAACCTAGATAGCATATTGAAAAGCAGAGACATTACTTTGCCAACAAAGGTCCATCTAGTCAAGGCTATGGTTTTTCCAGTAGTCATGTATGGATGTAAGAATTGGATTGTGAAGAAGGATGAGTGCCGAAGAATTGATGCTTTTGAACTGTGGTGTTGGAGAAGACTCTTGACAGTCCCTTGGACTGCAAGGAGATCCAATCAGTCCATTCTGAAGGAGATCAACCCTGGGATTTCTTTGGAAGGAATGATGCTAAAGCTGAAACTCCAGTACTCTGGCCACCTCATGCGAAGAGTTGACTCATTGGAAAAGACTCTGATGCTGGGAGGGATTGGGGGCAGGAGGAGAAGGGAATGACAGAGGATGAGATGGCTGGATGGCATCACGGACTCGGATGTGAGTCTGAGTGAACTCTGGGAGTTGATGATGGACAGGGAGGCCTGGCGTGCTGTGATTCATGGGGTCGCAATGAATCGGATACGACTGAGCGACTGAACTGAACTGAACTTAACTGATATGTTTAAGTAAATCACTTTGCTGTATGGCAGAAACTAACACAACATTGTAAATCAACTATATTCCAATATAAATTAATTTGAAAAAAATTGAAGACACAGAAGTCACTGAGCTCCAAAATCCCTGCCTAGTCTGAACCCTTAAGTAAAAACAGACCAAGTAATACATAATAAATATTCAGCTCTCTGAATGGTGCCTGAACAAGGGGCTTAGAGTATAGAAACCAAAGATAGTATTGAGGAGAGGGTGCTTGCAGATTTTGTCTTGGAATTCTGTGGCTTCTGTATAGAAGTGCCCAGATATGGATTTCTTTTTTGTTTATCCTGCTTAAGAATGGCTGAAATTTTTGAACCGTTGTGGATTCTGGTTTTACTGGTTTTGGAAAAATCTCTGCTATTTGATATTCAATTTATTACCTCTAGGGGCAAAATTATATGAACTCTGGGAATTGCTTTAAAATGCACCAACAAGGAATTCCCTGGCGGTCCAGTGGTTAGGATTCCATGCTTTCACTTGCCCAGCAGCAGAGTGCCTGGGGTCAATCCGCGGTCAAGTTACTAAGATCCTGCAAGCCAAGAAAAGTTTCCAAAAAAAAAAAAAAAAAAAATCACCAAGAAAGAACGTTAAGAAAAAGAAAAATGGGAAAATAAAGGAATGTGGTAAAATCTTGATTATCCGGATGATGGACATACTGGATTTATAGTGCTATTCCCTTTATTATTTCAAATATGTTTAAATAATTTTATAATAATAGCAGAGATATAAGAGGCACATCAGCCTCTTGATATGAAGAAGGAAGCATAGTGTCTCCTCCTTCTGGAGCTTAAATGGAGGTGTACATCAGAGCTTTCATTTCTATCCTCCCTGTGTCTTAGTACTCATATTTTTATTTTCCATGTAACATTCTAAGTAATTTCTTCTGGCTTATTTTTAGTTCATTTATCCTGTATTCAATTATATTTCATCTGTTTGTTGCTGTTCAGTCACTAAGTTGTGTCCGAGTCTTTGGCACCCCATGGACTCTAGTCTGCCAGGCTCCTCTCTCCTTTGGGTTCTCCAGGCAAGAATACTGGAGTGGGTTGCCATTTCCTTCTCCAGGGAATCTCTCTGGACCAGGAGCCGAACCTGCATCTCTGGCATTGGCAGGCATATTCTTTACCACTGAGCCACCAGTGAAGCCCCTTTAATCTGTTACTGAGTACTTAATTTTTGTTATTGCAGTTTTCATTTATAGATACTATTTTTGTTTCTTTTTCAAATGTATTAGATGACTTTTTATAGTTTCCTGTTCCTTATTTTTTTCTCTCCAATCAGAAGTGAGCTTTCTCCAGGATTTTTTTTTTAATACTTATACTCCAGCTAGTAAAACAATAGCAACAACAATATAGTATGCATAATTGTTTTATAACCTAGGTCTCATAATTCATATATAAGAAATCTGCGAAGTCTTTTTATGTTGTCTGTTGATTCTGTGGTTTTAAAAGGTTCTGGCTCATGATGCCTTATTTTTTTGTTTGATCATTTTGAGGGGCTGGGAGCTTGCTGTGTGGCTTGTGGGATCTTAGTTTACCTATCAGGAATCAAACCTGGGCCCTCGGCAGTGAAAGCATGGAGTTCTAACCACTGGACCATCAGGGAATTCCCTGCTTGATTATTTTTGACCATTGCTGCTCATATATTCCAAAAATTATAAGTAGGATCCTTTGTGATCTAGAATGCAGGTGTTTTCCTTTAGGGGAGAATATACACTTGATTCTGCCAGGTTCTCTAGGCACTGACAATTTGGGACTACTTCAAACCTTTTCCAGATTCTTTCCCTATATAGGTCATTGCAAAATATTGAGTAGAGTTCCCTATGCTATACAGTCGGTCCTTGTTGTTTATTTTATATATAGTAGTATACGTGTGATACCCTTACATTCCTAATTTATCCCTCCCCTTCTTCCTTAATTTAATTTAAAATGGTCCCAAATGGTTGTCAGTAACTTCGAGCACCCAGCAGACTCAAATGTATATTCTTCCTAGAGGAAAACACCTCCATATATATCTATCTATATATACACACACACACACATATATATATATACATGTACATATATGTGTGTGTGTGTGTGTGTGTGTGTGTGTGTGTGTACTTAGCTGCTCAGTCATGTCTGACTCCTCCTGACCCCATGTACTGTAGCCTGCCAGGCTCCTAGGGCCACGGGGATTCTCCAGGCAAGAACATTGGAGTGGGTTACCATGCCATCCTCCAGAGGATCTTCCCAGCCGGGATGGAACCCAGGTCTCATGTGTTGCAAGAGGATTCTTTACTGTCTGAGCCACCAGGGAAGCCCATGAATAATAAGATGGGTAGCCTATCCCTTCTCTAGGGGATCTTCCTGACTCAGGAATTGAAGCAGGGGCTCCTGCATTGCAGGAGGATTCTTTACCAGCTGAGCTACCAAGGAAGCCATACACATACACACACACACACACACACACACACACACACATAAAACTAACACAACCTTGTAAATCAACTGTGTTTCAATAAAAAATAATTAGGGCTTCCATGGTGGCTCAGCGGTAAAAATGCGCCTGCCGATATAAGAGACACAGATTAGATTCCTGATTCAGGAAGATCCCACTTGCCTCAGAGCCTCTAAAGCCGGGCACCACAGCTATTGAGCCTGTGCCCTACAGCCCAGGCTCCACAACAAAAGAAGCCACCACAGTAAGATGCCCCCAGACACAACTAGAGAAAGCCTTCACAGCAACGAAGACCTAGTGCAATCAAAAATACATAAATAAAAATTTTAAAAAATTGATGAAAAATGAAATGAATTTCAAAATTAGCAGCTTTTTGGACTCACCAAATTCAATGCTGTGAATGTGAGCTGCAAATCTGAGTGTAGCTTGTCATGATTCTTCTGTCTTTCCCTCTCTGACCTGAGCCACAGCGGCAACATAATTTTCTTGCAGCTCCCGAAGTAGGGGAGAGATGTAACCCATTTTCTTTGAGATGAAGAGGTTTCTCAGTAGAGTTTATCTTGGACAGGAGCTGGGCTTTGATTTCCCTCCACCTACCATCAGCACTTTGGGGGGAAAAAGCAGCCTCAGTGCTTTCTCTTACTTTCCAGGAAAAAGATGAATAGTAAAAACTCCTCTGAGGTCCAGTTTCTTTATGTGTGAGATGGGGTTAAAATTGCTTCACGCACAGAGTTGTAAGTGATAAACAGAATTTTAAAATGCCTTTTGTAAATTGTATCAAGAAGAGGAGATTTTCCTGTAGCCATCTAAGTTCTAGCTAGTACAAGAATTAAATTGATGTGAGACAGATAAACAGAAGAAAATCAAGCAAGTTTATCAAATTTGCCAAGAGTTGCTTAAGTCCAAGAAACTTGCTGCACAAATATTTTCTCCTACTATTCTAATTTTAAAAAAAGAGGAGAAGGATTCTTGCCATTCATGCTTCCAACAGATCCCTCAGGCAGAGATCTAGGAGACTAATACAGCTAAGATTTCTCATCTTCTGCTGGCTTTTGTCAGTTTTCTCAGGATTTCTTAGCAGTAGCAGTCTTAAGGTGAATAGGATCCAGTGAAATTGAATCCTGCTGGGTACACAAACTCTAGGAAAGCGTATATTCCCTCTTTACTCTCTAAATTCTTTTGACTGGCAATTAAAATGACATAAGGCAGATTGTTGCTGTTGTTCAGTCACTAAGTTGAGTCCAACTCTTTGTGATCCTGGACTGCAGCACTCCAGGCTTCCCTGTCCTTCACCATTTCCCAGAGTTTGCTCAAACTCATGTCCATTGAGTCAGTGATGTAAGGCAAATTAACAAGAGAAAATCAAACATATTATATGCATATGGGGAATTCACATCACATGAATTCCAAAGACTGTAAGGCAATATTCGGTATGTATGTCATTCTGGACTGTGGAGAATGTGGTAGGGGTCTTCCCTTTCCTTACTTCAAAGAGAAGCAAGGTAATTCACAGGAAGATGAAAATAACATTTGATAAACAAATGTTTGCTTGGCTATCTAGAGGCAACAGGACACAGAGAAATCTTTGATCAAAAAGGCCTTGCTAGGTCCCTCCCTGTCTTCCACACCTGGTTCTTACTTTATTCTATTTACCTGTTGTGGTAGTCCCTTCTAGGAATAGGTCTTGTGTCTTAAATTCTTTTAAGCAGTTAGGGAGAAGTTCAAAGGTTCTTCTTGAGTCTTTGGGGCCTTGCTTGATTTTAGCTCTGCATGCCAATGGCATATCTTGGGGCAGCCTGCCCTGTATACCATCAACTGTAAGTCACTATATAAACTTACTCTGGAACCCTAGGCCCTCAAGTTTTGGGGAACCTTCTCAAGTTCCATTCATTACTTTGTAGATAAATGCATTTTGCTATATGAGTCCCCATATTTCATAAGATTTTCAAAGGATTCATTGACTTCCAAAACATATTTTAAAAAGCAATTGAAAGTGGAAATTATTATGAGAAATTTAACAAGTACAGAAAGAGGACAGCAGATCTGGCTAGTGTTGCTAGATGTTGCTGAATTTTTCAAAGCCCTGCCAATGATCAAAATAATGATTATTTGCTCAATAAAACCATATTTTCCTGTTCTCTTCTAAATGATAGTTTCACTGTGTGTGAAGTTCAAGGGTATGAGGGAAACAACATGGCTATATTCAAAATTGGTCCTAGTTCAAGTTTAGCATCTGGTAGGAAGAGCATTTTGTTCCTTTCATAATTTATCCCTTGCAGTTTTCCATTCATGGCTGCCTAGACTCTTAGAACATTAGAGCTGGCTGGATTTGTCCAGATCAGACCACTTACCTCTTTAATTCATATTTAAGGACACCAAGGAAATGACAAAGATAAATTTACTAACATTATAAATTCTAGAGGATTTCTGCTCCAATATTCCATAGACTTTATGCTAACTAAAATGTTTCTTTCCTCAAAAAAGAAACCAAAACAAACAAACAAAAAAACCTCAGAGTCTGAGATTTTCTCCTCTTCCTCTAGAGCACTGCCAGTGCTCTCCTTCAAGGCCCTGGTCAAATGTCCTCTCTTTGGTGATGTTTTGCTACTTCAGGTGAGATGAGCTGTCTGAGTGCTGCAGGAAAGAAAGTGGAGTGGCAGAGGATGATCATGTTTGAGGTCTCAGGCAAGTCCCTGTGACAGCCACAGAGTGGGTTCTTGGCATTGCACAGGCAAGAATTCAAAAGTGAGCCACAGTAGAGTGAAAGAGCTTTATTCAGGGAGAAGCATATTCCATAGACAGAACGTGAGCCATCTAGGAAGACAATAGTAGAAATCCCTACTCCTTCATCAAAGTAGTTGGAATAATCCTCCCACTCATTCAGTTCAGTCGCTCAGTCCTGTCTGACTCTTTGTGACCCCGTGGACTGCAGCACGCCAAGCTTCCCTGTCCATCACCAGCTCCAGCAGTTTACTCAAACTCATGTCCATCGCATCGGTGATGTATCCAACCATCTCATCTTCTGTTGTCCCCTTCTCCTCACATCTTCAATCTTTCCCAGCATCAGGGTCTTTTCCAAGGAGTCAGTTCTTCGCATCAGGTGGCCCAAATATTGGAGTTTCAACTTTAGTATCAGTCCTTCCAATGAATATTCAGGACTGTTTTCCTTTAGGATTGACTGGTTGGATTTCCTTGCAGACCAAAGGACTCTCAAGAGTCTTCTCCAACACCACAGCTCAAAAGCACCAATTCTTTGGGCTCAGCTTTCTTTATAGTGCAACTCTCACATCCATACATGACTACTGGAAAAACCAGAGGTCTGTCTAGATGGACCTTTGTCGGTAGTATCTCTGCTTTTTAATATGCTGTCTGGGTTGGTCACAGCTTTTCTTCCAAGGAGCAAGTGTCTTTTAATTTCATGGCTGCAGTCACCATCTGCAGTGATTTTGGGGCCCAAAAATATAAAATCTCTCACTGTTTCCATTGTTTCCCCATCTATTTGTTATGAAGTATCTGTTATGGACCAGATACCATGATCTTAGTTTTCTGAATTGAGTTTTAAGCCAGCTTTTTCACTCTCCTCTTTCACTTTCAACAAGTCTCTTTAGTTCGTCTTCACTTTCGGCCATAAGGGTGGTGTCATCTGCATATCTGGGGTTATTTATATTTCTCTCGGCAATCTTGATTCCAGCTTGTGCTTCATCCATCCCTGCATTTCACATGATGTACTCTGCATATAAGTTAAATAAGCAGGGTGACAATATACAGCCTTGATGTACTCCTTTCCCGATTTGGAACCAATCTGTTGTTCCATGCCCAGTTCTTGCTTCTTGACCTGCATACAGTTTTCTCAGGAGGCAGGTCAGGTGGTCTGGTATTCCCATCTCTTTCAGATTTTTCCACAGTTTGTCATGATCCACACAGTCAAAGTCTTTGGTGTGGTCAATAAAGCAGACGTTTTTCTGGAACTCTCTTGCTTTTACGATGATCCAGCAGATGTTGGCAATTTGTTTTCTGGTTCCTCTGCCTTCTCTAAATCCAGCTTGAACATCTGGAAGTTCATGGTTCATGTACTGTTGAAGTCTGGCTTGGAGAATTTTGAGCATTACTTTACTAGTGTGTGAGATGACTGCAATCGTGTGGTAGTTTGATCATCCTTTGGCATTGCCTTTCTTAGGGATTGGAATGAAAACTGACCTTTTCCAGTCCTATGACCACTACTGAGTTTTCCAAATTTGCTGGCATATTGAGTGCAGCACTTTCACAGCACCATCTTTTAGAATCTGAAACAGCTCCACTGGAATTCCATCACCTCCACTAGCTTTGTTCTTAGTGATGCTTCCTAAGGCCCACTTGACTTCCCTTTTCAGGATGTCTGGTTCTAGGTGAGTGATCACACCATTGTGCTTATCTGGGTCATGAAGATCTTTTTTGTATAGTTTTCCTGTGTATTCTTGCCACCTCTTCTTAATATCTTCTGCTTCTGTTAGGTCCATACCATTTCTGTCCTTTATTGTGCTCATCTTGTCAAAGGCTAACAGAATTTTGCTAAGAGAATGCACTGGTCATAGCAAACACCCTCTTCCAACAACACAAGAGAAGACTCTACACATGGACATCACCAAATGGTCAATACTGAAATCAGATTGATTATATTCTTTGCAGCCAAAGATGGAGAAGCTCTATAGAGTCAGCAAAAACAAGACCAGGAACTGCCTGTGGCTCAGATCATGAACTCCTTATTGCCAAATTCAGACTGAAACTAAAGAACGTAGGGAAAACCACTAGATCATTCAGGTATGACCTAAATCAAATCCCTTATGATTATAAGTGGAAATGACAATAGATTTAAGGGATTAAATCTGATAGACAGACTGCCTGAAGAACTATGGATGGAGGTTCATGACATTGTACAGGAGGTAGGGATCAAGACCATCCCCAAGAAAAAGAAATGCAAAAAGGCAAAATGGTTGTCTGATGAGGCCTTACAAATAGCTGAGAAAAGAAGAGAAGCAAAAGGCAAAGGAGAAAAGGAAAGATATACCCATTTGAATGTAGAGTTCCAAAGAATAGCAAGGAGAGATAAGAAAGCCTTCCTCAGTGATCCCACTCATTAGCCTATGAAACTATCCACCCCTATAAAAACTGACAGGGCTTCCTGGTAAAGAATCCTCCTGCAATGCAGGAGACCCTGGTTTGATTCCTGGGTCAGGAAGTTCCCCTGGAGAAGGGTTAGGCTACCCATTCCAGTATTCTTTGGCTTCCCTGGTGGCTCAGACAGTAAAGAAGACCTGGGTTTGATCCCTGGGTTGGTAAGATCCCCTGGAAGATGGCATGGCAACCCACTCCAGTATTCTTGCCTGGAGAATCCCCATGGACAGAGGTGCCTGGTGGTCTACAGTCCATGGGGTTGCAAAGAGTTGGACACAACCAAGCGACTAAGCACTTGGCATAAAAACTAAGCACACAGCATAAAAACTGACAACCCCATACCATGGAACCTCCTGCCACCACCCACTTTTGGGCCTTTTATGGACTCACCTCAGTACTGTCATGGCACCCGGCATCGTTTAGCTTGATGATATATTATAGGGAGCATATACTGCGGCTCAAGGTCTAGTGAAAATCAATCATCTGCCATCTTGGACCTAGTCTATGTTGGGTCCTCAATGGCTGTGATTCTTTTAAAGGTTGTACCCTGCCCCTTCCTATCTCATGAATATAAGCAAAGGCTTCCTGATAGACCAGAACTGCTACTATTACTTTTTAACCCTTTTTACAAAACAAGTCTTGCCATATTCCGGAATTGGAGTAAAAGAGAAGTCAGGAGTGGCACACTGGATATGTGCTAGTGTGCTGGGTGCTGGGGTTACAATGATGAACAAAAGAGATATGATCTGTGTCCACTTCACCATTTCCACAGCACCAGGTTTCTTTTGGGCAACTCCATTTATCTCCTCACTGATATGCCTGCTTACACTTTGATCCCCCTTTGATTCATTCTCCATTCGACATGAAGAAGAATCTTTTGGTCACTAAATTGGCTGCCTGGATCCATGCTGGGGTTCTTTTTCTGCTCAGATTTGCACAGCCAATAACAAAACTGAGACTGGAATAGCACAAGCTTTATAATGTCCACAGAATAGAGAAGCAGGAACTTAAATTTCCAAATCAGCTTTTTAACTTGATTCCAGTGGAGAGCATATATAGGAGGGAGGAGGTATAGAGGAGGGAATTGGAAAGAGTGGGAGGAATATTCATGACTTATCCAAGAACAGGGGTGTGCTTCAGGCTTGGAACTGAGGCAACACTCATTCTCAGTCCTTGTGTGGGTTTTTCAGGTTGTTGTCATGGCAACTGTCAACTGTTGTGGAGCTGCTGGGTGTGTCATTTAGCTAATGTATTACAATAAGCATATAATGAAGCTCAAGGTCCAGTAGAAATAGAATCTTCTGCCATCTTGGGTGTAGTTGGTTCTAACCAGTTCTTGTTTTTCTCTTTCCAGCTTCACCCTGACACTCAGATAAGAGCAGTTGGTTTCCATTCAAGGGAGGGGAAGGGGTGTGATTCTGGGGCAAAAGCCGTGGTAACATTTTGATTATGCTTGAAATCCCTCTTTAATGCCCATGGTGGCGGGGGGGAACCCACTTGAGTTCCTCTCATGGAAGAGTGATGTATGGACCCACTCCTCAGAAACAACTTTGTGACTTTTTATTATATTTGTATGTATATATGCAAGAAGATCAAACCAGTCAATCCTAAAGGGAAATCAGCCCTGATACTCGTTGGAGGGACTGATACTGAGGCAGAAGCTCCAACACTTTGGCCACCTGATGCAAAGAGCCAACTTATTGGAAAAGATCCTGATGCTGGGAAAGATTGAGGGCAGGAGGAGAAGGGGTCAACAAAGGATAAGATGGTTAGATGGCATCATTGACTCACTGAACGTGGATTTAAGCAAACTCTATAAGATAGTGAAAGACAGGGAAATCGGGTGTGCTGCTGTCTATGGGGTTGCAAAGAGTCATACACAACTGAGTGACTGAACAACAATATATGCATAAAGCAACCATTAAAATCTCTGGAAATTGTTCCAAGGTTGTGTAGCAAATTGTTGTAGGACAGGGAGATATCATGTCCTTAGACCTGCAGGAATCTTTAGGCCAAATGAGGGTTCTTGGCTTTGAGTTGGAAAACATTCAAGAGAGAGCCACAGTAAAGGGAAAGTGAGTTTATTTAGAGACAAACTCATTCCATAGGCGGAAGGTGGTTTGTTTCAGAAGGCTCAGAATGAGACAGTGGCTCCAGGGCAAGGGATCATGTTAGAAAGTTAGAGCTGCCCTGGGGTATGGGGACCTAAGTTTTTTTTTTTTTTTTTTTTTTAATGTTTATTTATTTATTTAGTGCACTGGGTTTTAGCTGCAGCATTTGGGATCTAGTTCCCTGACCAAGGGTCAAACTCAGGCCCCCTGCATTGGGAGCTCCGAGTCTTAGTCACTGGACCACCAGAGAAGTTTGGGGCCTAGGTTTTCATGGGTTAAGTAACTTTATAGGCTACTGAGTAGGAGGAATATTCTTGCTATTTTGGAGAAGGATGGAGATTTCCCAGGAACTGGGCTACTGCCCACTTTCTGGCCTGTTACGGTCCACCTTGGGTCTATCACAGAGTAAGAGGGAGTGATTTTTACTGTTAAAATGAAGGTGTGGGGACTTCCCTAGTGGTCTAGTGGTTAAGACTCCATGCTTCCAGTGCAGGAGGCCTGGGTTTGACCCCTGGTCAGGGAACTAGATCCCACGTGCCACAACTAAGAGTTCACATGACACAACTAAGACCTGGAGCAGCCAAATAAATAAAATAAAATAAATATTTTAAATTGAAGGTGGCAATTAGTGAGTGAGCATTAGTTGGTCAGTCATGGCCAACCTTTTGTGACCCCATGGACTGTAGCCCACCAGGCTCCTCTTTCCCTGGAATTCTCCAGGCAAGAATACTGGAGTAGGTTGCCATTTTCTTCTCCAAAAGATCTTCCCAACAGGAAATCAAAGGTAGAATGAGCTAAAAGTCAATGACTGGACTATTCCGAAAGCCACCTTGGTTTCAGTCAGTTCCAGCAGGTATTTATGGCATCCCAACAGCTGAGCCCCTTCTCCATTTTCTAGCTTTTGAGTCCTGCCCCTTTCTGTCCTGTCTTAAAATGAAGAAACCTTTATTAAAGAAATTCTATTAGTAGATCTTGATTAGAAGGGCAAGAGTCTGTAGCACAAGCTGCTTCCTCCCCGCTTCTCATCACAGCTTGAAGACAGAAGCTCAGTTCTGGAAAGGTATCATCAAAGAAAATGAAACTCCTCCCCATCTCAGCTCCCAGTCAAGGGAGGCGGAGGAGCAGGCCACCATCATCTCTCATGCCACGGCTCTGGTGATGAAGAACCTAAGCTACTCCATTTTGTTAACAGAAAAACTCCATTTTGTAAGGTTCCAGGAAAAGAGCCTTTGGAAATCCCCTGACCTCACCTCACTACCCATGAGCCAATCGGACCCCAGACCAGAATCTCCCGAACAAACGTTCAGGAACTTGTGGTCTACCTAGGTAATAGGGACCAATCAGAAACCAACACACAACCCTTCGAAAGAAAGTGACCAATCAGACGTCCCCCTACCTAGAAATTCTTTTTTTTTTTTTCATGAACACTCCCTATATAAGCAATGTAATCCAAAACTCAGGACTCCTCCCTATAGCCGCTGCGTCGGTAACGGTGGGAGCCCCAGCTCGAGCTTGGTAATAAAAACTCTCCTGCTTTTGCATTAGATATCAGCTCCCTGGTGGTCATTGGGAGATTTCACTACTTGGGCATAACAGTGAGTGTGGCTGAGGGTGAGGGGCTCTGTTCTTTCACCCAGTGATGAAAGCTTGGCCTCTGTGCATTGGTACTGAATTAAATCTTGGAGACAAGAGTTTTGGGTGAAGCAGAAAAGGATAGCTTTATTGCTCTGCCAGGCGAAGGAGGACACAGCAGGCTCCCATCCACAAGAAAACTATGTATCCCAACCTGGGAGGATCTGATGAGAAGAGTTTTATGGGCTTCCCTTGTGGCCCAAATGATAAAAAAATTTGTCTCCAATCCAGAAGACCTGGGTTCAGTCCCTGGGTTGGGAAGATCCCCTGGAGGAGGGCAGGGCAATTCTCCAGTATTGTTGCCTGGAGAATCCCCGTGGACCGAGGAGCCTGGTGGTCTACAGTCCACAGGGGTTGCAAAGAGTTGGACACAACTGAGTGGCTAACGCTTTCACTTTTTTCACTTTGTAGCAATAGTTCAAGGGTAGGGTTGCTGACAAGACCAGGGCGTGACCAGGGCTGCTGCTGCTGCTGCTGCTGCTGCTGCTGCTAAGTCGCTTCAGTCATGGCCGACTCTGTGCGACCCCACAGATGGCAGCCCGCCAGGCTCCTCTGTCCATGGGATTCTCCAGGCAACAATAGTGGAGTGGGTTGCCATTTCCTTCTCCAATGCATGAAAGTGAAAAATGAAAGTGAAGTCGCTTGCACTCCTTATTCTCAGGCGGTTGGTCTACTACTCTTGAGGAGCTTCTGCGGCTCCTTTAGTCTTGCCTCAGGTGGTTTCTTGGCTGCCCCTCCCTTAATTAGCAATTGTTCCAATCTGCCCTTTGGAACTCAGGAAAGGTCGTAGAGGCTGGAGTCTTGCTTATAAGAAGACGAAGTGAAGTCAAGTCGCTCAGTCGTGTCAGACTCTTTGCGACCTGGTGGACTGTAGCCTATTAGGCTCCTCAATCCACGGAATTTTCCAGGCAAGAATACTGGAGTGGGTTGCCATTTCCTTCTCCAGGGGATCCTCCTGACCCAGGGATCAAACCTGGGTCTCCCGCATGACAGGCAGATGCTTTACCATCTGAGCCACCCGGGAGGCGGGAGACAAAAAGGCCTCCATGCCCAGGAGCCCCACAGGGCCCCACTCAGTTTCACCAGAACCAATGTATAGGTGGAATGCCTCTAACCAAGGCATGGCAGGCCAAGGACACTGGAGACCTGATAACTCTTGCTCCTGCTTGCTTGCTGGGTGGAGATTTTATAGAGATCGTAGGCAAGCAGTTGGATACAGAATTCTGGAAATTAGTGAACAAGAGACTGTAGATACACAAATCAACCTGGGCAAGTGTGGTCACCTCTGGGGAACCAGTCCTCCACTCCTAGGCCTGAGGCTCTGAAGGGGCCAGTGATCACCACTGCTGTGGTCAGCCTCTGGCTCCAGGTCTGCCTTGCCCCACTGGCCCATCAAAGGCCTGGAGTGTCCTTCGCCATGCCTCTCCAGCTGTCAAATTCCTGCTCATTTCAGCAAGACCCTTCTTTCACTGAACCCTAGTCTGCAGGAGGGGTGTACCCTGGCTCTTGGGGATTCTTTTATAATGAGCTGGTCCCTAGGAGAGAAACAATTTCTAAGAGTTAATGAAAAGCTCCTTTTGTGTCTCCTACTTTAATTTGATCCTCTCAGCTTGAATCCCAGCGGAGGTGTGTGTGCTGAATTCTGAGGGTGAAGGGAGTGTTTTTCTGTTAGCTCTCAAAGGTCAGGAAGCAAGCCTTAGTCATGCTAATGGAGAGCTAAAGTTTCACGGTCTCAGAGAGAGGTTTCCAGCTCGAGGGGTTTTCCAAAATCTTTCAAATGAGGCCTTTGTTTCCAAATCACAGTGATAATTACTGGCAAAGTCAGAACTTGAACTGAGGTCTTCTGACTTGAAAGCCAATGCTTTCTTCACCCACAACACTCTCTTGTATTATTTGAGGTTTTAATGGCTCTTTCAGCACCGACCACCATTCCTGGCACATAGTAGTATTATAATAAATAATGATGAATAAGGAAATAACAGCTACTCTACTCCTTGATTCTTCCTTTTCTCCCTAGGATAGCAGGGGAATAAAGAAAGCAAAGAGGCAGAATGCGTTCGAGGTTTCCAAGAAGTACTATCTACAAGAATGAATGACCTTTGGGACCCCTGCCACTCAAATAATTCAATCAAGTGAAAATTGAATCTCTGAAGAACTGCTGTCCATTCTCAGCACAGTCCCTAAAGGATACAAAATCCCAGAACACAACCAGTAGAAAATGCTAACTCTATCTGTTGTCTAAGTGATATCATGTATAGAGATGGAAGGCCAGACACATTTTCAAAATGGCTGAAATGCATATTCAAGGCTACCACATGCATGGGTTTAGAATCAGAGGGCTGCCACATAGCCTTAGGTTGTGTTTGTTGAAATAAGTTGAATTGAATTGAATTGGATTGATTTCTGCTGTGATTACTCAAGGGGTCAGAGTTTTTGTCTTTCAAAGTCCTGGGAACAAGACTCTAGAGTACATCTATTATTTTCTGCCACAGTGCATCAATTCACCCTCCCCACTCGAAGTGCTCTGCCCTATCCCTGGGAAACTCTCTCTCCTCTGTTCTCAACCCCCATAGCTTGGGCAAGACTAAACCAACTTCAGGTTCCAGAAGGGACAATGGACTTCAGACATGGCTAATGAGGTGTTCCACAGTCAGTGAATCATAATGAAGGATTTTTTATATGAACAGAAGACAGAGACCCTTACTCTTTATCCTGAAGGTGGACTTGAGAGTTTACAGGGACTTGGCCTGCTGCTGCCATATTGCTCCCATATGAAGCCCAAAGCTGTAACCATACAGCAGAAAGCAGGGCCAAGAGATTGGAGAGAAACAAAATCTAGATGACTTAAGTTGAAGCCTGGATCCACTTACCCAAAGTCAGCCCTAGGTCTGGATTTTTCAGTAAAAATATGGACCCATAGTATTGTTCTGTTTTTTTGCTTAAGGCAGGTTTAAGTTGGGTTTTTCTGCCACTTACAGTCAAGAGGCTTCTAATTTGTGAAAGAACATTTCTGTCTCGCTTCTTCAGTGTTCTCTGCTTAACAATCTTCTCTAGTAGAAACGACACACACAAGGGTGACAAGTTGGCTCCCTGTAATCTCTTTTTCAGTCTCCACCTTCCCATCAGCATGCCGCCTTTAGAATGTAGTTTATGCTAAGAAACAAGTGTTTTATCAAAGATCATATACCTAAGAGGTGGTGAAGCCAAAATCATAGCCTGGGATTTTGAATTAAAATACTTTGCTTTCTTATTTTTTTTTTAATTTTTATTTTTACTTTATTTTACTTTACAATACTGTATTGGTTTTGCCATACATTGACATGAATCCACCACAGGTGTACATGCGTTCCCAAACATGAACCCCCCTCCCACCTCAAAATCATATTTGGAGCCACTATTGATTCCTTTTTCTGGCTGTAGCCATATAATTTAGAGCCGTGTGTACAATGTGGTAGTCACTAGCCCCATGGAGCTACTTAAATTCAAATTAATTAAAAATAAATAAAATTTAAATTCAATTCCTTAGTCGTCCTGGTCACATTCCAAGCACACACTAGTCCACATATGGGTAGTGACTGCCAGATTGGACAACACAGGTAAAGAATTTTTATATCATCCCAGAAAGTTCCAAAGGACAGCACTGCTCTAGAGACAGATTTCTTTCTTTATCCAAAGTTGCTAGGGTCAGAATGCCTGATAGAATCTTTCTACTCTTCAAATGGCAAATGAGGCTAACAGATGATAAGCTATGAGCTATTTAGTCATCCATTCCATACTTTCTAAACACTTGGATGGGATGTATAGGTCCTAGCTCCTCATCTCTGGGATGGTAAATCTGAAACATACTACTAGTGTTGTTGTTGTTCAGTTGCTAAGTTGTGTTCAACTCCTTGCCACCCCATGGACTGCAGCACGCCAGGCTTCCTTGTCCTTTACCATCTCCCGGAATTTGCTCAGACTCACGTCTGTAGAATCGGTGATGCCATCCAAGCATCTCATCCTCTGTTGTCCCTTTCTCCTCCTGCCTTCAATCTTTCCCAGCATCAGGGTCTCTTCCATTGAGTCAGCTCTTCACATCAGGTGGCCAAAGACTTGGAGTTTCAGCTTCAGCATCAGTCCTTCCAGTGAATATTCAGGGTTGATTTTCTTTAGGATGGACTGATTTGATCTCCTTGCTGTCTAAGGGACTCTCAAGAATCTTCTCCAGGACCACAGTTCAAAAGCATAGATTCTTCGGTTTCTTTATGGTCTAGTTCTCACATGCTACTTAGTAAGGGATGATTAATCTGTTATTGTATCAAACATCTTGAAATTATATAAATAAGTATATTAAAACACACATGTCTCTACTCTACTCTGATCTAGTATATGATTATACATTTCTTGGGAGTTTGAAGAACACAATGTTTCCTTCTCAGGCTGGAGATTCATTAGGAATACATTTCTCAATGACATCCCCACAGCTCATCATTCTCCAAGCAGGAACAATCTTCCTAGCCCTGGGCCCATTTCCCTTTCAGATTAAAACCCTCTGGGAAAAAAATATCTAATCATTTTCATTCAAACAAAAAGTAAAGCTCTCCAACTGAAAACTTGTAGCAGATATTCAGGTTGGGAAATGATAACTATGGGATAAAAAAACCTTCTTTATTGGACAGAATATACAAATTGCAGATTATATTGTCACCTAGATAGCACAAGGGAATTATTCTTCCAGAGAAAAGAGGCTAGCTTGGCTTTGTTTTCTGTCAAATGGGGGGGGGAAATGGTGAGCACATAACACACAGGACTCGGGGGGACAATTTCTTTTTGGTTTGACATGAATAGTGTGTATTTGCAAACATTGTTCATTCGCTTGTGTGAAGTAATTAGACAAAAAAGCACACAATTTTCACAAAATGGGAGAAGGGAGTATCAGACTTCAGCCCAACTGTTCCCTGGCTGGGTGGATAATTTGGTATCAGAAGGTAGCCACGGTGACCATAAAAGTTACTCATGTGAGTAAAGATGCAACTAATGATGCCCACAGTTACTTAATCGCAGGCATGCTTAAACTGCTTCTGCCATTTTTGGAGAGTGCTTATGGCTAATTGTGGCTGTAAGTGAGTAACTACAGGTGCAATCAGATGTGTTTCTAATTTTTACATTTGTGCTGACAGCAGGAGAATAAACCACCCCTTCTGAAAAGGGGGATTGTAAAAGGAGGGCTGAAATCAGGGGAGGGTGAAACAGCCTCCAACATGAAAACAAACACAAGTTATTTAATGTTTAAGCAGAAGAAAATTCTGGATCATCAGCTGGCCAGATTCCAGGCTCATCTGTGCATCTTCCCCTTTCCCTGAGGTCCTCTCACTTCCTGCTGCTGCCCCCAACAGAAGGGGCCTTTTACTTTCTCCATATAACCCTGCCACTCCTGTCCCATCATGGAAGAGACACTATTTTTTTTAACGTTATTGTTGACAAATACTTAAAATTATCTACTTGTTTACCTGTGACTGTGCTGGGTCTTTGTTGCTGCACGCAGTCTTTCTCCAGTTGCAGCACTCAAGCTTCTCGTTGCGGTGGCTTCTCTTGTGGGGCATGGGCTTTTGGCACATGGGCTTCAGCATTTGCAGCATGCAGTCTCAATAATTGTGGCCCCTGAGTTCTAGAGCTCAGTCTCAGTAGTTGTGGCACAAGGGGGTTGTTGCTCCGTGGCTTCTGCGATCTTCCCAGACCAGGAATGGAACCCATGTCCCCTGCATTGGCAGGGAAATTCTTAACCACCAGGGAAGTCCACAAATACTTTTTACGTATGTGCACAAATGAATTCTAATATATATAGTGGGACAGGCAGTTAGCTTTTGAAGTTCTCTTATTGGAATTAACACCCCAAAGATGGCTACATGACACTTCAAATATCCTTATCAAAAATCTCACTTGGTTTTTAATTCCTGTAAGGAATGTTAGAAATATTTCTGAACAGGTAAATTGAGTGATGGAACAGGACTTTTGGTTGACTAGGAAATAGAAGCCCCATTAGTCTTGCATGACTGAGTGTACAACTCTAGCTGTGGGGTCAGACTCCAATGTAGCGCCTGTTACTTGTGGAAAATGGATCCCCAAAGCCTCAAGAACCAATTGCAGGACTGTTCTTTTACCTGCTAGCTAGTAAACATTTGTAGCTTTGGCAGAATTAGGTTTGAGTCCTCACCTGATGTGGAAGTTGTAAAGGATGTATGCCACTACCCTCTTGTGTGCACTAGAACTACTGATATTCACCCCAAGAGCCTGGCAGTTGCTGAGTGGCCAGATTAGTGGGTCAGTTCAAAATATCTTGATTTCTCCTAAAATAGCTCCCGCAGCCACATATTTCCAAAACAAATGAAATAAAAGACAGTGAAATAAACAGCAAGGACATAAAAGAAATATGTAGTTACAGAAGGTACCAAATGCAGAGAAATGGACACATTGTTTTAGGTTCCAGGAAAGTGCCTTCTATTCAAGGGGGGACGCTCCTCCCTTTGTGTACACCTTGCCTGGCCTCTGTTCCTCCCAGGCCCTCCTTGGCTGCTTTTTCCTAAATCCTGTGAGTCATCTTTTTCCCTGCCTCATAAGAGATGCTGGTTAATCACTCAGACCGCTCTCCATTCCACAGAAAGTATCAGAGATCCATTCTGTGCCAGAAACGTGTTCTGGGCTCTGCGGAGACTCAGTGGGATGAACTGGACAGGCTCCTTGCCCAGGGGATGTTTTGCTGTAACTAAGCCCTCTGCTCTACTCTCATTCACTCTCCTGGTTTGGGACCTGAGGTACAACAAGCTTTACCCACAGTAAAGTGGCAGAACTGTGAGACTGGCGAGTAATGAGGTGGAGAAAATGTCGGTCACCAGAATTCTCTTGGGGAGAGCTCTCCATCTGATTAGCAGAAATACTTTGTAATGACATTTGGGGTGGAAGGTGGAGTCCCAAGGGCCTTATCCATCAAGGAAAGATGTCTGCTAAACTGCTTTGCATGAGACAAGGAGAGGGATTGTTTTGCTCCTTAGAGAGGCAGAGAATGGGGAGGGCAGAGCAGGGGGAGGGCAGGGAGGTGGAGGGTAGGGAGTGCAACCACGGTGCAATAGCAGAGAGATGTCTGCTGCGCGATGGAACCCCTTATGGTTCCTTTGGTAAATACACTAAATGAATGGGATGTTTAGCACGTGTGGTTATCTTGCAGAGTTTGGTGACAAGGTTGAGTTTGGTATCTGTACTGATGCTGAACACTGCCTCTGGGGTTTTTAGTTTCAGAAACCCAAACATTCCTTTTTTGCTTCAGGCAGTCTGGTTCTCTCTATCTCTGTCTGTTTCTTTCCCACAGACAGACAGACAGACAGACAGACAGACACACACACGGTTCTACCTTTCCCCAAAGTGATACCCTTCTCTACAGGTGGGTAAAAGGAGGATTATTCTATCACATTGTAACACGACAGTCTGAGTGTACCAGCGGGCTTGGAGAAATGGGCATGGTAGCTAGGGCTTGGGCACCCACAAGTCAGAGGATGATTAGACAGTAGAAATCAATGACTTATAAAGCCTGGAGGATAAGGCCACAGGGATTTTTCAAAATCCAAGCAAACAGTCACCACTCAGGCGTCTGTGGGATTTGAATGTGTCTGACGAGCAAATGGTCAAACATTTCCTCAGACTGAGACGTGCCAGGCCCAATGTTAGAGATCCATTGAGGTTGAGACACTTCCCCCCTCTCTCTTTCTCCTTTAGGTCCAGTAGCAAAACTACAGCATTAGGAAGCTCAGAAGAACCTGGCAGGGTAGGGAAGGCTTCCACAGGAGGTGGTTCTTGCTGTCAGCTTTGGGGGACAGACAAGAGTTATGCAGATGTGGGAGGAAAGGCCTTTCAGGTGGAGGGACTGGCTAGTGCGAAGGGCAGAGACCTGAGAGTCAGAGGTACTGTGGCAGAAGATGAGGTTCTCTGAGATTAAAAAGATTTTGCCTGGAAAGGACAGAAGCCTGAAACAGACCCTCACCTCACAGCCCTTGGAAAAAAATCAATGCTGCTGACATCTTGCTTTCAGACTTCTAGCTTCCACAACTGTGAGAAAATTAATTTCTGTTTTTTTAAGTCACTCTGGCTGTGACAGTTCGCTATGGCAGCCTTAGCAAACTAATATAGCGGGTTTGAATTCCAGCTCAGCTACATCTCAGCTATGCAACCTTGAGTGAGTTATATAATCTCTCTTAATCTCACTTTCTTATCTGTGAAACAAAGATAGTAATCAAAGCTATGCTGTGACAAATGATCCATACAACTTGTTCAGTTTAATACCTAGCCTGAAGTCAGTTCTCAATAAATGCTAGCTGCCATTATTATTTTGGTTATTATTATATGTTTCTTGGTAATATTTTAGCTTCATGATATAGTGTTAGTGTAATGAAACTTTTTATTGTTGTTTAGTTGCTAAATTGTATCCAATTCTTTTGTGATCCCATGGACTGTAGCCTGCCAGGTTTCTCTGTCCTTGGGATTTCCCAGGCAAGAATACTGGAGCGCATTGCCATTCCCTTCTCCAGGGGAACTTCCTGACCCAGGGATCAGACCTGAGTCTCCTTCGTTGGCAGGCAGATTCTTAACCACTGAGCCAGCAGGGAAGCCTGTGATGAAAATTCAGTTCAGTTCAGTTCAGTTGATCAGTCGTGTTTGACTCTTTGTGACCCCATGAATTGCAGCACGCCAGGCCTCCCTGTCCACCACCAACTCCCGGAGTTCACCCAAACTCACGTTCATCGAGTCGGTGATGCCATCCAGCCATCTCATCCTCTGTCATCCCCTTCTCCTCCTGCCCCCCAATCCCTCCCAGCATCAGAATCTTTTCCAGTGAGTCAACTCTTTGCATGAGGTGGACAAAGTATTGGAGTTTCAGCTTTAGCATCATTCCTTCTAAAGAACAACTTAAATGGCTCTAATTTTTTTAAACAAATGATTGCCTCTTCACCTCAGTCATAACCAAGAATGTAGTCAGGTACAACATAGTCCAATAAAAATTTTTTAAAAAGAACATAGGGGACTTCCCTAGTGGCCTAGTAGTTGTTAGGATCCTGGGCTTTCACTACTGTGGCCCAGGTTCAGTCCTTGGCCAGGGAACTGGGATTCCTGCAAGCCGCAGCTGGATTCTCTAAGATCACATGTCAGGTTGCATCCTCCCTTCACTTTGGACCTCACCCTGATCGTTTTTCAAGCTGAAAAATGAAAACTTCCTCACAAGCAGAATACATGCCCAGATCCAAAATGTATTTCCTGCTCAAACAGATTTCATGCGCCTCCTGGTCACGCCCTGAAGGAGCCCTACTTCTCTGTTGGGTTTTGTTACTGTTTTGTTTTATATTTTTACCATTTTATTGTGGAGAATCTCAAATATACTCAAAAAGGAGACAAAATAGCTTGAAACCCTCAGGTGTCCATCATGAACTCATGACCAAGCCCGCCCATCCTCTCTTAACCCCTGTGTTCTTTTCAGAGAATATTCCAGACATTAAATATTTTCACCATTAATGTTTTGATTATGTATCTTTAAAGGATATGAGCTTAAATTTTTTAAAAAATTTATTTATTTGGTTCTGCCAGGTCTTCCTTGGGGCATGTAGGATCTAGTTCCCTGACCAGGGATCAAACCCAGTTCCCCTGTGTTGGAAGTGTGGTGTCTTACCCACTGGACCACAGGGAAGTCCCCCAAAATATGAACTTTTGGAGGGACTTTCCTGGAGGTCCAGTGGTTAAGACTGTGTGCTTCCATTGCAGGGGACTTGGGTTCATTCCCTGATCAGGGAATTAAGATTCCACATGCTTTGTGGCATGGTCAAAAAAAAAAAAAAAAGACATGAACTTTAAAAAATTTCAAGTAATACCATTATTATGTAACTTAAGTAATTAACAATGTAATATCATTCAAACATCATAATTTTCAATTAACATTCAAAGTTCCTTTCTCATAAGCTCATCATTTAAAAAATTATTTGAATGAAGATGAAAATCATCCTTATTGTTTAAATAAAATCGACACATTGCAATTAATTAATACAGCTGACCAATGAAAAGATGTGTTTGAACTAAGCAGGCCCATGGTTAAGCAGATATTTCAATAGTAAGTACTGCAATACAGCATAATCTGAGGCTGGTTGAATTTGTGGATGCGGAGCAGCAGATACAGAGGAACCACATTGTCCTTTAGATAAGGAGGGCTGACTGTGGATTTTTGACTCTGCAAGTGTTGGCGCCCCTAACCCCTAATGCTCACTTTGGTCAAGGGTTAACTGTATACCTTTTAAATTTCTCTTAGTCTATGTTGCTGCTTCTAAGTCGCTTCAGTCGTGTCCAACTCTGTGCGACCCCATAGACAGCAGCCCACCAGGCTCCACCATCCCTAGGATTCTCCAGGCAAGAACACTGGAGTGGGTTGCCATTTCCTTCTCCAATGCATGACAGTGAAAAGTGAAAGTGAAGTCGCTCAGTCGTGTCCGACTCTTGGCGACCCCATGGACTACAGCCCACCAGCCTCCTCCGTCCATGGGATTTTCCAGGCAAGAGTACTGGAGTGGGGTGCCATTGCCTTCTCCTCTCTTAGTCTATAGGGTTCTCTTTATTTGTTGAAACCTGGTTGTTTGTTCTGCAGACTTTCCTGCAGTCTGGATTTTGCAATCCCTACTGTGGTGGCATTTACCATATTGCTCCATCCTCTGCATTTCTTATAAACTGGTAGTTAAAACTAGAGTCTTGATCAAACCCAGGTTCAATTGTTTTAGCCAGACTATTTCATAAATTTGCTTCCCTGATAGCTCAGTTGGTAAAGAATCCACCTGCAATGTGAGAGACCCTGGTTTGATATCTGGGTCAGGAAGATTCCCTAGAGAAGGGATAGGCAAACCACTCCAGTATTCCTGGGCTTCCCTGGTGGCTCAGCTGGTAAAGAATCTGTCTGCAATGTGGCAGATCTGGATTCGATCCCTGGGTTGGAAAGATCCCCTGAAGAAGGGAAAGGTTACCCACTTCTGGCCTGGAAAATTCCATGGACTATACAGTCCATGGGGTCACAAAGAGTCGGGCACAACTGAGCGACTTTCACTTTCTTTCATAAATTGGGTTGTGTTCTTACACCAGGAGGCATATAATGTCTGATTGTCTCTCTTCTGCTATTTTCCATTCCTTCTTGACTTCTTTTCTTCTTTCTTTTCCATATCTCATCTTTCTGCTTTCTGACAGAGAACCTGGAGGTTGGGAATCTGGGGGAGGGGTTTGCCAGCTTTGTCGCCCCCATCTGGAGGCATTGCCCTGTCTTATACCCTTGCTTTCTGTCAATTCTCTCAATATGGCTTTCCATTTCTGTGGGACGTCATGGTGCTGCTAAAGATATTCTCAGGGCTGTGTGGGGAAAAACCATGCTAAGGAAACTTCTTTTGTTCTTCCACATGAGGAAATGCCAAGTTTGAGCCCTGCTTAACTTGCTAGTGATCCAGATGGCAAACCGCTGTCAGGCAGGGGATGGACTGTTAGAGGTAAGGAAGTAGTTGAAGTACTTTCTCCCTGACCCATGCAGAGTAGGAATCTAATTTCCAAATACACTCGATGCCCACAGTTCAAATTTAATGTTTGAAGCCTGAAGTCCAACCATAGCTGAACGTTATAGGAATGTTCCAGATTCCCAGATCTTGGTCAACAAAGGACTGCCATATAAAAGGATTTGCTCAACCATTCGTTGCCCGCATGAATATGGAATGCTTGCCCAAGTTCCAGGCGATTTTGTGTCTAGAAAAAAGTGTTACCAGTAATCACAGCCAACCTTTCTACAAAATAATCTTTCACTAGATTCAGTGACATTTACAGAATACCTGTTTTTATTTGACCTCAATTTCTTCATCAGTTAATCTTACCTTCTGTTGATAACCTATCCCATTGGTCCACCTCTGAGTTCATATGTGGTTGGAAGGGGATAGTTCAAGGAACTGGCTAGTTCCTATCTCACATGCCTGTAGCTCCCTGCTTCTCTTCTGAAAGTTTTC
This sequence comes from Capricornis sumatraensis, assembly GCF_032405125.1. NCBI lineage: Eukaryota > Metazoa > Chordata > Mammalia > Artiodactyla > Bovidae > Capricornis > Capricornis sumatraensis. The sequence goes on along the minus strand of NC_091074.1, from coordinate 104,004,146 downwards.
TCCTATTTCTTCAGAAACTACCAGACTGTGCAAGGCACCGTGGAAATGCTAGTTATTTAAGGGTTCCAGAAGCAGCCCTCAACACTGAGAGAAGAGAGTCAATGGATAAATACCTCAGCGTCCCCCTCACCTTCAGAGGGAGAATTCTGAGTTGTATTCTGTGCAATTCTTCAGAGGGTTCCCAGCAATATTTGTCCACAATGGGCTCTCCTGCTCATCAGTGCACCTTTTATTAACTTTTCCCCCTCTCCAGTCTACTTTCTTCACTGTTTCACGTGAACTTCCTGGGATTACTTCCCTAATAAGCCATCCCTTCCTAATTTCTAGTGTCAAGGGCTGCTTTGAGGGGAACAGAAACTAAGACAGGGAATAAATGTGTAAGCTACCTTGAAATCCTTTGGTACACGCAAGTACAAATAACTAAATACATAAAACATGGAGAATTCTGTACTGAGTAGTTTTCAGTTATTGATAGCCTCATTTTCCAGATAATAAAACTGAGAATAAATCATTAAAAGAATTGCCCAAGAGAATTCTCTGACAGTCCATTGGTTAGGCATCAGTGCTTTCACTGTGGGGGCTTTGTGTTTGATCCCTGGTGAGGGAACTAATATCTCACAAACTGTGTTATGGGGCAAAAAGAGAAAAAAAAAAAAAAAAGAAAGAAAGAAAGAAAAGAATTGCCTAAGATCATATAACTAGTATGAAAGAAAGAAAGAAAGTGAAGTCACTCAGTTGTGTCCAACTCTTTGTGACCCCATGTACTGCAGCCTACCAGTTTCCTCTGTTCATGGGATTTTCCAGGCAAGAATACTGGAGTGGGTTGCCATTTCCTTCTCCAGGGTATCTTCCAAACCCAGGGATCGAACTCCAGGTCTCCTGCATTGTGGTGAGACACTTTACCATCTGAGCCACCAGGGAAGTCCTAAGATGCAAATATATCACTGCCGTCAATAATGTCTAGCCTCTTGTTCTCCATTTTGTTTGGGGTGAAATCTTTTCTCTGACAACTAGTAGATTTCTGTTTTTTTCTAATTGTTCTGTTTGCTTATCTATATTTTGAATGGGAGCATTTCCTGCCAGTTGAACTTTAAGTTGTAAGTGAAAAGGCCCATCTTGATGCGGTCTCCTAGCAACAATTTATGAAACACTTCAAAGCAATTATTCTTCTCAAACACGTTTCCAAACGTTGAAGCATGTTCATTCACTTTGATCATTAAACCCCCCAAGAACATTCATTGTGTAGCACATAGTTCTGGTAATTATAAGCTCGTCAACAGGTTGCTTAGTGATCTGAGAGCGAATGGACCATGCTTCCCCCGGGAGCTGAACACTTTGCTTCCAGCTGGGCAGGGCAGGATAGATCCACTTTTCTCCAAAGAAATATTATTTGACATGTGGGGTGGGGGTAGGAGGAAGAATATTTAAACCCCAAATAGCCATCTGTAAAACGGTGGGCCCCTGACAATACACAGGTTTAGGGAGGATTTGAATACCTAAGGCCCAAGTCTACTAAACTAGCAGCTTTCTGCTCCCCCTCCTCTGACCCTCCCCTTCGCCCAGCTTAGATCTGAACAATCAAAGTCAGGCAGAAGACCCATTTCCTCCCCTGGTGCCTCAAAAATGCAGTCTTGCCCTAAATTAGCTGCTGGCCCTTCAGTTTGTGCTCCTTCCCTCTTTTTCGAAGAATTCTTTCTTGTTGTTTTTATCTCTTAAATGTTTTAGCATACAAGTCTGGAAGCGAATCTCGATTGTTAGTGATCACTCTGAGGAACAGCAAATAGGAGTGCCAACTTGGCAAGTTATAAAGTTGTGCGTCTGGCTGTGGTTGTGCAGGCATTAGTCCCGACTCCACTCTCCTGGTGAGGACGTCACAACCAGATCAGTGCCTTGGGCAAAATAAGTGCCCCTGGAAAGTTTTAGACCTGAGGAAGAGGGGAGGATTACATTTCCTGCTAATCTGTGGAATGGCTTCTAAACATTTTAGATTTACAGAAGCACTCCTGTATACCCTGCTTACCTTTTATCTAGCTTCACCTCATCCTAAAATCTTACACAACTGTGGTACACTTGTCAAAAGTAAACATCTGTTGTATTTTAGGTGTCCTTGTGGAGGGAAATTGTGTGAACCCCAAGCTGGTGTGAACTCCATGCTGAATGTGAGCACAAGCACACACACATGCACATATATACACCTGTCATACATACATGCACACAACAGAGATATACTCACAAAATACACATGTACACTTGTTATATGTACAAACACAACTTATGCATACAAAGCACACATACAGATACACATAACACGTGTATAGACACACAAAACACACACGTACACATATACACAACATACACACAGAGATATATACATGCAGATATACACACATGCCGTGTGTGAATTGGGGGCTCACACTATAATGTGGGGCTTCTGAGATTGTTTCCTGATGGAACTTGAGTTTGTTGGTAGAGCAGAAAGGTGCTGAGAATTAAGGAACACTGGTGATGGATCAGGGCAAGTGGGCAAGACTGAGCCTCTTGATATGGACATAGTTATTTCTCTGTGGAGATGAGGCTGGCATCTCTCCTAGCAGTATTTGGGGTTGAAAAATCTGACCCACCCAGCAGTTTGAGGGAGCCTCATTGAGATAAGCTTCCAACACAAACTGTTCAAGCCCCTTCTCCAGGCAGGGCTGGTTACGTGTGGCCAGCCTTGTTGTTGTGTTGCGTTAGTCGCTCAGTTGTGTCCGACTCTTTGTGACCCCATGGACTGTGGCCCTCTAGGCTTCCCTGTCCATGGAATTCTCCAGGCAAGAATACTGCCTAGAGAGTCTAAATCCCGAGGTGAGGATGGGAGTGAAAAATGAGAAATGTCTCCATCCCCAGACTTTAGGGTGAGGGTCTGGATGGAGAATAACTGAATTATGGGAGAAGGTAGAGGCTGAAATCTGCCCCAAACTTACTAGGGTAGATTAAGAGGATAACAGTCCTGAGGTGAGTATCATTCACTGAGATGTAGAGACAGGTGGGCTTTAGAGATGTAGAGAAGTAGGAAAAGCAAGGAAGAGTGGACCACAAGTGTGTAATGGTACATTGGACAAATTCCAGGGACAGCAGTCTAACTTTGCCTGGATTCATGTTGGTTTATGTGGGTAGAAGGGTAACTTAAAGGAAATAGAGTCATAAGGACTAAAAGATCCTAAGAGTTAGGTTAGTGAGTATATTAATTATCTATTACTGTGTAACAATCTACCCCTAACATATAGCAGACTAAATAACAATAAGGATTTTTTGTTTGTTTTATCCTTCAAATTATCCATGGGTCAGGAATTTAGGAGAGGCTTGCTTAGCTGGGTAGTTCTGGCACAAGGTGATTCATGAAATCACAGTCAAGATGTCGGCCAGGGAAATTCCCTGGTGGTCCAGTGGTTTAGACTTCATGCTTTCACTGTAGTGGGTTTGGGTTCAGTCCCTGGCCAGGGAACTAAGATCCCACAAGCTTTGTGTGGTATGGCCAGGACTGCAGTCTTATGAGAGCTTGACTAGGGCTGGACAGTTTGCTTCCAAGGTAGCTTATACACACAGAGGGCATGTTGATGCTGGCTGTTGGCAGGGGTTGTCAGATCCTCACCATGTGGGTCTCCCTGTCTCGTTCCTTGAGTGTCCTCATGGCATGGTGGCTAGCTTCCCCCAGAGCACGTGATCCAAGAAAGCAAGACAGAAGTCTCAGGGTCTGTTATGCCTAGGCTTGGAAGCCGCCCTCTCATGTCTGCAGTGTCCTAAGGGTCACACATGTCAGCCCTGTTCTGTGTGGGAGGGGACTTTCCAAAGGTGTGACTATCAGGAGGCCATTTGGGATAAGCGACTTTCACAGTGGTTGTTTTATCTCTATGATAAATTTATTTAAGTTTCGTAAAGCATATTTTGATTAGACCTTGAAACCAAGTGACTGGAGTTGGTGGGGCTAAAGTTCGGTGTTCCTGGTAAGATGGAGTTTGAGAGGAAACCTGAAGGAAATGTAAGAATGACAGAGAGAGTGGGGGGTGAGATCAGAGGAGTGTGTCTTTGGGGAGAAGAGCTGTTATGGGGAGGCAGGTCACAGTAGGGCTTGGGTATTTTATCCTTTCCACAGTGTCAGGAGCCTTGTCTGAGTTCCTCCTTTCTCTCTCACCTGTGGAGTTCAGGTGACAGACAAGATTTGGAGGAGTTGTGTGGGAAGGATGTCAGGAAGTGTGAGACAGAAGTGGAGGACCTTGGACTTCCCTGGTGATCCAGTGGTTAAGAACCTGTGCTTCCGCTGCTGGGGGCATGGGTTCACTCCCTGGTCAGGGAAGTTGTATGTGCAATATGGTGGAGCCAAAAAATAAATAAATTAATTAAATAGAAATAAGTAAATAAGTAAAAGGACTTGCTCTTTTTAAAAAAAGAAAAGGAATGGTTTATTATTAAAAAATAAATAAAATATGGAGGACCAGATAGAGTTTAATAATAGAAGTCATTACTACTGTAGGAAATACTGTGTGCACCATTCGTGGTGTTTGTGCCTGTGTGTGTGTGAGAGAGAGACAGAGACACAAAAAAGTTTCAAAAGTCTAATGATATGAATTGGTAACAGCTGTAATGTTATTCTTTTCCTTTGGAAAGTTATTTTAACAAATTCTCCCTTTACAATTTTTTCCAGATTATCCAAGTAATATATGTTCATTGCAGAAAGATCAGGGAAAGAGAGATAAGGATAAAAAGATAAGGCAAGAATCATCCACAATACCATCACCCAGAAGCAACACTTACTATTTGACATTTTCTTGGTACATTTTAGTTTTGTGCACATTTTATTCCTGAACTTCAGATTATATTTTCTCTGTAATTTTGTATTCAGTGTTCATATAACCTCAGATATGCAGATGACACCTCCTTTATGGCAGAAAGTGAGGAGGAACTAAAAAGCCTCTTGATGAAAGTGAAAGAGGAGAGTAAAAGAGTTGGCTTAAAGCTCAACATTTAGAAAACTAAGATCATGACATCTGTCCCATCACTTCGTGGGAAATAGATGGGGAAAAGGTGGAAACAGTGGCTGACTTTATTTTTCTGGTCTCCAAAAGCACTGCAGATGGTGATTGCAGTCATGAAATTAAAAGATGCTTACTCCTTCGAAGGAAAGTTATGACCAACCTAGAAAGCATATTAAAAAGCAGAGACATTACTTTGCCAACAAAGATCCATCTAGTCAAGGCTCTGGTTTTTCCAGTAGTCATGTATGGATGTGAGAGTTGGACTGTGAAGAAAGCTGAGTGCCAAAGAATTGATGCTTTTGAACTGTGGTGTTGGAGAAGACTCTTGAGAGTCCCTTGGACTGCAAGGAGATCCAACCAGTCCATCCTAAAGGAGATCAGTTCTGGGTGTTCATTGGAAGGACTGATGCTAAAGCTGAAACTCCAATACTTTGGCCACCTCATGCGAAGAGTTGAGTCATTGTTAAAGACCCTTATGCTGCGAGGGATTGGGGGCAGGAGGAGAAGGGGACGACAGAGGATGAGATGGCTGGATGGCATCACTGACTCGATGCACATGAGTTTGAGTAAACTCTGGGAGTTGGTGATGGATAGGGAGGCCTGGCGTGCTGCAGTTCATGGGGTCTCAAAAAGTGTTGGGCATGACTGAGCGACTGAACTGAACTGAACTGAAACATATTTTTATGAGTGTGTAATATTTGATCATATTGCACCATTATTTACTTAAAAGGTACCTTATTATTTCCACTATTTTGTTATTATGAACAATCTTGTGAGACTTATCCTGGTAATTTCCTCTGTATTTCTGATTATTTTCTTTGGCTCAACTCCAGGGGTTAGAATTTTCACGTCAGACTTTAATATGTGATATGTATTTTTATTCACTTCCTAATTATAGTTTAATGAATTATAAAATCAATAATGTCTCATTCAATTATTTTTTCTTAAAAATATTTATTTAATGAACAAACCACATTGTAACAAAAATTTAAAATTATTAAATATGACTAAAAATCACAAGAATACCTCTACCACAAAAAGTCAACTTTATTTTTCTATATTCACATTTTTCACATAATAGCATTTATACTTTTAGACTAGGACTTGGCAAATTTCTTTGAGAAGCATAAGATAGCGGTATTTTAGGCCTTGTATGCCACACAGTTTCTGTTAAAATGACTCAACTCTGCCATTGCATCATGAAAGCAGTTGCAGACAATGCATAAATGAATAAGCACTGCTTTTTTCAATAAAACTTTATTTACAAGACCAGATGGCCAGCTTGTGTTTGTTGACCCCTGTTTTATGTACGGCTGTTTTTATAATTTAGAGGAAACAATTTGTTCAGTCATTCATGAACCAGCCTTCTAACTTTCTGAAGCTGTTTTGCATGTTTAATTATTTATTTTTCACTTATGGTTAGTTTCCTCCGATCTTTTTAACTATGCTAGAATTATTGGAGCTAAAGCTCCCACAATGATTTGTTTTTAATTATGCAGTCAACTCAATGGATTTCCAATTTTAAAAAAAGAGTACACTTTTACAAAGGGCTTCAAGAATGATTCTTAAAACTATTCCTCTATAACCCCACACCATAGCAAATAGCTGTGATATTTTTCTATCTTGGTCTATGGGCTTACTTTTGGATGATTATGCTGATAGAAAAGGTGACATAGCAAGAGTAATTTTGAAGAAAAAAATGATCACCTCTAGTTCCATTAGTCCAACAGATATATTTCCAATTATGCAGTACATATGTACTGCAATTATGTACTTATCTTTTAAAAATATTCTTTACATTTACTATAATGAACACATATGCTTTTATTTTTTTGGCCACACAGGATGTGGGATCTTAGTTCCCTGACCAGAGATCGAACCTGTGCCCCTTGCAGTGGAAGCACAGAGTTTTAACCACTGAACAGCTAGGAGGTCCCATGAACACACATCCTGAGCTATGTAAGTTTGTCCACAGTTTTGATTTTCTAAAGGAATTTAAAGCTGCTATTACTCTTTTCAGAGCAGCTCAATCTCCATTATTCTGAGGCAGCTTAATCCAACCTAGTTTTAAAAATTTATATATTGTCCCTTTATACTTTAAAAAAGCTTAAATGTACAGCAAAGTTGAAAGAATAGTATAATAAATAAGTACATACTCACTAGCTAGATTCAAAAATTGACAATATCTTACACATACACAAACACTTTTTTTTTCAATGATTTGAAATTAAAGGACAGACATCATGATACCTGACTCCTAAATACTTCAGCATATATGTGAACAAGGTTGTTTTCCTCCATAAACACAATACCATATCACACTTAAGACAACTAATAATAATCTCTAGTATCATCTAATATCTAGTCCGTCCTCACATTTCTTCGATTGTTCCAAAAATATCTTATATAGTTCTATTTGGAACCAGGATCCAATTAAGTTTTACATAGTGCATTTGTTAGCATGCCTTTTGGTCTTCCTTAGTCCAGAAAAGAGTACCCTTACCTTTTGCACCATAGTATTGATTTTTTAAAATTTAATTTTTAAAATAATGTTATTTGGCTTTGGTTGTGCTGGATCTTAGTTGCAGTATTCGAGATCTTCATTGCAGCATGCAGGCTTTTAGCTGCGGCATGTGGCCTCTAGATCCCTGACCAGGGATTGAGCCCAAACCCCTGCACTGGGAGTGTGGAGTCCTAACCATTAGACTGCCAAGAAAGTCCTGACATTGACTGTTTGAAGTGATCAGCAAGATTGTCTTTATTCCACAGTCTGATTGTTGGTCAGATTGGTTTTTTATAATGTCATCTAGATTGTTTATCTCCTGGACTTCCCATACACTGTACACTATGTCTAAAAGTGAAATAGATGGAGGTTAAACCTAAAATGATACAAAATATTTCATCATTTACACCTATCAACTTTGATTCATTAGACATCCTCTTATATATGAATATATGTTCTGTATGTCATGGTGGACAAGATCTGCTTTGGAATCAGAGAGGTTTTACAGCTAGAGGCCTTGGGAAAGTTATTTCATTTCTTTGAGCCTCAGTCTCCCCATTTGTGAAAAGGGGAGAGATAGAAACTTCACAAATGTTTGCTTCCTCCCCCCAGCCTACAGGTTCTTCAGGATCTCACAAAGCACCACCAAAATAGATTATCTAAAGGCACATTTGAAGAGCTCACGTTTCCTAAGTAAGACAGCAGCAGCAAGACAGCAATCATTTCTGTGGAGACAGTATCATCATAATGCAATATTAGCTACTGTGATCTTCTATCATTTCCCTCCTGGAGAGTTATGACTATGGCATTGAGGATTTAAGACTTACAGCCTGAACACTACTTACTACAAATCTCTCACAAAGCTGCTGCAATAAATCTCATAGAGGAAAGTCATTGCATAAAAAATCCCCAACTCCAGGAAGCTGGCCATTTATTTTCCTAGAAAAGAAGGGCTGTGATGAGAGACACTCCATGCTCCTTTAACTCCATGGAACAGAACCCAACAAAGCATTCATCATGGAAAGTTGAGTGATGGGCCCGGTGAGACCAGCTGGGGAAGGAGGATAGAAACAGAAGTGCCCCCACCAAGGCCTGCTCAGGGATTTCCTCTTAGCCTGGCACCTGGCTCTGGATAGAATCATTATAACTCAAAGTGTAGTTCCTGAAGACAAATTGCCTTCAGAGGCGTTGCTACTAAGTAATTGGTCTTAACCTGTGATCTACTCCACGGATTCATTTAGTCTTCATAGTGTTTAAACATGTTTTCATTTAGTTTACTAATATTTAGAAATGGAAAATTTCACGGAAAAAGATAAAATCTAGATTTCTGGCTCCTCCAAAGAAATAGAAATATCTGACAGCTGTGGGTCACAGTCTTGTCTCCTTTGGACAGTGTGTGCATTCTCCTGTTTTCCACACTGCTTTTGGTTTAAACTTTACCTGCCCTGTAGCCAATGGAATTTGCAATGCTCATAATAATCCATTGCCTGGGAGTAGATTTGCTCACCCTCCACCTCTGTCTTTGTATTAGAAGTGTAAAATGGGCTTCCTTGGTGGCTCAGTGGTAAAGACTCTTGCCTACCAACGCAAGGAGAAATGGGTTTGATCCCTGATCCAGGAGGATCCCACATGCCACGGAGCAATGAAGTCTGTGCTACAACTATTGAGCCTATGTTCTAGAGCCTGTGCTCCCCAATGAGAGAAGCCACTGCAATGAAAAGTCCATGAAATACTACTAGAGAGTAGCCCCCACTTGGCACAACCAGGAAAAAGCCCTTGCAGCAATGAAGATCCAGCGTAGCTTAGGAAAAAAAAAAGGTATAAACCTAATTCACACAGTGCGATTATAGAGTGGAAGTGACAAATAGATTCAAAGGATTAGATCTCATAGACACAGTGCCTGAAGAACTATGGATGGAGGTTTATGACATTATACAGGAGGCAGTGATCAAGACCATCCCCAAGAAAAAAAAATGCAAAAAGGCAAATGCTTGTCTGAGGAGGCCTTACAAATAGCTGAGAAAAGAAAAGAAGTGAAAGGCAAAGGAGAAAAGGAAAGATATACCCATTTAAATGCAGAGTTCCAAAGAATAGCAAGGGGAGAAAAGAAAGCCTTCCTCAGTGATCAATGCAAAGAAATAGAGGAAAACAATAAAATGGGAAAGACTAGAGATCTCTTCAAGAAAATTAGAGACACCAAAGGAACATTTCATCAAAGATGGGCTCAATAAAGGACAGAAATAGTATGGACCTAACAGAAGCAGAAGATACTACAAAGAGGTGGCAAGAATACACAGAAGAGCTATACAAAAAAGATCTTCATGACCCAGATAACCACAACGGTGTGATCACTCACCCAGAGCCAGACATCCTGGAATGCTAAGTCAAGTGGATCTTAGGAAGGATCACTATGAACAAAGCTAGTGGAGGTGAGGGAAATCCAGCTGAGCTATTTCAAATCCTGAAAGATGATGCTGTGAAAGTGCTGTACTCAATATGCCAGAAAATTTGGAAAACTCAGCAATGGCCATAGGACTGGAAAAGGTCAGTTTTCATTCCAACCCCAAAGAAAGGCAATGCCAAAGAATGTTCAAACTACTGCACAATAGCACTCATCTCACAAGATAGCAAAGGAATGATCAAAATCCTCCAAGCCAGGCTTCAGCAATATGTGAACTGTGAAGCTCCAGATGTTCAAGCTGGTTGTAGAAAAGGCAGAGGAACCAGAGATCAAATTGCCAGCATCCATTGGATCAACGAAAAAAGCAAGAGAGTTCCAGAAAAACATCTACTTTTGCTTTATTGACTACGCCAAAGCCTTTGAATGTGTCTATCACAACAAACTGTGAAAAATTCCTCAAGAGATGTGAATACCAGACCACCTTACCTGCCTCCTGAGAAATCTGTATGCAGGTCAAGAAGCAACTGTGAGAACTGGACATGGAACAATAGACTGGTTCCAAATTGGGAAAGGAGTATGCCAAGGCTGTATATTGTCACCCTGCTTATTTAACTTATATGCAGAATACATCATGTGAAATGCCAGACTGGAAGAAGCACAAACTGGAATCAAGATTGCCAGGAAAAATATCAATAACCTCAGATATGCAGATGACATCACCCTTATGGCAGAAAGTGAAGAGGAGCTAAAAAGCCTCTTGATGAAAGTGAAAGAGGAGAGTGAAAAAGCTGGCTTAAAGCTCAACATTCAGAAAATGAAGATCATGATGTCTGGTCCCATCACTTCAAGACAAATAGATGGGGAAATAATGGAAACAGTGACAGACTTCATTTTTTTGGACTCCAAAATCACTGCAGATGGTGACTGCAGCCATGAAATTAAAAGATGCTTTCTCCTTGGAAGAAAGGCTATGACCAACCTACATGGCATATTGAAGACCAGAGAAATTATTTTGCTGACAAAGGTCCATCTAGTCAAGGCTATGGTTTTTCCAGTAGTCGTGTATGGATGTGAGAGTTGGATTATAAAGAAAGCTGAGTGCCAAAGAGTTGATGCTTTTGAACTGTGGTGTTGGAGAAGACTCTTGAGATTCCCTTGGACTGCAAAAAAATTAAACCACTCAATCCTAAAGAAAATCAGTCCTGACTATTCATTGGAAAGACTGATTCTATAGCTGAAACTCCAATACTTTGGCTACCTGATGCGAAGAACTGACTCCTTGGAAAAGACCCTGATGCTGGGAAAGATTGAAGGCAGCAGGGGAAGGGGATGACAGAGAATGAGATGGTTGGATGGCATCACCGACTCGATGGACATGAGTTTGAGCAAGCTCTGGGAGTTGATGTGGACAGGGAAGCCTGGTGTGCTGCCGTCCATGGGGTCGCAAAGAGTTGGACACGACTGAGTGACTGAACTGAACTGAACTGAAAGCTCACAGATTAAAAAATACAACTGACTGATCCCTCTTAAACCATGACTTCCTATACATTCAGGAGATATTTCTAACAGGACATGGAGGTGGCTTGGTGTAAAGCAGAGAGTACTTAGCTTTGCTTAAAGAGAGATCTCAGCTCAAATCCCACCTCTCCCTTACACTGGGATATTTCTCAACTTGCTAAGTTCCTCTTGAAACTTTGCTCAAAATATGCTCATAGCAAAAGGGCTGTAATAGGATCTTTCACTTTGGGTGAGGACTAAGTATAGTAATGGATATAAAATGCTTGACACCTTGGACATGCCACCTTCTCCCAGCTTCTGTGACTCAGGCTCTCTTGTTTCACTCTTTTTTAGGCTTCTTTGATTCATTTTTTTCTATCTCCTTTGGAGGCATCCCTTCTCTGAACACTCCATACATGGCAGGGTTCTTCAGGGTTCTATCATTGACTATTGGGGAGTTTGGGGGTTTTAAGTGGACGTCACCCATTCCTTTTGCTTGACCATACAATAAAACTTTCTCTACTCCAGACTCCCATGTTTTGGTTTGTTTGGCCTCACTGTGCATTAGGTACATAAACCTTGCCCTTCCCTCAGTTTAGGTTCTCTTGGCTCAGATGGTAAAGAATCTGCCAGTGATGCAGGAGGCCTGATTCGATCCCTGGGTTGGGAAAATCCCCTGGAGAAGGGAATGGGTTGGAGGACATCACTGACTCAATGAACATGAGTTTGAGCAAATTCTGGGAAATAGTGCTTCTCGGCCATTTGGCTGAGATCGCAGACGGTAAAGCGTCTGTCCACCATGTGGGAGACTCGGGTTCGATCTCTGGGTTGGCAAGATTCCTTGGAGAAGGAAATGGCAATCCACTCCAGTACTATTGCCTGGAAAATCCCATGGACAGAGGAGCCTGGTAGGCTACAGTCAATGGAGTCGCGAAGAGTCGGACACGACTGAGCAACTTCACGTTCTGGGAAATAATGAAGGACAGGGGAGTCTGGCATGCTGCAGTCCACACAGTCGCAAAGAGTCAGACACGACTTAGTGATTGAACAACAACATCATTACATAAACTTTTCTTTGTTGCAATACAGTCTTCAAGATAAATATTTAAGTGGAAGCACAGTATTCCATTGGATGAATCATTCCTTTAGTACTGAATATTTATGTTGTTCTAATTAGCGTATTAAAAAGCAGAGATATTACTTTGCCAACAAAGGTCCGTCTAGTCAAGGCTATGGTTTTTCCAGTAGTCATGTATGGATGTGAGAGTTGGACTGTGAAGAAAGCTGAGGGCTGAAGAATTGATACTTTTGAACTGTGGTGTTGGAGAAGACTCTTGAGAGTCCCTTGGACTACAAGGAGATCCAACCAGTCCATCCTAAAGGAAATCAGTCCTGGGTGTTCATTGGAAGGACTGATGCTAAAGCTGAAACTTCAATACTTTGGCCACCTCACACGAAGAGTTGACTCATTAGAAAAGACTCTGATGCTGGGAGGGATTGGGGGCAGGAGGACAAGGGGACGACAGAGGATGAGATGGCTGGATGGCATCACTGACTCAATGGACATGAGTCTGAGTGAACTCTGGGAGTTGGTGATGGACAGGGAGGCCTGGTGTGCTGCAATTCATGGGGTCTCAAAGAGTCGGACATTACTGAGCAACTGAACTGAACTGAAGTTTGAAAGGCTAGAATACCAAGGATACTTTCTTTTACCTGGCATTTTCCTGTTTGGGGATTATTTCTTAGCTTGGAAAAAAGAATCATTAAGGAGCAGCCTCAAGTGGGGTTAGACCATAGAAGAAAAGTCCTACAATCAGGAGGTTTTTTTTCTTCTTCTTTTTGAGACTTACAAATAATTTAGTGTGCAATTTAAAATCTCAACTATCTGGCCATAGGAAATGAAACTTTGGTCTAAAGTCAGATTCCAGGAACACACAGGAGAGTTTGTAAACCTAGTACAATCCTAGTTGAGCTATTCTCTTAGTCTCTTCACAAACACCACAAATCCTGTTCTTTTCTTTTCCTTGATTGAAGTGGCTGCAACATGAGAGAGTTCACTAGCCAAGTTTATGACTCCAGTGGAAATGGCCTGGCTTCCTGGATCAAGCCTTCTAGCCAGTCATTCCCACTGCTATCTCTGATCCATAATTGTGAAAACAATAAACTTCTGACCTACAGAGCTGTGAGCTAACAAATGGGTGTTGCTTTAAGCTATTGAGTTTGAGTTAATTTGTTACACAGCGATAGAAAATGTATACACCTACTTTCCTCTTTCTTTACTCAGGAAAATACTTCGTTGTTGTTCAGTCAGTATCCCATGGACTGCAGCACACCAGGCTCCTCTGTCCTCCACTGTCTCCCAGAGTTTGTTCAAACTCATGTCCATTGAGTAGATAATGCTATCTAACCATCTCATCTTCTGCTGCCCCCTTCTCCTTTTGCCTTCAATCTTTCCCAGCATCAGGGTCTGTTCCAAGAGTTGGGTCTTTGCATCAGGTGACCAAAGTATTGGAGCTTCAGCTTCAGCAGCAGTCCTTCCAGTGAATATTCAGGGTTGATTTTCTTTAGGATTGACTGGTTTGATCTCCTTGCTATCCAAGGACTCTCAAGAGTCTTCTCCAGAACCACAATTTAAAAGCATCAATTCTTCATCACTCAGTCTTCTTTATGGTCCAAATTTCTCATCTGTACATGACTACTGGAACAGCTTTGACTATTTGGACCTTTGTCGGCAAAGTGATGTCTCTACTTTTTAATACACTGTGTAGGTTTGTCATAGCTTTCTTTCCAAGAAGCATGCATCTTTTAATTTCATGGCTGCTGTTACCATCTGCATTGATTTTGGAGCCCAAGAAAATAAAATCTGTAACTGCTTCCATTTTTTTCCCCCTTCTATTTGCTGTGAAGTGACGGGACCAGATGCCATGATCTTCATTATTTGAATGCTGAGTTTTAACCCAGCTTTTTCACTCTTCTCTTCCACTCGCATCAAGAGGGTCTTTAGTTCCTCTTCACTTTCTGTCATTAGACAGAGGAGCGATACAAAAAAGGGACCCCAATAACCACGATGATGTGGTCAAGCCACCTGGAGCTGGACATTCTGGAATGTGCAATCAAGTGGGCCTTAGGAAGCATTCTATGAACAAAGCTAGTGGAGGTGACAGAATTCTAGCTGAGGTATTTAAAATCCTAAAAGATGGATGCTGTTATAGTGTTGCACTCAATATACCAGAAAATTTGGAAGACTCAGCAGTGGCCACAGGGCTGGAAAAGGTCAGTTTTCTTTCCAATCCCAAAGAAGGGCAAATGCCAAAGAATGTTCAGACTACTGCACAATTGCGCTCATTTCACAGGCTAGCAAGGTCATGCTCAGAATCCTTCAAGTTAGGCTTCAGGAGTACCTGAATCGAGAACTTCAGATGTACAAGCTGGGTTTCAAAGAGGCAGAGGAACCAGAGATCAAATTGCCAAAACATTTGTAGGATCATGAAGAAGGAAAGGGCATTCCAGAAAAACATCTCTTTCAGCTTCATTGACTATGCTAAAGCCTTTGATTGTGTGGATCACGAAAAACAGTGGAAAATTCTTGAAGAGTTGGGAGTACCAGACCACCTTACCTATCTCCCAAGAAACCTGTACATGCACCAAGAAGCAACAGTTAGAATTAGACGTGGAACAACTGACTGATTCAAAATTGGGAAAGGAATATGACAAGGCTGTATATTGTCACCCTGCTTATTTAACTTCTATGCAGAATACATCATGTGAAATGCTGGGCTGGATGAATTACAAGCTGGAATAAATATTGCCAGGAGAAATATCAACAATCTCAGATATGAAGATGCTAGGAGACTACTATAAGACCCACTACTTAGCAGTGCACTTTCCTGGAAGCCAGGCTTAAGCAGTAATGCTCAAAATTCTCCAAGCCAGGCTTCAGCAATATGTGAACTTCTAGATGTTCAAGCTGGTTTTAGAAAAGGCAGAGGAACCAGAGATCAAATTGCCAACATCTGCTGAATCATGGAAAAAGCAAGAGAGTTCCAGAAAAACTTCTATTTCTGCTTTATGGACTATGCCAAAGCCTTTGACTGTGTGGATCACAATAAACTGTGGAAAATTCTGAAAGAGATGGGAATACCAGACCACCTCATCTGCCTCTTGAGAAACCTATATGTCGGTCAGGAAGCAACAGTTAGAACTGGACATGGAACAACAGACTGGTTCCAAATAGGAAAAGGAGTACATCAAGGCTGTATATTGTCACCCTGCTTATTTAACTTATATGCAGAGTACATCATGAGAAACGTTGGGCTGGAGGAAGCACAAGCTGGAATCAAGATTGCCAGGAGAAATATCAATAACCTCATGTATGCAGATGACACCACCCTTATGGCAGAAAGTGAAGAACTAAAGAGCCTCTTGTTGAAAGTGAAAGAGGAGAGTGAAAAAGTTGGCTTAAAGCTCAACATTCAGAAAACGAAGATCATGGCATCTGGTCCCATCACTTCATGGGGAATAGATGAGGAAACAATGGAAACAGTGTCAGACTTTATTTTTCTGGGCTCCAAAATCACTGCAGATGGTGACTGGAGCCATGAAATTAAAAGACGCTTACTCCTTGGAAGGAAAGTTATGACCAACCTAGATAGCACATTAAAAAGCAGAGACATTACTTTGCCAAAAGTCTAGTCAAGGAGAAGAGGACAACAGAGGATGAGATAGTTGGATGGCATTAGCGACTCAATGGACATGGGTTTGGGTGGACTCCGGGAGTTGGTGATGGACAGGGAGGCCTGGCGTGCTGCGGTTCATGGGGTCACAAAGAGTCGGACACAACGGAGCCCCTGAACTGAACTGAACTTTCTGGGGGAAAAAAAAAAAAAAAAAAGGCTTCTCCAGAACAGAGCAGCCATACTGCCCTCTGGTGTAAATCTCGGGTAAAACAGGCATATATAAGTACAACTCTCTTAGAAAGAATGTTTGTTCTGGTCATGATTAATAAAGCCATGGAAATATTGATGCCAAACTAGCATAGGAGTGTTCACTTTAGAGTAAAGCAGATCCAACTGAATAGCCCCACTACATCCAAAGTTCCATAATGAAAAACCTAATTCACACAATAACATATTAACAGGATAAGGAAAAGGGACAGCTTATCAAACGCTCACATCTTCCCCCTGCGGGGTCTGTGGTCCAGAGAGGCATGCCTGGAAGCACTCCAACTCTACCCAGCAGTCTGCCCCCTGGAGCTCCAGACCCATGTATGCTGTTTGATACCTCCCTCCCTCCCCCATCCAAATAAAAGCTCCTGAAGAAAAAGGCTGGCTTTCTCCCTCGTTAGTTCAGTTCAGTTCAGTTGCTCAGTTGTGTCCAACTCTTTGCGACCCCAAGAATCACAGCACGCCAGGCCTCCCTGTCCATCACCAACTCCCAGAGTTCACTCAAACTCATGTCCATCGAGTCGGTGATGCCATCCAGCCATCTCATCCTCTGTCGTCCCCTTCTCCTCCTGCCCCCAATCCCTCCCAGAATCAGGGTCTTTAACAATGAGTCAACTCTTCGTGTGAGGTGGCCAAAGTATTGGACTTTCAGCTTTAGCATCAGTCCTTCCAGTGAACACCCAGGACTGATCTCCTTCAGAATGGACTGGTTGGATCTCCTTGTAGTCCAAGGGACTCTCAAGAGTCTTCTCCAACACCACAGTTCAAAACCATCAATTCTTTTGTGCTCAGCCTTCTTCACAGTCCAACTCTCACATCCATACATGAACACTGGAAAACCCATAGCCTTGACTAGACGGACCTTTGTTGGCAAAGTAATGTCTCTGCTTTTCAATATACTATCTAGGTTGGTTATAACTTTCCTTCCAAGGAGTAAGTGTCTTTTAATTTCATGACTGCAATCACCATCTGCAGTGATTTTGGAGCCCAAAAATAAAGTCTGACGCTGTTTCCCCATCTATTTCCCATGAAGTGATGGGACCAGATGCCATGATCTTCGTTTTCTGAATGTTGAGCTTTAAGCCAACTTTTTCACTCTCCTCTTTCGCTTTCCTCAAGAGGCTTTTTAGTTCCTCTTCACTTTCTGCCACAAGGGTGGTGTCATCTGCATACATGAGGTTATTGATATTTCTCCTGGCAATCTTGATTCCAGCTTGTGTTTCTTCCAGCCCAGCATTTCTCATGATGTACTCTGCATATAAGTTAAATAAGCAGGGTGACAATATACAGCCTTGACGTACTCCTTTTCCTATTTGGAACCAGTCTGTTGTTCCATGTCCAGTTCTAACTGTTGCTTCCTGACTTGCATATAGGTTTCTCAAGAGGCAGATGAGGTGGTCTGGTATTCCCATCTCTTTCAGAATTTTCCACAGTTTATTGTGATCCACACAGTCAAAGGCTTTGGCATAGTCCATAAAGCAGAAATAGAAGTTTTTCTGGAACTCTCTTGCTTTTTCCATGATTCAGCAGATGTTGGCAATTTGATCTCTGGTTCCTCTGCCTTTTCTAAAACCAGCTGGAACATCAGGGAGTTCATGGTTCATGTATTGCTGAAGGCTGGCTTGGAGAATTTTGAGCATTACTTTACTAGCGTGTGAGAGGAGTGCAATTGTGCAGTAGTTTGAGCATTCTTTGGCATGGCCTTTCTTTGGGATTGGAATGAAAACTGACCTTTTTCAGTCCTGTGGCCACTGCTGAGTTTTCCAAATTTGCTGGCATTTCACAGCATCATCTCTCAGGATTTGAAATAGCTCCACTGGAATTCCATCACCTCCACTAACTTTGTTCATTGTGATGCTTTCTAAGGCCCACTTGACTTCAGATTCTAGGATGTCTGGCTCTAGGTGAGTGATCACACCATTATGATTATCTGGATCGTGAAGCTCTTTTTTGTACAGTTCTTCTGTGTAGTCTTGCCACCTCTTCATATGTTCTGCTTCTGTTAGGTCCATACAATTTCTGTCCTTTATCGAGCCCATCCTTGCATGAAATGTTCCCTTGGTATCTCTAATTTTCTTGAAGAGATCTCTAGTCTTTCCCATTCCATTGTTTTCCTCTTTTTCTTTGCATTGATCGTTGAGGAAGGCTTTCTTATGTCTTCTTGCTATTCTTTGGAACTCTGCATTCACATGCTTATATCTTTCCTTCTCTCCTTTGCTTTTCACTTCTTTTCTTTTCTCAGCTATTTGTAAGGCCTCCTCAGACAGCCATTTTGCTTTTTTGCATTTCTTTTCCATGGGGATGGCCTTGATCCCTGTCTCCTGTACAATGTCACGAACCTTAGTCCATAGTTCATCAGGCACTCTATCAGATCTAGTCCTTTAAATCTATTTCTCACTTCCTTTGTATAATCATAAGGGATTTGATTTAGGTCATATCTGAATGGTCTGTTGGTTTTCCCCACTTTCTTCAATTTAAGTCTGAATTTGGCAATAAGGAGTTCATGGTCTGAGCCACAGTCAGCTCCCGGTCCTGTTTTTGCTGACTGTATAGAGCTTCTCTATCTTTGGCTGCAAAGAATAAAATCAATCTGATTTCAGTGTTGACCATCTGGTGGTATCCATGTGTAGAGTCTTTTGTGTTGTTGAAAGAAAGTGTTTGTTATGACCAGTGCATTCTCTTGGCAAAACTCTATTAGCCTTTGCCCTGCTTCATTCCGTACTCCAAGGCCACGTTTGCCTGTTACTCCAGGTATTTCTTGACTTCCTACTTTTGCATTCCAGTCTCCTATAATAAAAAGGACATCTCCGTAGTTAATCACCTTTCAAATCCTCTCAGGCTTATTCTAAGTGAGGAGAACGCCCTTCCCCCACACTCCACTCAGACTGTGCTCTTCTCTGTAATCCAGGCATGTTCAAGCACATTTGACCTTAGTAGAACAAGAACCTCAGAGACCAGGAGGGCACTACAGCTGTATCTTCGAAACTGCTGAGGTTTCCTTTATTCACCTTTGTGCTGGGTGGTGGCATGAAAAGTTCTGCCTCTGTGCACCAGTGCAGAATCGAATGTCAGAGACAGAGTTTCGGGTGAAGTAGAAAAGAATAGTTTTATTGCTTTGCCAGGCAAAGGGGGATACCGTTGGCTCCTGCCCTTTAAACTGTGTGGTAGGTTTGGCTGAGGAGTTTTATACTAATAGCTCAAGGGCAGAGCTGCTAATAGGGGTCAGGGTGTGTGCAGGGCCTGCGATGCTTTAATCCAGCCTCAGGTGGTCTCCTAATGAGCTTCTTAAGGTTATCAAGCTGTGACCTTCTCTGGAATGAAGTTCCAGAGTTTCCATTTGTTGTGGGTTTTAGTTCTGTAAAGAGCTCAAAGATACTGTGTGTATCCCTTGAGGTGGAACCAGAACTGGCCCCGAGTCTGCATTGTGGTTTGTTGGCTGCTCCTCCCAAATCTCTGCATCCCCTCCCTTCTCTGATTAGCAACTGGTGGAAAGGTTTCCATGCCCAGGAACCCCACAGAGTCCTGCTTGGTTTCAGTGGGCCCTGCACCTAACATTGTTAACAAGGATTTCAAGAAGGTGCAAAGGCGATATGCTTCTGGGCCAATGAAAGTGCACTTCTGCTGCAGATTCATTGAAGTGCATTTTAATAGAATCTAAAGTCAGGGTAGAGGAAACCAGGTTCTTTTGTATTTCAACCTCATAACCATTTTGTACGGTAGATACTGTTATCTTTTTATAGATGAGACTTGAAATGTTGAGTGACTTATCCAAGGTCACAGTCGATAAGCTGTGGAATTGAGATTCAATCTGATTTAAAAAAAATCTGTATGTGGTGTTATGATTGATTTTAATATAAACTTTTAATTTTAGCATAATTTTAGATTTACAGAAAGACTGTGAAGATAATAGAGTTCCCATATACCCCACATCGAGTTTCTCCTATAATTAATATCATCCATTAGTATGATACATTTGTCACTATTAATAAACCAGTAATGGCACATTGTTAAGAACTAAAGTCTATGGTTCGTCCAGATTTCCTCAGTTTTCCCCTGATGACTTTTCACCTGTTTCAGGGTCCCATCCAGGATACCGCAATATTTTTAATTTTGTTGTTCAGTTGCTCAGTCATGTCGACTCTTTGCAACCCCATGGACTGCAGCACGCCAAGCTTCTCTGTCCTTCACCACCTCCCAGAGCTTGCTCAAACTCATGTCCATTGAGTCGGTGATGCCATCCAACCATCTCATCCTCTGTTGTCCCCTTCTCCTCCTGCCTTCAATCTTAATAGGTCTACTTAAGATTGTCTTGATTGCGACAGTTTGTCAGACTTTATCACTTATGTGTGGAATCCAAAAAATTTGGATTTTTTGGATTAAACAATGAATAGATATAACAAAACAGAAGCAGACTCACAGATATAGAGAACAAACTAGTCGTTGCCAATGGGGAAAGGTGGGGAGAGACAAGGGTAGGGAGACAAGACAAGGGGTACAAACTATTATGTATAAAATAAATAAACTACGAGGATATGTTGTACAGCACAGGGAATATAACGAATATTTTGCAACATTAAATGGAGTATAATCTCTAAAAATTTTGACTCTTTATGTTGTATACCTGAAACTAATATAATATTGTAACTCAATAGTATATTAATTAAAAAAATTGAAAACACGAATGACTCTTAAAAATATGGAATAAATACATGTCAAAGATTTTATTTAACTTACTCATTAGTGAGGGAGCCAGTAAGATCATAAAACTGGTTTTGAAGAGTAATTTCCCTGGTGGTACAGTGGCTAAGACTCTGTGTTCTCAATGCAGGGGGCCCATGTCAGGGAACTCGATTTCATGTGGTGCAACTAAGAGTTCACGTGCTGAAACGAAAAGATCTCGAATGCTGCAACTAAGCACCGATGAAGACAAATAAATGAATATTGAAAAAAGAAAAGAGTATTTGAAGAACAAGATATTTGTAGACAATTTTAAAAAGGAACGTCAAAATAAGATCACTGGATTAGATACTAACCTGATTTAATGCCCTACAGAGCAGCAAAAACTATAACCTTTGAGGTTATCATATCTGCCAGTCAGAAATCATTTGCATCTCTGCTAGCCACAAATCTACAAGTCAACTGCAATGTTGCCAAGTCTGAGCCTTAATTAACAGTAAAAACAGCAAAGTCATAGAATGATGCCTTCTCATGAGAAATTAAATAATTGTTGGATGGGTCTGTTAAACAGTATTCAGTATGGCATTGAAAGGACAGGTGCACTTAAACTTATTTATTAACTTATACTCGGTTAATTTTTCTTAACAATTATCCAGCGTCTTCTCCTGTGGAACTGTAGGAAACGGCAGGAAAGTATCTTTGCCAGCCTAGGTAGGCCTAGTGGCCTCCCCACAGAATCCACTCTGGTTTCGCTCCAGGAAACAGAAGGTCCTTCCTGGTGGAGAATTAGTCTCCAGTCTAGGGAGACAGACTTCCCTGGTGGCTCAGACGGTAGAGCGTCTGTCTGCAATGCGGGAGACCCGGGATTGAGCCTTGGGTTGGAAAGATCCCCTGGAGAAGGAAATGGCAATCCACTCCAGTACTATTGCCTGGAAAATCCCATGGACAGAGGAGCCTGGTAGGCTACAGTCTATGCGGTGGCAAAGAGTCGGACATGACTGAGCGACTTCACTCACTCACTAGGGAGACAGAAGGTTGCAAATGGTGGCCAGAAACAGCCCTGGGGGCTTAACACTTGTTTTCTTCTCACAGCACCATTTCCTGGCACTGTTGGCCACAAAATATTAAACCTGATCAATTCATAGCAACACCCCTTTCTTGATTATGGGGAGACAATGAGGCTTGGCAAAGTGGACAGAAGTGGATTTCACTCCAGAAAGTAAAACACTCTACACAGCTTCCAAATTTTAACACCACATAATAGTACTAATTTTTCTTTAATGCCTCTTAGATTGAGTGCTGAGGGCCGGACTTTACGTTCTTCACAGCCTCTGGCTTTGGGCCTGGATTAGTGCAGGTGCTCTGTAAAAAGCAGCTGTGTGAAGAAGAATTTACAATTTGGGGATTTTGTAAAATATGGGATCACACAGGAGAAAGTGTTTTGAGACGCCTACACCAAAGACTTGCTATTTATGAGGCCTTGCTGTGAGAGGGTGTCTTGAGGACACAGTATTCCCAAAGAAGTACTTTCCAAAAACACAAGAATGCCATTTTTAAAAAAAATGCAACCCAGATGGTGATACCTAATAATAATAATGCGATTTTTAAAAAAAGATCCTAGGCCTGACTTTAGATTATAAATTGGCTCGTTATCAGGAAAAAATACTTATTGAAACACAGCCATGATCAATGGCTCCACATAAGCCTGCTGCAAAAATCAGGCAGTTATTTGTACATGTGGGATTTGGTACATAGCTTCTCAACAGAGATAATTTTGTTCCAGGATGAGCACCAGGGACAGGAAATTGGACAGGGGTCCTGGTCTGATCATCTGGAAAATAGGGCTAATTGGGATGCTTCCCTCGGAGGTTTGCTTTACTAAGATTTGATTGGGAATTCAGAAAGCATTGAATCAAAGACTCTTCAGCACTGTGCCCAGCGTTATTATTTAAATATAAAACCTCTGTTTTTCAAGGCTCTTTGTTTTTCTGTTACATTAAGGCTTTCCTAGGAACTTCTCTGCATTCAACTCACTGAGCCTCTACTTCCTTCTTCAGAAGCATCTTAAATATTATTTAACATATATTTATTATAGCATATACTTAAATATTATTTAGCATATTATTTAGAATATACTGCCTTTGTCCAACACTCCTTTCCCTGAGACTCAACTCATTCTAGTAGGTTTGTTTTGTCCGTCATTAGAATACTGACTTCCTCCAGTTGCTAGTACCTCTCTTTTGGTCCTTTAATTGTTCTCCTCAACCATGAGTCAGCAGCTGGACTTGATGGTCAGAGCTCTCATGGAGAAAAGAAATTTTCTCTGGGTTCCAGCCTTGTGTGATGTGTGCGTTCTTGGCTCAGAGGGGCTCGGTGTTGGGGTGCACTCAAGGTGAGAGCAAGGTTTTCTTTAGAAGGAAAAAAGCACTACCTCAGGCTCCCACCTGTGAAGCACGGTGGAGGGGCAGAAGGTAGGGATGTTGTTGCAGTCTGGGGCAGGGGACAATCCTAGAGTCTGCCAATATTAAAAAGAGCTAACTGTCAACAGCTATTCTATTTAGAAAATGGCTATCAATTGTTATTACTAGTACATTCGCTCCATTCTGCATTAATTTGTCTCCAGGAACATAACCAGCACAAACATTCACGGCTTCCTATGGTCCACCAGCGGATTTCGGGTCAGTCTCAGTAAAAGGTGCCTTTTGGGGAGATGCCTCCCGAAGCACTTGGACAACAAGTCTTTTCTCTGGTCCTCTCCAGGGTCAGTCTCCATACTGATGGCCTGCTCTATCCTTGACTATCAATATCTGATAGCCTAATTTTATTGCTGAGTCAGACAATCTGTTTTAATTGCCCATTTCCACCTCCAACTGTGCCTCTGTCTCGCAAGAGGGAAAAATCTCTCTCTTAGGGATTGGTGCCTGCTCACCCCCCTGGATCAGATGCCCAGGGTGGCAGTGCAGGCCACCCAGAGCAGCTGTCCTCAGCCTTTTTTGGCACCAGCGACCAATTGCATGGAAGACAAATTTTTCCATGGACCTGGGGTTGGGCTGATGGTTTCGGAATGATTTACATGCATTACATTTATTGTGTGCATTTTATTTCTCATCTAATGCTGCCGATGATCTGACAGGAGTTTCGGGACTCCTGACCTAGAGGATCTCTTACAACTCCTGAGCCTCCAGGTTCTCCATTTTCCTGGGCTGTACTGGGGAAGATGAAGGTTTTGTTCATATGCTGAGCCTCTCCCACTAGCTTCCTGCCCACCTTCAGTGTGTTCTCTTCTAGAAGCTGGCCAGTGCTGTGTCCAGGTCCCTTTTTTTTGTCCCTCCAAACTCATTCTTCCTTATATTCCTCCTTGTCTTGGGAGGTGGGTCTGTTTGGACCCCATCAAATGGTTCCTTTGCTTCCTGGCTTCCAGCTGGTCTAGCGGTGAGATGACTGCAGGAGACCTGGGCAGGTCCGAACGTTTATTCCCCTGGTGCTCTCTTTGTGGGATTCCTCAGGTTCTCTCTGACAGAAGGTCAGAGCACCTCCCAAGGGGGCCCTCTCCTCACGGTTCTGAGTTCTGCTAAGCACTCCCTCCCTCAACCCTAGATATGTGATAGATTAAATTATTGGCCCGAATTCTTTGTCCTTCCTGGTAGCCACACTTTTTGTCTGGATATGACTTTGCAGCTACTCTCATAAAGGGAGGGGGCGGTGG
Organism: Capricornis sumatraensis; assembly: GCF_032405125.1. Taxonomy (NCBI): domain Eukaryota; kingdom Metazoa; phylum Chordata; class Mammalia; order Artiodactyla; family Bovidae; genus Capricornis; species Capricornis sumatraensis. Next base: position 103,979,407 of record NC_091074.1, on the reverse strand, counting down.
CGGGGTGTATAATTCTCCTTGCCCTTGGGCTTGGGTCTGTGACACACTCTGGTCAATGGAATGTGAATAAAACCAATTGTTTACACCAGTTTCAAGCCCAGGCCTTTGGAAGCATCATGTGTTTCTGTGTGCCTTTTTGTGCCTCTGCCAGCTCCATGAGAAGAGCTTCCCCTGGGCACTGCTGCCTTCCTCAGTCTGGGCCATAGAATGAACCTATGTGGAGCAGCCCAGATATTTATCTGCAGAGGAGGCAAGCCCAGCTGGACACCAGCTTGCGGCAGAGCTCCCAGCTGAGCCAGCTGACCTCCAGTAAGTCCGCAGCCTGGGAGAAGCACATGCTTATTGCTGCATTTCACTGAGATTGTATGATAAAGGGTAGCAACACCCTACTGCTACTAGCACCAGGGTTCTGCTCTTACACCACAAATACTCCCTTTATTAAGCCCTTGGGGAGCCACCCTAATTTGAGTGTCATCTGTTTCCTGCAGTGACACCAAGTGAATGACATAGGCATCAGCCTAGCTCTTCCCCAACATTATATTACGTTGCCAGCAAGCTCAAAATATGACTTTTGATAACAGCGGCCCTTCTTCTCTTTCCCATTTGCTACTCAATATTCTCCTGAAAGCCTGTTCTTAGAAGCTAATAATGACATTTAGTTCTTTTTATGTATTATTAAAATTTTCAGTTTTTTATTTGGAAAAATTTTGGAACATATAGACAAGTAGAGATATTATCAAGAACCTCCAGGTACTCATGACCCACTTTTAACAATGATTGACATTTTGTCAATCTTATTTAATCTCTTCCTCTCCTGTTTATTTTCTAAACTTAATGACCTTTCAGTTTCAAGAGGGAATCATAGCTCTGCTCTTCTTTTCTTTTAAACATTAATCTTTATTGGAGTATATTTGCTCTACAATGTTGTCTCAGTTTTGACTGTACAGTAAAGTGAATCAGTTATACATAGACATATATTCACTCTTTTTCAGATTTTCTTCCCATTTAGGTCACCACAGAGCACTGAGTAGAGTTCTCTGAGCTCTATAGTAGGTTCTCATTGAGTGAAGTGAGTGAAGTAGCTCAGTTGTGTCCGCCTCTTTGTGACCCCATGGACTGCAGCCTACCAGGCTCCTCCATCCATGGGATTTTCCAGGCAAGAGTACTGGAGTGGGGTGCCATTGCCTTCTCCAAGGTTCTCATTAGTTATCTATTTTATGCATAGCATCCTACCCACACTGCCCTCCCCCCAACCTCCTTAGCTCTAATCTTCTATGATTTCTGTGCAGCAGTCGCTACTATGGCTCACCCTTCTTTTCTCTGCCCTGCTATCTGTCTCTTGAGTTTCCTTTAATCTTCTGTGTCTGTTCTCAGTTTCCTGTTTTTGATTTCTGACTTGGCTCCCAAATGTTGGGATTCCCAGGGGACTTGTCCTATCCGTCACTTATTTTCCTTCTCTCTGTGCTCTCTCCCTAGGGGAGGGTCTCCTGCACACTCATGGCTTAATCCGTGAGCCTGTTCTGTGTTTCTGGGCTCTACTTTCTGTCTGTCCACTAAGTGTCTTCACTTGGATGTTGTATGTACGTCACAAACCAAACTCAGCAACTTCTCAAAACTTCTCCACCTCTTCTGGGTTCCCCATCCCTTTTTGGGCCTTCTATAGTGCCCTGTCACATAACCAGACGTATTATTCCTTTCTTTGACGCAGACCTGACCAGTGTGTTCCTCTAAGTGCTAGCATCATTATTCTAAAGCACATCATGCTAACACCATCCCAGCTTGGAAATCTTCTATGGCTCTGTTCAGAATATATTGTAAACATTTTGGTGTGATACTGAAGCCTCTCCACCCATCTCCTTCTAATCTCAGCTTCCATACCCTGTCCTCCAAACATATGGCCCTGCTTGTTTCCTCGTAACGCACCACATACTTTCACGTGGCCTGGCCTCATGCTCATCACTCTTTTATTTTTTAAGATTAAAAACAATGTGGCTCTGTTTCTCAAACGCTAATTTCAAAGTGACCCCCTTCCGTCATTCTTGAATCACCCTTGCTCTTCTGAGATTCTTGCTGACATTTGAATTTGCTGTTCCTGCCAAAGAAAACAGTCAACATGGTATTTTTTTTGAGCAGCCTCCTTGGAGCTTCTCTTTTCAAATGGGACTGATTTACCATGGCAATGAGATATTGTCTCCATAGAAATACTGGCCGTGTAAAGTTTCTGACTCTCTGTAGGACTTTGATTCCTGCCTGCCAAGGCAGGAATGGTATGCTACTCATCTCTTTAAGTATCCACAGTGCCTGGCATGCAGGAAATGGTAAGTGTTTGTTTGAATTGCCGCTAAGTTAGCATTGGGATGAGGAAGTAAGATCTGGAGAGGGCACACATGTTGACAGCCAATTGCAGAGAGAGCTGCCAAACACATAATCTATGAGCTGAGAGGCTGGAGTCATGCCATCCCCTGCAGTGAGGGCCTCTAAGCCTGTCAGATGTCAATTGCGTTTGCAAAGCTAGGAGTTCAGGTGGAAGGTTGGATTTTTCTTCATTAAACTTGTCATTCCCCAAGGTGGGGCTCTGACAGGCACCCAGTGAGACGTCAAGCTGAGACAGCTGTTGCCAAACCTGGCGGAGGCATTTCAGACAGCTGCCTCAGACTTCATGGGCAACATCCTTTTCTTCTTAAAGGACATCAAAACGCTTAACAAATATATAGGGTCGCAAAGAGTTGGACACAACTGAAGTGACTTAGCAGACACACATGCATGATGCAGACAGAATTGTATCTGAGTCAGATCACGAGGATTTGAGTCTTGACTCTGATTGTTAGCTCTGTAACTAAAGAAATTATATCACCCCTCTGAGCCTCATTTTCCTTATTCATAACACCGGTTGCTGTGAAGACTGAATGACATAATGTATATGTACATGTTTTATAAGTTGTTGGTCACTGTTCAAATATGAGGTAAAATTAGAATTAAAATTATGTTTAGTCTTCATGTCATGCACACACAATAAATATAGAATGGTTAAATTGATACATATTTGCTCACTGTGTATTATATGTCCAGCTCACTGCTTGGAACTATGATAAACACAGAAGTTTATGTAAGTCAGTTTTCTGACTTTAAGAAATTTATAATCTAGTTGGGAGAAGAGACCAGTTTATTTCTCCCCTTGTTTCTGCATAGGGGAAGGCGTTTCTACTCTACTACTGAGGGAGACCATTTCTCTCTATTTCTTTTCTCATTCTTCCTAAGAGAGGGAGAGTAACCTATAATGTTGGTAAACTTGGGCAAAGGTACTAAGTGTGGTGGCTCAGCACTTTTTTCCCCTTCTCCCTTCTGAACTAGTAGATTACTGGGAATTCATACTGTCTTTACTCTTTGCCACAGTGTAATGTTTCAGGAGGTAGAGTCTGGGTGAGAGCAGAGCATGTCCAGATTTCTTTGTGATTGGATGAGTAGGTTAAGTTCTGGGGGAGAGTGTTAGAAAGTACATTGTACCTTGGCATGTAATACCAGTTCTTAGCCTTGATTCCATCCTAAAGTATGTTTCTTTATTTAAAACCTTGACATTTAAATCTCCTCCCAGTTGTGGGGAAGCACCAGCCACTCACACTTAGGGTTTGAACCTATCCCAAGATCGAACTACCTCTCCAGGCTTAGATGATTTATTTATTTGTTTTTTTGTTTTGGGTTGTGATGAGTCTTTGTTGCTGTGTGTGAGCTTTCTCTGGTTGCAGACAGCCTGGGCTACCCTCTAGTTGTGGTGTGCAGGCTTCTCATTGCAGCGGCTTTTCTTATTGTGAGCACCGGCTCTAGGACACGTGGGCTCAGTAGTTGTGGCACACGGCCTTAGTTGCTCCATGGCATGGGAAATCTTCTCGGACCAAGGATTGAACCTGTGTGCCTTGCACTGGCAGGCTGATTCCTACCCACTGTACCACAAGGGAAGTTCCTAGATTTTTAAAATTAGCCCAATGCCTTAGGAATTCTGGACATCTTTCCAGTTGGGCTTGCCACTCCAAGTCCTACAGAACAGTTCAGAATGTCCTCCAAATCTGATTCTCTTCTGCATGACTCATCAATGTGAGTTGATAGGGTGCTTCTCTATCTTGGGCTTCAAACACTGTTAGGTGTGGCTTTCTTTCTGTTTACCCTACTTGGGGTTTATTGAGAGTCTTGGATCTGTCACTTAATGTTTTTCACCAAATTTGGGAAGTTTATGGTCATCATCTTTCAGTATTTTTTCCTGTCCTGTATCAGTATCAGTCATGGTTCCAGCAGAGAAACAGTAGGATATATAGTAAGATATGTGTCCAATAGGATATGAGTGTGTAAAACCTTCTTATTGCAAGGAATATTGCCTTCCATTGCTGTGGGGGCTAATGAGGCAAGTCTGAGACTTAGAGGACAGGCTGTCAGGAAGGGCAGACTGGGGCTTCTGGGGGCAGGAATTAATGCTGAAATCCACAGATGAAATAAATATCTTTTTTTCCCCCCTCAGGGAATCCTCAGCTCTGTTCTTAAAACTTTTTAACTGATTGGCTAAGATTCACCAAGATAACTCAGGAAAATATCCTTTATGTAAGTGAGTGAAGTCGCTCAGTCATGTCCGACTCTTTGCGACCCCATGGACTATAGCCTACCAGGCTCCTCCCTCCATGGGATTCTCCAGGCAAGAGTACTGGAGTGGGTTGCAGTTTCCTTCTTCCCAACCCAGGGATCGAACCCGGGTCTCCCACATTCCAGGCAGATGCTTTAACCTCTGAGCCACCTAGGAAAGTCAACTGATTATAGATGGTAGTAGTAGTGATAGTAGTGAAGTCGCTTGGTTGTGTCCGACTCTTTGTGACCCCATGAACCGTAGCCTACCAGGTTCCTCCATCCATGGGATTTTCCAGGCAAGAGTATTGGAGTGGGTTGCCATTTCCTTCTCCAGGGGATCTTTCCAACCCAGGGATTGAACCCGGGTCTCCCACATTGTAGGCAGACACTGTACCGTCTGAGCCACCAGGGAAGTCCGATTATAGATGGTAATCACATCTGAAAAAAAATAATACCTTCACAGCAATGCTAGATTAGTGTTTCATTGAATATAATGTTTTCATTGAATATAGTGTTTCATTTCATGGGTATAGTTTTTAATAGTCCAATATTATTAATATTAATACCAATTTTCTTTAAAATATTTAAAAGCATCATAAGGAGATCTGACCAGTCAATGCTAAAGGAAATCAGTCCTGAATATTCATTGGAAGGACTGATGCTGAAGCTGAAACTCCAATACTTTAGCCACCTGATCTGAAGAACTGACTCATTGGAAAAGACCCTGATGCTGGGAAAGATTGAAGGCTGGAGGAGAAAGGGATGACAGAGGATGAGATGGTTGGATGGCATCACCGACTTGATGGACAGGAGTTTGAGTAAGCTCCGGGAGTTGGTGATGGACAGGGAAGCCTGGTATGCTGCAGTCCATGGGATTGCAAAAGGTCAGACACTACTGAGCAACTGAACTGAACTGAACTGAATATATACAATTCCAAATATAAATACAGTTTAAAGAATTACAAGGAAATAAACACAGTCACTACCTGGTTTGAAATAGTTTAGTCATTTGAAGCACTATGAGTCTTTTTTTTTTTTCCAGGTGCATCCCTTCCCTACCATATGGAAAGCTTAAAATATGCAGAACAATACTATATGTTTTTATGTAAAGGTATAAAAACATACATATAATGATAAATACCAACTGAAGATAGCAGTTATCTCTGGAAGGAAAGAGAATGGGATTGGATAGGGATATGAGGGTTTCTAACCTATCTGTAATGTTTCATTAAAAAAAAATGGTGTCAAGAAAATGGGGCAAAATGTAAAGATCTGGCTGTGTTTGCTACATTATTCTCAGAGAGCATAGAGGCAAAATAGCACAAGGGGTTGAGTACACAAATTCTGGAACCAAATAGGTTTAGATTAATTTGTGCCTGCTTAAGTTACTGACTGTAGAAGTTGTACAAATGACTTAGCCTCCTTGCAACTCAGTTTTTCTTATCAATAAAATGGAGATTATAACAATATTTATATTTACTTTATAGTATTGTTGTGAGCATGACATTATCTAGTTTGCGGAAAACATTGAAACAATGTTTGGCACATAATGAGCAGGCAGTAAATGTTAATTAGCAGTAGTAGGAAGTTTTATAAGTTTCATAAACTTCTCTTAAGAAACTGCAAACACACACACACACACACAAGACCCAAATTCCTAAGCTACAGAGTCACTGTCATTTATTTGAAACTCTTGGGGCAGACATTCCATATTTCAGAACTTGTTGTTATTTATTATGTCACATCACTATTGGGGTCTGGGACAACATGTCCTAATCAAACACATTATTATTTCTGCAATAAAAATTATGAATATTCATTAAGTAAGATACATAAAGACTGAAAAGCTTCATGTTGGTTCAGGTCAGGTTTTACCACCAAAGGATTTTGCTGCCAGCTTTCCAAAAACTTTCAGTTTTCAGAGTGTTTTGGAATCTAGACCTGCATTTAAAAGGATCTTGGACCTTTACTGTACTTCATCCACCTTATGAGTACCAGTTTGTTCTTAAAAACAATGAGGCAGCAAGACATATTTAAATGATGAGGTAAGGCATATGTTAAGTAATAAATACCAAACGTGTTAGAGTATTTGGCAACTGGCCAAATAATATAGGCAATTGGCCAAATAATATATAATTCCTGTTACATTTATAGAAAGAGGCTTCCACATATTTTTTTACATATATAGGATAAAGGAGACAAAGTCAGGTCAGCTGCTTGCCTCTGAAAACCCAATATTTGAGAGGCAAGATTGTTTGAAAGAAAAGTTTACTTTATTTTGGAGGCCAGCAACCGGGGGAGAGGGTGAACTCATGTCCAAAAGCTGACTCCCCACTGCCAATCAGCGGGCCAGAGCTTTTAAAGGGGAGTTTCAGGGGCGCAGAGGTGGAGGGAGCAGGCTGCGTGCAGAATAGCACAGTCAGTTCTGACAATCACCTCGAAATTAGTCATGCGGTGGTCTGATCAGCATCATCTTGATTATTTTAAGTACAGCTAATCCTTAGTTCCAAGGTCAGTTTGTTCTCATTTCTTTGAGATCAGTCCTCAGAGCTGTGCAAGATGGAGCAACTTATATCATGGCTACAGTCTGGTCATCACCCATTAGGTTGGCCAAAATGTTCACTTGGATTTTCCCATAACACCTTGTGAGGAAACCCAAACAAACTTTTCGTCCTACTTAATTTCCACCTGGTGGCAATTTTGGTATCTACAAAGCAGCTCAAAGGATATGGGTTAGAATATCATCTATAGCCATTGAGAAGAAATAAAAGGTCCTTGACTTTGCTTAGTGACTAAACTGTTATTATTTTGTCCCATTTGATTTCTTTCCCTTTGTTTCTGCATTTTATCATTTCTCGGATTAAATTTATTCTTTGACTAAAGTTTTTCTACAGACAAAAGGCAAGTGGAGGACATGGGGGTTGTGGGGAGGGGAAGGACCATAGTGTCCTGGTCAGTTTCGCTGCTGAACTTGTCACCTCTGGAGAGGGAAGTGGAGGAGGTGAGGGGGGCTACCACATTTCCCTCTGCACACATCTGAATTTTTTGGAGTCTTTTGTGAAAATGTACTAACTTACATTTGAGTAGTAAAAATGGGGGGAAAAACTGGAAAAGTAAACTGAAGCAGTATTGTGGACAACTTGAGAAGTTTCTATTTAAATAAATGAATGTAAAAAGCAGTGGCTGTTTTTGAGCAGATTAGTAACAGCAGGTTCAGCAGAGAAGTAAGTTTTAACTATAAGGTTAGGATTTAAGTATGGAAAAGAGAAATATCCAGGATCAGTCTGTGAAACTTTTCCACTTGGGTTCCAACGCCAGGCTCAGAATAATAATACTTTGGATTACTGCCCCCAATGTTTGTAGTTCATGAAGAACCCAAGAGATGATCTGTGATAACAATAGGAATGAGTCTAAAAAGCTTTTGAGCCTCTACCAGAGACCTATAATGCTTCCGTGTCATAGAAAGTGAGGGAAGAGAGAATTTCATTAAATAGTTGGCCAGCAAGGTCATGTGGTGCTTCCACTTTTGCTTCTATTCAACAAATTCTCCAAACAGCAGCCAGAGCAATCTTTGCAAATTCACAAACTTTGCCCTGGTGCAGCTTCAGTGGTTTTCCTAGGATCTTTCAAAGTAGAGCTGGTGAGGAAGAGTCCTAGGTTCCTTTCTGGTTGTAAGCCTACAGCTCCCTAGGGTCATATTTCCCTTCCATCCCCTTGCTTGGAGAAGTCAGCTTGAGATATTCTGATAAAGAAGAGTACCAGGAATGAAAGACAGAGAGAAGGAAGACTAACGGTATTTAAGCCCTGAAATCCAGTCTTACTTCGAAGCGTGGTATGCCATAGCTCTTTCTGAATTTGGTTATGTTTTTACCCATGCTAGTTTGAATTGGATTTCTATCTCTTGAATCCCAAAAGATTCTGAGTAATACCCTCCCCTTCAGTGTTGGGTTTCCTAGAGCATCTAATTGGGGCTCAATGTTTTTTTTACTTTTTTTTGCTTGTTCAGTAAGTTAGTTTTGTCTTTATCTGAAAAATCTTGATAGAAGATTGTGGTCTGGTTTATTAACTCTTGGTAGCCCATTTGAGCACTAAGGAAGCTTGCCTTCTTCTGAGCTACCTGATCTTTCTTCTGGGGAAGTCACATTTTGGGCTGATTCCACCTCTTCTTTTTAACTTCTTTCTTAGGCTTCTTCTCATACACTGGATTCTCTCATACTGCAGCATGAGCTTTTTTATACATCTCCTCCATCATGTATGGAGTTATGTTGTTCTTTATGAATGGAGAGAATTGTTTCTTGTAAGCATCCTCATCTTCTTCAATCAGATAACACATGTAATCTGCAGCATTCTGCCCCATGATGTGCTTTCGGTGTACCTCAGCACTGAATTCTTTGTTTTCTGAATCATAACTAGGGAACCGTTTGGTACTGTGAGGGATAGACAAACCTTCATTACCAGCTCCCTTCAGGGTCCCAGAAACTTTATTCCCAATAGAAGTCCTGGCAAGTCCTGCATCGAAGTAACAGGTGAAGGCACCAGGTTGACTATCAACGCTTTCCACATTGTATTCCTCTCCAGTCACCTTGTCTTGGCCTCCGTAAATTTTGTCCATACCAAACCTGTTCAGAAGCCTGCAGGCCAGCAGCAGGGCAGTACAATGTGCCACAGCATAATTTGTCAGGCCAACTTTCACATCATTGGGAGTTCGTGAGCATAAGCTGCACAAACAATCACATCTCCTTCTATACGAGCATAAGCAGTCTGACAATTGATATCTCTGTTCATTACATGAACGATTGTTCTGTATTTTGGTGTGCTGTACTTATTTTTATCTTGGATTACCAGTTATTTCCAAGCATAGTAGTCAGTTTTGCCCTCTTGCTGTCTTCTGAACTTCACTTGGTATCTCTTGAAGTAAGCCTTGTTCTTGACAACTTTAACAAACCCCATCCTGCAGAACAGAGCTTGGACACTTCGGCTTACCACAGAGTTGCAGGACCAGTACGGCTCTGGCTGGGGGTGGGGTGGGGTGGGGTGGGGTGGGAAGCTCAATTTGAATTGTTCTGGTGAGGTTTATGAGGATTTATGGGATAAAAAGTCTTTATGTCTGTCTTATACAAACACAGAATTCTACATAGTTGAAGGGGGAAGTAGTTAGAGGTGACTCAAAGAGTCATGACATTTATATCCTAAAATATATCTCATCACTGTGGTAGTCATTAGGGCTTCTTACCATCATTCCAGTTCCTCTTTGAGTCATCACCCCCCTTGACATTGGATGTAGCAATAAGATTTGCTGTGACAAATGCAATGCAATGCAAATGGGAGTGACATGGGACAGTTCTAGACGGAATCTTCAAGAGGTTGCATGAAGTTTACATCTTCCTTTCTCACTACTCTGGAGATGATGGAAGCACATGTTGAGATAAAACTTCTATCATCTGAGTGAGTGATTATGGTGGGCTGAGACCTCCTGCCAGCCCACTTGTGATCACGTGGATGAGAAATAAATGTTTGTTAAGTCACTGAAATTTGGGGGTTGTTATTGCCATAAAACCTATCCTATCCTATCCTGACTGATACAATCATTCAAAAAGTTGAGTAATATAATTCTGGAAGACTTTGACTTTGGACTTGAGAATATATAATGAACATAATTATGGGGAGAGTGGAAGTAAAATCTCAACTGATATCTAGAAGACATCACAGCTACCTGAGATTTTGTAGACCTTGTGTTAGATTTTTGATAGAGTCTGCTAATGATTCCTCTCAAATCTATTTTAAAGCTCTTGATAAAGGTTTTATTTTGCTGTTTTTCCAAAATCTGTTATTGTTGGTGACCTCTGATCCTTATTAAATATTTTTCATTAACTCTTCAAGTACAATTCAAAAATCAAAAGCCATTTGATTTTTATAAACAGAAACCTTCTAGCCCTCAAAATTCCATTTTTATTCATGTGGTTTGCTGTATTTTTGTTCAGTTTTTGTGCTAGTCTCATTTTTAGGAAAATTCTTATTTGGGTCTCCAGGACAGAATTTTTCAGAGCAAATGGGCTTTAGGAATATCTACATTATTTGTTGGAGGTAATGTATACAAAGGATATTTCCAATGGATTTGAGGTGACTTATCCTTACCGAGATTAAGGGGAAGATTTGCAATCATAACCTACAGTGCATTTATAGCTCTTACATCTTATGTATGTATAAGGTCACATATGATAATTAGATTTCTCTATTTTTTGCAGTTGTACTATTTCAAATTGAGATTCCTCTTTTTCCCCATATTTCATATATAGATTTTGGTATTTATCTCATTTATCATTGCTTGCTATAGGAGAAGATATGAATACTTAAGTAATATCTTGATGCCAAGATATTGAGAGCACCTAGATCCACCTGGATACTTTTCAATACTTGGGAGCAGATGTTAACAATTGTTGCAAGATACCGAGATCCCACAAAAAGGTGAAATAATCAGATGAGATCCTTGAGAAGTAGTGTCTCCAGCGTGAAGTTGAAGTTCAAATTTGTAGATGATTCAATGTGTGCAGTGTGCATGTATACGTACATCTTTAATTTAGAGATGGGTTCAATCAGTCACACTGTCAACCACATGATACTAAGGGCTATCACAAAGTTGACAAAATTCTTACGACTCTCTGAGTCAAATTGTTTTTGGTCTCTTTAATCATCCAGGGAACCCAGGGAGGCCACAGCTAGGAAGAGGAAAGGAAATTGCAGAGCGGTAGCCCACTGATCATTATGCAGAATGATTTTGTGCAGAAATCTGGCAAGAATAATATTATTGACCTTCCATTGGTCTGTCACTTTAAGTTTCATGAGTTTAATACAGACACTACATTATTGCTGATTCTACAAAATCTGCATGCTAATATCCCTAAAGAATTCAGAATTGATAGAAATAGCCTTACATCCTAATGAGTCTCAAACTGTAGATAAATATGGATGCCTGCCCTCCCAGAAGAGGAGGGTAAGTGTTCTCCTGGGTGCTGATGATATGGCTTTAATGTCACGGCCATAAAAATGCCTCAGTAATTGGTTCTGAATAATTAACCATTGTCAGTACTTTTCATGTAAAGTATTCAAAGTTAATGTTACTCTCATTAGTAGATATTTCCCCATATTTATTTAAATAAATAACAAAACTAAAACAATAATTACAATAAAACTGGACCCATGTTCATATAAAAAGTTCAGTCATTTAATTTTCTTGGGGCTAGTTCATTCAGTCAAATCTACTGGGAAGTCGCATGATTCAGGGATATATTATTGAGAGTTTTTAATAAGCCTTGAGGTGACTGTTAACATCTGCTTTGGATATTTTCTATTTCAAAACAATTTCAACCATGCTTTGCGGGACATAATTTTGTGCGGCAGGATCCAGGCCACTTCCTGAAAAAAAAAAATTTTTGCTAGTAGATTCATTTCTGTGGGAAAGGGGTAACTTTTGAATCAGGTGGAAATCCTGCCTAGATACCTCATTTTTCAAATAAGGCAAGGACGTTACTACCTGTGCAAGCATGTTCTCACACGGTGGTATGCTGGAGACGGCTCTCTCTGGTTTGGGAGACTGTACACATCTTTTCCCACATCCACGGTCAGTGGTGTCAAGTCGGCAGCTTGAAATTGGTCAGAGCAAGAGTATTAACACCAGAGCAAGAGTATTAAGTGATTTTGCCCCTTGGGACACTTGGCAATCTCTAGAGACATTGTTGTCACAACTTGGGGATTGCTACTGACATCTAGTGGGTAGAAGCCAGGGATGCTGTTCAATATCCTAAAATGCTGAAGACAGCCACCCTCCCCACACCCCCTCTCGCAGCCAACAAAGTATTTGTGTGTTCAGTCGGTCAGTCATGTCCGACTCTTTGTGCTCCCATGGACTGTAGCCCACCAGGCTCCTCTGTTTATGGAATTTTCCAGGCAAGAATACTGGTGCCTGTGCTAAGTCACTTCAGTGGTGTTTGATTCTTTGTGACCCTATGGTCTGTAGCCTGCCAGGCTCCGCTGTCCATGGGATTTTCCAGGCAAGAATACTGGAGTGGGTTGCTATTCCCTCCTCCAGGGGATCTTCCCGACCCAGGGATCGAACCGAGTCTCCTGTGTTTCCTGCACTGGCAGACGGATTCTTTACCGTCTGTCACCTGGTAATTATTGTGTCACCTGGGAATTATCTAGCACAAAATGTCAACAGCGGTGAAGCTGAGGAACTGTGATTTATACCATGGAAACTGGAAAACTTTACAAATGTGGGGGTTTTTTTTGGGTGTCAGTTTATCAGCCGCCAACCCCTCAAATTAATTCTTATGCCCTCATTACTGTATAGTTTCTAATTCCTATCAGAAGTTGGCCAGGAGAAGTGATATTCTTGGGAAGACTGAAAGCTGTGTTCTCCCCAGGGTAATCATATAGAGCACAGGTTGGCAATTTTTTTTTTTTTTTCTGTAAATGGCAGATATTTTAGGCTTTGCAGACCATATGGTCTCTGTTGCAAATACTTACCTATGTCATTATAGTGTAAAAGCATTTATAGACATATGGAAATTGAATGAGGATGGCTGTGCTCTAATAAAACTATTTACAAGGCTGGTCACAAAGTTTTCTGACCTCTGACTTAGATTATTAGTTTAGCCCCACTTTAGAACTGCCTTCACTGAGGCTCTGGTACTACACCTTCAGCTTTTACTACTAATAATTTATAAGACATAACCAAATTCTGTTTGCTGCAACATTTGGCACCAAAGGAAAAAAAAAGACATTGAGAACACTTTCCATTGGGTCATTATGTACTTGATTCTTAAGGTCCCATAGGATAAATTTCTTAAAATGCTTGGCTTCCCATTGAGGAATTTATTATGCTTACCTTTTTACCTGATTTACTTTGTATACTAGAATGCTCAAAACATCTCAGTCTTCATGGGGGAAATCTAGATCAGTGCTCCAAAAATTTCATGTACATGCATGTCATCTGGCAATTCTGCTGGAAGATTCTGATATAGCAGGTCTGGGGTAGGGCCTGAGATTCTGCATTTCCGAAAAGTTTCTAGGAGATATTGACACCGTTGGTCTTGGGACCACAATGTGAGCAGTAAGGTCCTGGAATATCATAGTATTTTGGTAACAAATTCTTCCCGGAAGATTCTTACCATGGAATTTATCTCAACTACATTTCTCCTTTTGCTTTTTGCCTGCTTTAATTTATAATTTGAAATTTTATTTTTGGAAGTGGTGAGATGGGGCATAGAAATAAATCTGATACGAATAACTTTGGATGCACATTTTTGTTTTTACAAGTTTAGTCTGATACTACTCAGTTGTACAATGAATCCATACATCACAAACAACAAGGTTAATTTTATGTTATTTGTTCAGGACAGGGATTTTTTTTTTAAAGTTTTCAAATTTGGGATCTTCACTTCTGCAGCTGGTCAACATACTCCTGGCTACTTCACCGTAAACATGTGAAAGCTTAGAATAGTCCCTCTCCAGCTTTTGCTGATTCTCTGGGCCAAGAAGGTTCTTAAATGCTGATTGCTTTGCCCATGAAAAGCTTCTGTACAGGATCAAGTTTCTTATTAAATTCTACTGCTATAACATCGATGGTCTTCCACAAAAGGACCTAGGTGGCCAACCAAATGGCAGGAGAACCTGAAGACCTCTGCAGAATCCTTGAGATTCTGTTACCCGTTCAGAAACTCTATGGTCCCGAGCGCCAGCCAGAGCGGCTGCACTTCTACTGGCTCCGCCCCCAGCTCCCCGGCTACCAGCCTCGCAGTGCGATACGGGGCGCCTCTTCACTGGACGAAGCTCAGCTGACAAAAGCTTCTCAGAGAAAGCGTGCACAGTCGTGTACTGAATGCCCCTTTAAAGCATACGTTTCTTCAGTTCATATTCGGGTGTGAATAGGAGTTTTCGTGTCAGCGTCTTGTATGAGCAGGAAGATTTGTGAGTATAAGTTACGCCATTTCATGAGGAGATGCTGCTAAGTCGCTTCAGTCGTGTCCGACTCTGTGCGACCCCAGAGACGGCAGCCCACCAGGCTCTGCCGTCCCTGGGATCTCCAGGCAAGAACACTGGAGTGGGTTGCCATTTCCTTCTCCAGTTCATGAAAATGAAAAGTGAAAGTGAAGTCGCTCAGTCGTGTCCGACTCGTAGCAACCTCATGGACTGCAGCCTACCAGGCTCCTCCGTCCATGGGATTCTCCAGGCAAGAGTGCTGGAGTGGGCTGCCATTGCCTTCTGCCATGAGGAGATAATAGACTAATATTTCCACTTCTCCTTCTTGATGGTGGAACCTCAGGATGAAAATGGCCAATTTCAGCGTGTCTTTCTGTCTTCTGCTGTTTCCCCTCGAAGCCCTTGGCAACTGGCAGGAGGTAGCAGAGGGGCCAGTGGACCCTGTTGGGTGACAGAGGTTGGGCCTTCGGGCTCCGCATGATGTCTGTCAGCCCCAGACTGAACAGCTTCCTTGGCTGTTGAGGTATTTGCAATGTCTCCTGAAGTTCTGGGCGAAGCAGAGAGGACAACGGTGCACCTAAAGCTTGTGGACACCATGCCCTGGCCTCTAGGTGGTGGAGGGCTGCTCTCTGTTCTCAGAGACTGGCTAAGCAAGTATGTTAAATTTCCTTTGTCACTAGGTGGCAGAATATAATTAAGATGTCTTTTTTTTTTTTCTTTCTCATAGCGTTGAAAGGTGTTTCTAGTTCCTTCTTAATGACCTCTTTCATTACTTTGCAGAATTTGCTAATGCCAGTTAGGGCTGAAGGAATGAAATAAAATTTCTTCTGCAAACATGTCCTGTACCCAATGGCACCCCTCTCCAGTACTCT
Source organism: Capricornis sumatraensis (assembly GCF_032405125.1). NCBI lineage: Eukaryota > Metazoa > Chordata > Mammalia > Artiodactyla > Bovidae > Capricornis > Capricornis sumatraensis. The sequence continues at coordinate 103,963,949 of NC_091074.1, read as the reverse complement.
TACCTGGAAAATCCCATGGATGGAGGAGCCTGGTAGGCTGCAATCCATGGACACGACTGAGCGACTTCACTTTCACTTTTCACTCTCTTGCATTGGAGAAGGAAATGGCAACCCACTCCAGTGTTCTTGCCTGGAGAATCCCAGGGATGGGGGAGCCTGGCGGGCTGCTGTCTATGGGGTCGCACAGAGTCGGACACGACTGAAGAGACTTAGCAGCAGCAGGAGCAGCAGGAGGAAGGAATTTAGTTTTTCATTTAATTGGTTTGTGTCTTAAAGGGAAGTATCCTTATAAAGTGCATTCCCTTCCTAAAGTCTATCATTTGGACAATCCAGGCTTCTTGTTTTACAAATAACTGTTATTTAAAAAAAACCTTAATATTATTTAAAGAATGACTTTATTTATTTTTTTGTTTTTGTGCTAGGGTCTTCATTGCTGCACGGGCTTTTCTTTCTTCTTTCTTCTTTCTTTCTTCTTTTCAGAGAGCCAGCTCTAGGCACATGGGCTTTAATAGTTGTGGCAGGTGGACTCAGTAGTGGGGGCTCCCAGGCTCTAGAACATAGGCTCAGTAGTTGTGGTTCAGAGGCTTAGTTGCTCCATGGCATGTGGAATCTTCCTGGACCAGGAATGGAACCTGCCTCTCTTGCATTGCCAGGTGGATTCTTCACCACTGAGTCACCAGGGAAGCCCTTGGTATTTTTTTGAAACAAACTGCAGACATTGTTTCACATCACTTCCACCTGTTCCAAATGACTGTATCTAAAATAACAACTAGTGGGAATTCTTTTTGTGGTCCAGTGGTCAGGACTTTGTACTTTCCTTGCCAGGACCCAGATTCGGTCTCTGGTCGGGGTACTAAGATCCTGCAAGCCAAGTGGCTTGGGGAGGAAAAAAAGTGCAGTTTCGATGATTAACACAATCAAGTAATTAAATATTCCTGTGGCTCATAGTTTCAGTATATGCACAGTTATCCACAGAAGCCTGGTTTTGCAGGGGTGGGAGTGGTCTGACTGCTGTCTGTGAAATCTGGGATTTATTCTGCTGGGGAGAATACATCCTTGACTCAATTCCTGAATCTTCATTCAACCCTCAGATAAATGTATACAAAGAGGTTTTTTTTGTTTTTGTTTGTTTTGTCTTATCAGAGTGTATAATTGCTTTACACTCTTGGTCAGTTTCTGCTGCTGCTTCTGCTAAGTCGCTTCAGTCGTGTCCGACTCTGTGCGACCCCATAGACGGCAGCCCACCAGGCTCCCCTGTCCCTGGGATTCTCCAGGCAAGAACACTGGAGTGGGTTGCCATTTCCTTCTCCAATGCATAAAAGTGACAAGTGAAAGTGAAGTTGCTCAGTCGTGTCCGACTCTTCGCGACCCCATGGACCGCAGCCTACCAGGCTCCTCCATCCATGGGATTTTCCAGGCAAGAGTTCTGCTATACAGCAAAGTGAATCAGCCACATGTATTCAGATGTCCTCTCTTTTTTGTATTTCCTTTCCATTTAAGGTCACCACAGAGCACCGGGTTCCCTGTACTGTATGCAAAGAGTTTAAATGAACAGAAAGCGACAGACCAAATGTGTGGTCAGCATATACAAATTGAGAATCTTTCACATGTCCTCTGCCCTCTTTTCAGTCACCAGAGTCTTCAGCTGAATCTCTTGTGGTTGGAAGTACTCCCTTCTAGGCCTCAGTCTTGTGCTCTGTTCTCTGCTCTTCCAGGATTGGTTTCATCCTTCATCTCTTTCTCGGTTGGAGGTTCACCTTCTTCATTTACCCTTGATTAGCACTGGCCCAAAGTACCCCTTTTACCTCTTTGCCTTCGTTGAGTTAGCTATACCTTTTCTGCAAGGGTTGCTGTATTTTCCTCTCTTCTCACTTCCTCTTCAGATTCCCATTTTTACATGAAGGCCCCTGTTAATTCTCCTTTCCAGAGTGCTAATACCATGAAGTTGACTGGTCGGCCTGTCCTCTTTCTTCTCTTTTTCTGACTTTCAGTTCCCCTTGAGCTGAGTGTGTGCCACACATCAGGGACTGTACTATGTACTGGGGCTACAAGAATGAAAGAAATAGAATCTTGCCTTAGAAGATCTCGGAGCTTGGCGGGGTCTAGGTGACCAGGGTAATGGAGCATAGATGAGGGCAGTGCAACATGATATGTGTCAGAAAAAATGTAGACACAGGTGATACAGGAGCATGGAAGAGGGGTGGGCTTACTGCATTTGGAAGAGGGTCTGAAAAGTTTTGCTCAGGTGAGCATTTTCTTTCTGTTTTTGTATTTTAATTTTGGATCAGGTTATACATTCATATAGTTCAAATATATATGCATATATTTTAAAATAAATTGGTATGTAGATGTGGATATATATATATCTCCCTGAGACCCTGTTACTCTTCTGTCCAGCCCCATGCTATCCAAAAGTAACTATGGCTATTAGTTTCTTGCGTGTCCTTTCAGAATTTTGAATGCATATACAAGCAAACAGTTTTTTTCTTTCTCCCCTTTTTTTTACACCAAAGGTAGAATATTATATTTACTTGTCTGAACTTTGGCTTTTAAAATTAATATTCTTGTTTAGTGATTAATAAAGTGAACTCTGGAATCAGAATGCCAACATTCAAATCCCCATTGTATAATTTACTAGCTGTGTGAACTTGGCAAATTTCTTAATGTTTCATTGCTTTAGTTTATACATCTATATCTGAGGTTTTCAAAATCTGGCAAATTTATCATATATTAAACTTTATCAGAAACTTTAAGCACATACATATGCAACTTTATCATATACTACATCTCATATGGCCATTGTGTTTTGTTCTATTGGTCTATTCATGTACCAGTGACACAGTGTTTTAACTATTGAAGTTTTACAATATGTTTACAATTTAGTAGAGCTAGTCTCTGCTTGACAATTGAAGGAAGACTGGAATCCCCCAGGCAGAGATAATGACGGCAGCAATGATGACTAACAGTACAAACTCTTACCACTACCACCAACGTTTTTACTTTATGCCTACTGTGTGCAAGTAGGCACATTCCTAATTTTACTCTTTTTTTTTTTTTTTTTACTATACTTGTTTTCCCTTTGCTCTGAATTTTTTTACTTATTTTAAACTAACTTAGTTGATTGTAGGTTACTTTTTTAAAACCACTTTCAATCCTTTTGGAAACAAGGAGAGGCATAAGTAGAAAAAGATCCAGGAACTGTATTAGGTGCTTTGTATAAGTCCCTAATTCTTAAAACAACTCTACAAGGTAGAATTATTATCCTCTTTTTACAGTGGAGAGGTCAAGTAATTTTCTCCAGTTTATATAGCAAGTAAATGTAGGTTCAGAATTCATACCAGGATTTGTTGGTGTTATAGTCTGTGGTTCTTGGTGCTTCTTAAACCATACTGGATGGGGTTCTTTATCAGGTCCTTAGAAGGATAGCAGAAAGAATAACTGAGAAAGAAACTGGACCCATAATAGGGAACAATGTTATACATTTTCCTAATGGCTAATGTACATATATAACTACAGACTGTGTAATACTACAGGCTATGTAAAATGATCACTGCCATGTGATTTTGGTGTTAACCCATTAATTCACCAAACATAAATAGGGTCTACCATGTCAGGCCCTGTACTAGGTGCTAGGGGTATGGTAGCAAGTGGGATCTGGTTTCTGGCCCTTACCTCTTCCTGTGGGAGTTAGCTAACAGGTCTTCCTGGTCTGGACCCTTGACATCTGTTGCACTCTGAGGAGTATCTAATCTGTTTCTTCATCCCATGCTGGTTTATGCCTGACTTTTTTGCTTCAAAGCTGATAATTCATTTGTGATTAACTAGTAGCAGCTTCTTGGAGTGTTGTTTTAAAGATAATGGGTCTGTATCTATAATCAGTGGCAGAGTGTAGTGATTAGTTCTGCTTGCGATGGGGGCAGGAGGGAGAATGAAGGCAAACAAGCCATGTATTTTTCTTACCTGAACTAGTTGTCCAGAACGATTCATTTTTCTCTGCAGTTGTTATAAATGACACCAACTGTGTTTTATTGCTTGAATTCACCATTTCTCAAACTGCTGTATAATCTCTTTTCCTCCTGGGAAGTCCTGGAGTAAAGAAATCCATTTAACTTGATTGAGACATAAGTTTCTCAAACATATTTTTTTGTAAAGGAATATTGTATCTTCTTCATTGCTAATTGCACAATCCATACCAGTGCTGGATGTATCTCTTTGTCCTTGTCCACTATCACTGCCCATGAGTGCCTTTGATTTCCTGATGTTATTGTAGTGACTTCTGTTGGGAAGGAAAAGTCCTGGATTGAATGTTACTGCATTCTATGCAAACCGTTTATTCAATATTTTCTTCTTCTGTCTTGCTATCTAAAATTCCTCTTGCTGCCATACTGGAAATGGTCACTGGTTGTGTGTCTGCAGTTTTACTGTTTAACTTTTTCAGCAACACACACAAATGAGTCCTCACATTTCTGAGGTAGCTCTGTTCACTCTGTTTGTTGGTTGAATGTGTTAGTCACTCAGTCATGTCTGACTCTTTGCCACCCTGTGGACTGTAGTTGGCCAGGCTTCTCTGTCTGTGGAATTCCCCACACAGAAATACTAGTGTGGGTTGCAATTTCTTTCTCCAGGAGATCTTCCTGACCCAGAGATTGAACCTAGTCTCCCACATTGCAGGCAGATTCTTTACCATCTGAACCACTTGGGACACCCATGTTTGTTGGTTGAAAGCCATGCTAATTAATGGAAAACTTCCTCTAAGAAGTTAATCCTCAGATGGATGTTGCCTTATGAGAAATTCATTTGAATTGCTGAACAGGTTTCTCTCTGTCCACTTGTGGTTACCTCTCTGGCCAGGGAGGGTATGGAGATGGTGGTAGTTGTGCTATAGAATGGTATAGTCATGCAAAGAGTATTGCTTTTGGAGTCACTCACTCTATGTAAAGTTCTGGTAACATTGCTTCATTGCTATGTAAACTTAAGCCAATCACTTAAACTCTGAATGTCAGTTGACTTATCAATGATGATTATAATAATAATTCTGATCTTCCTTCTTTAGGGAGTTGTCGAGAGGACTAAATGGGATGATATATAGAAAGTAATTTTGCAAAAATAAGTTGTTATTATTAGATGTCTGGGTTTACATTTTCCCTGCTGGTTTTCCCACTGCTCTTGTGTTAACCAGATACATTATGTGAAATACAGTCTTTCTTGTGGCGTTTCCAGGTGTGCTTTATATGAAAAACTCGTGGATGAAACTCCTGATGTAAGTCCAACTTAGTTTTGGTGGTAGAGTTTGTCTTGTTTTTTCTTTCACCACTTCCTTTGTTAATCATTATTTATAAATTTTAAGCATAGTGTTGACCCTAATTCATAAATTATGCCACAGTGTTAATGACTTTTAGCAAGTTTGTGGAAAGAAGGAATAAAGAGATGTGCTTCTGTCCTACAAAACTTAAAAAAAATTTTAGTTGAATAATTACTTCAAATAGCTGAGTCTCTGGAAGAAATGAGAATATAAGAACAGAAAGGTAGAGTGTTAGAATTATTTATTTGGCAGAAGGTTAAGGGTCTATACTCTGTACCTTAACGTAGGTGAAGATGTGAAGAGTTATGAGGAGAAATACTGTTGCATACTTGGAGAAGGAAATGGCAACCCACTCCAGTATTCTTGTCTGGAGAATTCCATGGACAGAGGAGCCTGGTGGGCTACAGTCCATGGGGTGGCAAAGAATCGGACATGTCTGAGTGATTAACACACACACACACACACACCCCATTGCACACTATAGGGCTTTTTGCCATCTCACTGGCTGTGTGTCACTCACTTCTTTTTTTTACCCCTATCATTTTCTCTTTCCTTTCTGGAACAAGTATCGCATTCTTTCACTAGTGACCTGCAGGATGTTTACACTCAGACCCCCTCCTAAGAAAGTCATATTGCTCAACTCCAGCAAGTGGGTCAGCAGACAGCTGCCCACTGTCGGCAGGGTCTGCTTCAGCAGCAGGACGACACCTTACCTGAGGCTACATCCTCCCTAGAGTGACCCACATCCAGTGACTGAGTGAGGTGGAAGTATAACGGCTGTGCTATTTCAGCCTCATGTGAGACACTAATGGGCACCACTCACTCCAGAGCTCCCAGTCTGGTTAGCTGGGGCTTTGCTGGGCCTGCATCACAGTTCAGGTTCTTCCTCTGCCAAGTTCTGCTTCTTCCTCCTTCCTTTCACAGATATTGATCCCTAACAGTTACCTTAAAAATTGTTTAGTTTTGTTACTGTATAATTTATGTATTGTAATAGTCATTCTTTAAAAGTGTTCTACTCAGTGGTTTTTAGTATATTCACAAAGTTGTGCAACTATTGTTACTATCTAATTACAGAACATTTTCATGATCCTCAAAAGAAACTCCATACATGTTAGCAGTCACTCCATATTACCTCCTTCCCCAGCCTCTGGCAACTCTTTGTACTTTCTGCCTATATAGATTTATCTGTTATAGATTTTTTTCATATAAAAGTGAAGTCACTCAGTCGTGTCTGACTCTTTGCAACGCCATGGACTGTAGCCTCACAGGCTCCTCTGTCCATGGGATTTTCCAGGCGAGAGTACTGGAGTGGGTTGCCATTTCCTTCTCCAGGGGATCTTCCTGACCCAGGGATTGAACCCGGGTCTCCCACATTGTAGGCAGATGCTTTACTGTCTGAGCCACCAGGGAAGACATGGAATCATGTAATATATGGCCTTTTGTGACTGGCTTCTTTTCACTTGGCATAATGGTTTCAAGGTTATCTGTGTTATACCATGTATCAGTACTTTATTCCTTTTTATGGGTGAATAATATTCCACAATGTAGTTTATAGATCTACTATGATTTATTCATCAATTGATGTATATGGGATTGTCCTAATAAATATCTTGGGCCTCAAACTCTGTATCAGCATCTACTTCTGAAGAGCATAACCCTCAAACTATCCTCACTGGGGGCCCCTAGGACCTCAACTTCTGCACCAGTGGGGGTTATAAAGAAATTCTTCCAGGAATGGTGCATGCATGCCAAGTCATTTCAGTCACGTCTGACTCTTTGTGATCCTATCTACTATAGCCTGCCAGGCTCCTCTGTCCATGGGATCTCCAGGCAAGAATACTGGAGTGGGTTCCCATGCCCTCCTCCATGGGATCTTCTCAACCCAGGGATCAAACCTGCATCTCTTATGTCTCCTGCATTGGCAAGTGGGTTCTTTACCACTAACGCCACCTGGGAAGCCATCCCAATAAAGGTGGTTCTTCCCAAAGAAAAATTTTAGCACCAGATACCAAGATAATTAAAAGTTCTCCATCTTATTATAATAAGTACTGTAGGCCAAGTTGTTGGCTACTTAATCTTAGAGTAGGTGTGTTTGGGGAAGAGGTTAAGTGTGGTTGAAATCTGGTGAGAAAAGGAAAAGATAGAAGGGCCAGGTGAGAAGTGGGGCCAGCTGGACCAGTAGGGGCCACACTGTGAATGGCATTTATGCCATGATCAGATGTTTGGACCCTGCCTATAGTGGTGGAGACTCGTGGAAGGCAAGAGAGGTGAGATCAGGTATGCTTTCCCTTCATTTGTGGATTATGAACAGTAGGCAGCTCATCTATCTTAAAAGGCATTGTGAGTTGGCTAAAATTTGAGTAGCAGAAGTTGCTAGAGTTTAAGAGATGAATTGTAGGTTGAAGAAGGAGTTAGAATGACTGTCGCATTCTGGGGAAGATGCATATGAGACTCCAGGAAAAGTGGAAAAGAAGCATGGAAAGAGACAGTGTAGCATGTTGGAAAGAATATGGACTTGAAGTCTGATACACCTGGATTTTTATTCCTCTTTCATCCTTTATTAGCTCTGTGACTTCTGACAGGTTACCTAACTTCATCTTTTAGAGGAGGCAAATAATCCCTACCTCTGAGCATTTGGTTGTGAATTTGAAGTGATGTAGCCTATATATCCTGGCGTGCTGCGATTCATGGGGTCGCAAAGAGTCAGACACGACTGAGCGACTGAACTGAATTGAACTGAACTGAGCCTATATATCACTTCTTGGCCTTTTGGCTAAGATCAAGTGTAGGATCTGTTCTTATCAGTTTAATATCTGATACGTCCTCTATCTGAGCACAATAAGTATTAATGGGCTTCCTTGGTGGCTTAGACGGTAAAGCGTCTGCCTGCAATGTGGGAGACCTGGGTTCGATTCCTGGGTCGGGAAGATCCCCTGGAGAAGGAAATGGCAATCCACTCCAGCACTCTTGCTTGGAAAATCCTGTGGACGGAGGAGTCTGATAGGCTATAGTCCATGGGGTCACAAAGAGTCGGACACGACTGAGCGACTTCACTTTCACTTTTCAGCCTATATATAATGGAGAAGGTGATGGCACCCCACTCCAGTACTTTTGCCTGGAAAATCCCATGGATGGAGGAGCCTGGTAGGCTGCAGGCCATGGAGTCTCGAAGAGTCGGACACGACTGAGCGACTTCACTTTCACTTTTCACTTTCACGCATTGGAGAAGGAAATGGCAACCCACTCCAGTGTTCTTGCCTGGAGAATCCCAGGAACGGGGCAGCCTGGTGGGCTGCTGTGTAGGGGGTTGCACAGAGTTGGACATGACTGAAGTGACTTAGCAGCAGCAGCAGCCTGTATAAGATAACCAGCTCTTCTAAACTCACTTGCCCTGTCCTCCTAACCCGGCAAGATGTGAGAGGCAGGACCCAGGACCTAGGATGGAGGTGAAGAGTCCAGTCACCATGTAACCAGGGGCAGAGGATAGTGATGGTTAGGGGACCTGGGGACCAAGGAGTAGGAAATGGAAATGAGAGGAGGCCCAGACCCCAGGTAACTGTAGGGCTGGATCCAGGCAGAAGCACATCTGCAAGGATAACATTTCTCTGGAGCTTTGTCCTTTTTAAAGGCTCAGAACAACCTCTCCCTGACCCACCAGCTCAGGCCTCTCTGCAACTTCAAATGGTGGCCGCTGGGGTCCATTTGGATGGGGGATCTTGCCACACCTCACAATTTTAGACCTCTTATAGCTGGATGAAGTGAGGACAAAGGCTACATTTGGCAGGTGCAACTGCCTGGTGCTAAAGAGTTTCTATCAGCTATCTTCTTCTTTCCTTTCTTGCTTACCTTTTCTCAAACTCTTTCACTGACACATGTCTTGATTTTTAAAATAGTTATTTTGCATCTGCTAATTTTCACTTCCAAGTGATGTATAGTTGGGATCCGTGACCTCTGAAGCTCCTTGCTATCCCGTGATGCTGGGACTGAAAATCAGGCAGAGTTCAGCAGCTGCTTACTGAGCTGTCTTGGACACTTGCCATCTCAGAAGTTAATCTCATCCATCTCAGAGTCTGTCACTTAGCTGTGTGGCGATACTACCAGCCTCTGAAAACACTGCAATGGTACAGAAAACTGTGTATTTGACCCCTTGGGGAATCACTCATCTTCTGTGTGGAGACACTGCCAAGCTCTAGAAACCTGAAAGTGCTACAGAACTTGTGTATTTGATGTGTTGGGGTTCACTCACTGGCACTTCCGAATTCAAGGGTATAGAGATAATTGAGTATGTAATAAGGAGCTGGCATCTCCTTACATCAAGTACTTTCTTTCATTTATGCTTAACCAGAAATTGTGAGTATGTGGTTGCCTTGTGTTCACTTACTTGGTTAACATTTGCCAGGGACCTCTGAATACCCTGAAATTTATGAAATTCTGATTTTTTTTTTTTTTTGTGGACCAACGATGGTATAATTTTGCATGATTTGACCTAACACGTGACAGGAACTATGCCAGAAGCTGGAGATAAAAAGAGATGAAGCACAAATTTTGGCCAGAAGGAGCTTACAGAATCCAGGGAGGAGGTGGACACAATAGTTGGAGCATAAGTGACACAGGCTGTATTACAGAGGTGTACAAAGGGTAGTGTGTGTTATACCCCAAAGGGAAAGAGGAAAGGAAACCCTCTGAACCGGTCTCCTGGGCTTTGGTATAGGGACTAAGTTTTTTTGGTGAAATTTCAAAATTGAACAGCCTTGCTAGGAATGCACAGTGTGGTGGCTTTGTATGGTTTAACTTAAGGTCTAACCACTGTAATAAATCCTATTCTGTATCACTCATCCTCACGCTGCTTCTCTGATCATCCCCTAACTAATGTACCCCGTAAGTCTCAGTTCACCTTGTATTTGATTGATTACTGTTCTTTATTTGGTGTTCACTTAAGTAGCAAAGAATAATGTGTTTGCAAATGTCTGCATCTATGAAGATGGCCCCTTGGGTTGAATCAGAGGCTAACTACCACATCCGAGCTCCTCACTCAGCAAGTCATGTCTTCAACTCCTGCAATATGTTCAATTCAAAGCAGTACCATCTACAGATCTCCTATTAGGATCTAGGTACTGTTTTAGGAGGTTTGCTTACATTAATTCACGAGCTCAATCTGAGGTAGGTACAAGGGTTATCCCACTGTATGGCTTGAGAAACTGAGGCACAAAGTAATTAAGTAACCAGTACTCCATATGGTTTCTGAATGAAAGAGAAACTGCTTACATCTCATTTTTCCAGCTTTTCATTTGGAAATGGAGATCTTGATCTGCATTCCTTTAACTGCTGGCTCTCTCCTCTGCTTTCCCCCATCAGAGGCTGAGTTCCCTAAACCAGACACAGGACTCTGAGTGTTCAAAGGTTCCCAGATAGAAAAGCTTAAACCTGAATGCATCCCTTGGGGAGGGTCTTCCTGGACCTGCTGCCTTCCTCAGTTAGCACTGTAGGAGTCCAGCTGCTGCCAGAAGTGGTCAGGGGGAGGGAGTGGTTCTAGCTTTTAGAAAATAAAACAGAATTTAGTAGCTGAGCCTTGAGAGGAGAGAGAACAGGGAAGATACAGGGCTAAACAGTCTCATGTTCAAGGGCTTCCACGGTCTGTCTCCAGTTTGCCTTCCAGATTATGTCCACCCCTAACCCCCAGAAACAACAAATGACTCCTGGTGAATGAATGAACATGTTGCTGTCTTCTGTGCCTCTGTTTGCTGTGCCCTCTGGTGACTCACTCCTACTGACTTCAAGACTGAGCTAAAAGTCACCCTCTGAGATATCTTCCTTTAGGCTAGTGCATGGTCTCACTTGGAGACCTTGTGGAATTGCAGATCTTAATTCAGTAGGTTTGAGGTGGGACCTAGACTGCGTTTCTAGTAAGTTCTGGGGAATAGAGATCTGTGGACCACATACTGGTCTGTGGAACACATTTTGAGTAGCAAGGCTCTAGATCTCTTTTTTTTTTTTTTTATGGGGGGACTTAAATCTGTAAAAGTTATTATAAGGGAAACAAGATGTTTTGCAATGACTCAAGCTAATTTGGCATTGGTTATTGTTCTGGTAGATATTTAGGGTGGCCAAGTGTCCTGGTTTGCCTAGTATTCTGGTGTTTCCTGGGACATGGGGCTTTCAATGTCCTGGACAAAACAGATTTTCAGAGCTCTAATAGTTTCAGGTGAGTGGGACTATAAATCATCTTCCTTACAACCTCTACACCAGCTGAGGTCTTTGATAAAATTCTGCTAAAGTTACAAATGTTTATTAGCCAGACAGTAAAAGAACAGTCCTGTAACTCACTCTTGAGGCTTTGGGGGCCCATTCTCTGCCTTTGGCACTGTAAACAGCACTAGCATGATCGGTTCTCTTTAAGGTGAACATAAGGATTTTATAATGATGGAGCCAGCCAACTTTGGAGTAGGTTCAAGTGACTGTCCTCTATGGAAAGAGACACAGGACAAAAGGAACACTAGACCTCAGGCACAAAACCCAAAATGTTAGACTGCTTGAATTTGTATATTTTATTCAAGCATGAGCAATGGGCTTAATTCTGCACCCAGTAAGGAGCCCTGAGGGTTTTAGAGCTTCTTCAGGGGTATTAGGTTCAGCCAGAGAAATCAACTCTGTGCCTCTCTCAGACTTAATTAGATTAAGGTTTTGTTGGTCTTTTTGCCTGGTCTTTTTGATATTTTGCCTGGAAGGTGAGTGAAAGTTCATTTCAAGAAAGGACTACCATTCAAAGTAATTTTATTCCACATTGCAGTATATCCCAGATAAAACCCCCTTGAGATTCCTGTATTCTTGTTCAACATCAGGAAGAAAGAGGGGCACAAAATTGGTTTCTCTGGGCTCTGAGGAGCACACAAAATAGCAAGACCCCTCCCAGGGTTCAGAGAAGCCAAATCATGTGGGGTCCAAGGGCTGCTTTGAAGTTGCTTCAAGCTTTTTTTCCTGAAGATCTCTTTCTGATTGAGCCTTAGTCTCTTAAAAACATTTAGAAGAATCACTTCTATTTGTATTCCTGGAAAAAAGGAGAGAGAAGGAGAAAAACTATATCTTTGCCTCTAGGCCTTTCAGAAGAAACCAGCTGGGGGACAGGAGGCTGGGCTGCTGAGATGGAAGTTCTGTGAACAGATTTTTCAGAGCAAGTGCTAGTGTTAGTGAAGCTTTCATCCTCCCTGTGGATTTGTACGCCAACCTCTAATACCCATTCAGCAAAGCAACTTCACCTTTCACCTACTTTCTTTGTTTTCCAGCTGTTTGGTGTGTGCTCTGTGTGCACATGTGAGCAATTCTTGATGATATTGTTTACTTATACCATTTTTTCCTGAACAGAGAAAGAAAAGACATCCTCACTGAGGATGTAAAAGTTAGGATACTAAGGGGGTATGAATATGTTAGTGTAGGAAGTGACCCCAAGGGGATCCAGATTATGGCCCACAGTTGGATGGCAGCCCTGACTTCACACAAAGATCCTTCATTTTGTAGATGGTGAAACTGAAACTTGCAGAGGGGAAATAGCTTATGTTGAGGCTGGAAAATAAGTGGATCTGAAAGATTTTTTTAATGCTCAAAATTGATGGAGTCTTGGGGTTGAAAGGGATCTTAATTTCATCTGCAACTTCAAGTAGATGCCTGAATTCTGGTGTCTGAGTCCTTGTAAAGTAGCCCTATGGCCAGTGCTGGCCTCACTGAGTAATGGGGTGATCATTACTGTTACAAAAGTGGGCCGCCTTTTGATAATTTCGTTGGGTATAGGATATTTTGACAAGACCATGTTTTGAGCTCTCTTTCTGAATACATTAATTTCAGTTAGAATTATATCAATATTGATGAATTTTCATTGAGAAGGTATTTCTTGGAGCAAACTTCATTTAACTTTGATCAGTTCATTGTAGGACACCTAAAAATCTTTCATTTCCACAACGGATGAAGCCTCTCCTAAATATAACTCTATTATTTGGGACAGAATATCTTGTAACTAAGAGTTCTGTAGAACAAATTTAGGAAATGTTGATCTGAGCAGTGGAATGAAATTCTAAAAAAGATACATGTAAATTTCAGGTTTTTGAATCAGATAATATTTTAAATATAATAGAGGAATTTATCACTGAAAAGCAACCAATGGAAAACATATTGCTAAGTGAGAAGAACCATATTTGTATAACACATATCAATTTTAATTAATACATATTATAAGTCATTTGGAAGTATGTATATAAATGTCTTAATGCTTATTTTGTACATGAAGTTTTGGGAGACTTTCATTTTTTATTTTGCTTGTCTATATTTTCTAAATTTCTAAATTGAATAGTACTCTAACAAAAAAAAGTCTCAAAATATCCAATGATAAATCCTTTAGAACGATGAAGGATGCTTTTGGTAGGGAGAATAAGCATCATCCCCTCTTTTATCTTCTTTGTAGCTCAGGGAGAATCTCATCTTCTCTGAGAGACATGTAGCTAAACTATTGTTTTCCTTCTTAAAAAAAAGTTATTTATTTGTTTATTTATATATTTTGGCTGTGCTGGGACTTTGTTATTGCACAAACTTTCTCTAGTTGTGGAGAGTGGGAGCTACTCTCTAGTTGTGGTGTGAGGGCTCCTCATTGCAGGGGCTTCTCTGTGGCAGAGCACACGCTCTAGGGTGCATGGGCTCCAGTAGCTGCAGCTTGTGGGCTCGAGAGCGCCAGTTCAGTCGTTGCGGTGCATAGGGTTAGTTGCTCTGTGGAATGTAGGATCTTCCTGGACTTTCAGGGATCAAACTGGCGTCCCTTGCATTGCAAGGCAGATTCTTAACCACTGGACCACCAGGAAAGCCCCTTCCTTCTTTTCCTGTCAAAAACTACCATGATACCTGCCTGCATGTGAAGTCTAATCTCCTCTGCCTTATTGTTAAGACCCTGTATAATCTCTCAGATTCACCTAATTTGGTCCCATTTTATAAATTTAAATTTTTATTTTATTTTGCAGTATAGTTGACTTACAATGTTGCATTAGTTTCAGGTATACAACTGATTCAGTTATACACATACATGTATCCATTCTTTTTCAGATTCTTTTCCCATGTGGGTGTTTATAGAATAATGAGAGTTTCCTGTGCTATACAGTAGGTTCTTGTTGATGATCTATTTTATATGTAGGAATGTATATGTGTTAGTCCCAAACTCTTACTTTATCCCTCCCCTCAATATTTCCCTTTCCTTAACCATAAATTTGTTTTCAAAGTCTGTAAATCTGTCTCTGCTTTGCAGATACATTCATTTGTATCTTTTTTTTAGATTCCATGTATAAGTGATACCATATGATATTTGTCTTTGTCTGATTTACTTAGTGTGATAATCTCTAGGTCCATCCATGTTGTTGCAGATGGCATTATGCTCCCATTCTTTTTTTTTTTTTTTCTTGTTCGGTATGTTTATTATTGTCTTTACCTGAAAAATCCAGATAGAAGATTGTGGTTTGGTTTATTAATTCCTGGGCTTCTCTTGTGGCTCAGCTGGTAAAGAATCCGCCTGCAATGTGGGAGATCTGGGTTCGATCCCTGGGTTGGGAAGATCCCCTGGAGAAGGAAAAGGCTACCCACTCCAGTCTTCTGGCCTGGAGAATTCCATGGACTGTACAGTCCATGGGGTTGCAAAGAGTCGGACATGACCGAGCAACTTTCACTTTCACTTTATTAACTCCCAGCAGCCCATTCCTGAGTTCTAAGGAAGCTTGCCTTCTTCTGAGCTACCTGATCTTTCTTCTGAGCAAGTGACATTTTGGGCTGATTCCACTTCTTCTTTTTAACTTCTTTCTTAGGCTTCTTCTCATACACTGGATTCTCTCATACTGCAGCATGAGCTTTTTTATACATCTCCTCTATCATGTATGGAGTTATGTTGTTCTTTATGAATGGAGAGAATTGTTTCTTGTAAGCATCCTCATCTTCTTCAATCAGATAACACATGTAATCTGCAGCATTCTGCCCCATGATGTGCTTTCGGTGTACCTCAGCACTGAATTCTTTGTTTTCTGAATCATAACTAGGGAACCATTTGGTAGTGTGAGGGATAGACAAACCTTCATTGCCAGCTCCCTTCAGGGCCCCAGAAACTATTCTCAGTAGTGGTCCTGGCAAGTCCTGCATCGAAGTAACAGGTGAAGGCACCAGGTTGACTATCAACGCTTTCCACATTGTATTCTTCTCCAGTCACCTCAACTTGGAAATTTTGTAAATTTTGTCCATACCAAACCTATTCAGAAGCCTTTAGGTCAGCAGCAGGCCAGTACAGTGTGCCACAGCATAATTTGTCAGGCCAACCTTCGCACCATACTCTGGGAGTTCGTGAGCATAAACTGCACGAACTGTTATATGTCCTTCTATACAGGCATAAGCAGTCTGACAAATGATATCTCTGTTTGTTACATGAATGATCATTCTGTAATTGGATGTGTTGTACTTATTTTTATCTTGGATTACCAATCGTTTCTGAGGATAGTAGTCAGTTTTGCCCTCTTGCCATCTGAATTTTACTCGGTATCTCTTGAAGTCAGCCGTGTTCTGGAAAACTTTAACCCCATACTGTAGAACAGAACCCCAACTCTGCAGCTTGCCACAGAGCTCTATGGTCCCATTCTTACAAGACTCACTCCAGTCAAGTTCATTTCTTGTCTGCAGGCCTCTGGACCTAAGCTCTTTTCTGCTTCATTGTCATTATTTTTTCTAGATTAGAATGTCCTTTCTATCTCTCTAAATTCTAGCCATTTGTTTTATAAGACCCCACACTGATTTTTCCCTTTTCTGACTTCTGGTGGCAGTTCTAGTCTATACTGTACTATACAACATTCGCGGATGTGTTATGCTTTTCTAGGCTCAGCCCTTGATGCTGGATGGCAGTGGCTAACTTATCTTGCTGGCTGGAGGGTCTGAATACTTTGAAGACGTACTGATAGTGAAGAAATAGCCAAGAATGATGCAGTGAGTTGGAATCCAGAGAAACAGACCAAGTAGACCTCAGTTGCAGTGGCTGAGAAACACTAGAGCAAGTAGAGGGGCATGCAGTGTGGATAAGCATAGACTGATTCTCTTATTCCAGTTGAGAGTATCCTAAAGAATGGCTCTGGTTAGCTCTCCCAGGGTCAAGAGCTTCATCCCTAACTAACCAAATGTGTTGGGGAAGACAAGGCCATGTAGGAATTTGCCATATGGATGGGGTGGGGTGAATAGTTCCTCTGAGGAAGGGTTTTGGCCAAACATGGATGGCCTATGGATATCTAATATATTAAAAGCACAGCAGTGATTGTCCACTGGGAATGTCCAGTATAGGCGTGTGGGTCAGTATGCTGGAAATCAGGAAGGAAGAACTATGGTGTAGCATACCACCCTTCCTATTGTTAGAACAGAGTCAACAAGTCTTTATTGAGACTCCCTGGGGACTTGATAATTGTTGGACTAGCCTTCAACTCTGTACACTGTCATTTTTTTTTTCCCGTTACATTAACCCTAGGACCTGCGACTCCATTTAGACACCCAACAGCCTTGACATTTCTCCGCTCTGCAAGGAACCACTGACAACTTGCACTGTTATCTTGGTCTTAATGACTGCTAAGTCACTTCATTTCCCAGAGGGAGACTGTGAAATCATCAACAGTGTCAGGTCACTGGCAGCCTTAAGCTCTGGATGGAATGTTTCCAGGAAGAAATGCGAGTGAGAAAAGGAGCTGGACACTTGCTTTTAGAGGAAGACTGTTAGCTCATCCTGGGAAGGTCAGCTGGATGGTGGCAGAATATAGAAGTATTAGCATTAAATGCTTAACTCTGGACCGGTCTTCCCCAGCACTAGGGGGCACCAAAGTCAGCAACTTCCTGATTCTTAAGGCTGGTAGCATGTCAGCTGTTAGGAAATAAGATGAGGGACAAAGCTGTGAGGTAGGGAAGATGGCATGGAATGAAGACCCTGGCATGTCTAGGTCCCTTTTGTCCATCTCTACTTGCTCTGTTCTGGCTTCTGCTGGTTGATCTGGGCTCTCCAGCTGCCTACCTGCCACCGTACCCCTAATTCTTATAGCTGCTGGGTTTTTGACCCACTACTTCTTTCAGAATTTATGCCTTTGCTTCATTTGTTTGGCATGTGGATATTTGTTGGACTCTGCAGTGCTCCTTTGAACCTTGTCTTTTTGTGACATATTATGGAGGTGGTTTATCCAGGTGACCCAAGACAGCGCAAGCTCTGCATCCTACATCCTGGCACCTGGCTCTAAGCTTATTAGTACAGCTTCCAAATATACTGGGTGGAGTTTCTTTTCTTGCTGGGCCTCCACAGTGCTGTAAAGGACTTAATCCTCCACAGTGCTGTATTAGCATTGCCTGTTAACTCATGACTGCATCCCCTCTAGCCCAAGTCAAACGCATCTCTGTACCCTTGGCTTCTGTCACAAAGCCTGGCACAGAGCGGCATTAACCATGACTGTGAAGTGATTGGAAAATGCTCACTGCCACCTCTGAGTGTGGCCTGGATTTTTCCTCCAAAAGTATGACTTGCTTTTCCCTGTCTGTCTGTCCTTGGGTTCAGATGCAACTAATCACCACACTCCTCTTCCCCCTTTCCACCTACTCTCTTTGCTTTTCCTACCAGTCTATCTGAGAGAGAGTGCAGTGTGGTGGTTAAGAACATAGATCCTAAAAAGGATTTTCTGGTTTTAAATCCTGGTTTTATTACTTATGAGCTGTGCAACTGTTAGCAAGTTACTTTGCCTGTCTGTACCTCAGTTTCTTCCTCTGTAAAGTGGGAATAATAAGAATAGGACCAACCTCACAGGGCTGTTGAGAACATTAAATGTGTTACAATGAACAGTGTACTTGGAATAGGATTTGGTACACAGCAGGCATTCTAGAAGTGTTAGCTGTTGTTACTGTTCTCTATCTTCACTGCTCAACCAAAAGTAAAGGTCATCTGACTTTGTTTCCTCTTGACTTCTTGGGCTTACCTACCTTCTTCTTGCACTCAACTTGTGTGCCTCAGTCTCATTCTCTGGTCCACTTAGCTGAATATTTACAAATATTTACTGATTTCTTATAAGCTAACACTGGGTTGTAGCCCAGGAGATATCTAGACTCATTCCTTTTAAGCACCACCTCCTCTACTCATGGTTCTTTCCTTGGTCAAGTCCTGATTCAGACCTTGGTCTTTTAATGGCTGACTGTGGGGGCTGTGAAAAAGTAAGATTTATCTCTGCTGCTAGACAAAAATTTGACAAAGTTTTTTGGTAATGGGCTGGACAGTAAATTTTTTTTTTGATAGAAGTATAGTTAATTTACAGTGTTGTATTATTAATAGTTTCAGTATATGGCAAAGTAATTCAGAAACATTTATGTATATGTATATATGTATTTTTCATATTCTTTCCCATTATAATTTGTTATAAGATATTGAATATAATTTTCTGTGCTTTGCTTGTTGTTTATCTATTTTATGTATAGTGGTGTTGCTGCTGCTGCTGCTGCTAAGTCGCTTCAGTCATGTCCGACTCTGTGCGACCCCATAGACGGCAGTCCACCAGGCTCCCCTATCCCTGGGATTCTCTAGACAAGAATACTGGAGTGGGTTGCCATTTCCTTCTCCAATGCATGAAAGTGAAAAGTCAAAGTGAAGTCGGTCAGTCGTGTCCGACTCTTCACGACCCCATGGACTGCAGCCTACCCGGCTCCTCCATCCATGGAATTTTCCAGGCAAGAGGTATAGTGGTGTATATCTGTTAATTTCAATCTCCTAATTTATCCCTTCTTCCCTTTCCCCTTTGGTAACCATAAATTTGTCTGTGAGTCTGTTTCTGAGAAGGAAATGGCAATCCACTCCAGTATTCTTGCCTGGAGAATCCCATGGACGGAGGAACCTGGTGGGCTACAGTCCGTGGGGTCGCAAAGAGTCGGACACGACTGAATGACTTCACTTCACTTCATCACTTTCTTAAAGATTCCATAGATAAGTGATATCACTTGATATCTGTCTTTCTTTGTCTGACAATTCACTTAGTATGATAATCTCTAATTCCATTTATTAATATGTTTATTTGTGTGTGTATCACATCTTCTTTATCCATTCATCTGTTGATGGACATTTAGGTTTCTTCTGTGTCTTGGCTGTAGTGCTGCAGTGGTTGTTGGGGTACATGTATCTTTTTGAATTAGGGAATTAGAGTTTTCTCTGGATATGTGCCCAGGAGTGGAATTGCTAGGTCATATGGTAATTCTAAATTTTTAAAGCAACCTCCATACTGTTTTCCATAGCAGCTGCATGAATTTACATTCCTACCAACAGTGTGGGAGGGTTTCCTTTTCTCTCTACCCTCTCTAGCATTTATTATGGTCATCATTCTGACTGGTGTGAGGGGATGCCTCATTGCAGTTTTGATGTGCATTTCTCTAATAATTAGCAATAATGAGTGTCTTTTTATGTGCCTGTTGGCTATCTCTATGTCTTCTTCAGATAATTGTCTATGTAGGTCTTCTGCCCAGTCTTTGATTGTGTTGTTTGTTTTTTTGGTATTGAGTTGTATGAGCAGTTTGTCTATTTTAGAAATTAAGCCCTTGTTGCTTACATTGTTTGCAAATAAATTCTCTAGTCTTTAGGTTGTCTTTTCATTTTGTTTATGGTTTCCTTTGCTGTGAAAAAGTTTATAAGTTTGGTTAGATCCTATTTGTTTATTTTTTGCTTTTATTTCTATAATTTTAGGAGACTGACCTAAGAAAGCATAAATATGGTTCATGCCAGAGAGTGTTTCGCCTATGTTCTTTTCTAGGAGTTTTATGGTATCATGTCTTATATTTAATTGTTTAAGCTATTTTGAGTTTATTCTGGTGTGTTGTGTTGAGGGTGTGTTCTAACTTCAATGATTTACATGAAACTGTCCAGCTTTTCCAACACCACTTGCTGAAGAGACTGTCTTTTCTCCATTTTATATTCTTACCTCTTTTGTTGAAGATTAACTGACCATAGGTGGGTGGGTTTATTTCTGGGCTCTTTATTCTGTTCCATTGATCCATATGCCTGTTTTTGTGCCAATACCACAATGTTTTGATTAGCTTTGTAGTATTGTCTGGAGGGTTATGCCTCCAGCTTCGTAGATATTTTAGGCTTTGCAGGTCACACAGGGTCTCTGTCTTATCTCCTCTTCTTCCTCTTCCTTCTTTCAGTTCAGTTCAGTTCAGTTCAGTCGCTCAGTCATGTCCGACTCCTTGTGACCCCATGAATCGCAACACACCAGGCCTCCCTGTCCATCACCAACTCCCGGAGTTCACTCAGACTCATGTCCATTGAGTCAGTGATGCCATCCAGCCATCTCATCCTCTGTCGTCCCCTTCTCCTCCTGCCCGCAATCCCTCCCAGCATCAGAGTCTTTTCCAATGAGTCAACTCTTCGCATGAGGTGGCCAAAGTACTGGAATTTCAGCTTTAGCATCATTCCTTCCAAAGAAATCCCACTCCTAACTTGAAGGCTGTATTAAATGAGTTTACAAGCCACATTTGATCATCAATAAGTCCCATGAGGGCAGGAACAATCTGTCTCATTACCCTGATGGTCTAATGCTACCCAGGCACATGATAAGCCTTTGATTAGTACTTGTTGAATAAATGAATAAACAATAAATGAGTTCAAACAAGCCTCTGGCTTCCAAAGTTAAGAGACAGAATTTCTGTGTAAGTTCTACAGTGAATAGGAGAACCCCAGGGAAGCGTTTTATTAAGTTGACTCCTTACTCTGTCTGCAGTTGTCAAAGGGTACAGGAGCTTTCCATGGAGTCTGCCTTAGCCTAAGTACCTACCTGCAATTCCACTGCCATCTTCTAGTTGAGAACCGAGCCTCCCTGTAGCCTTGGTTCCATACTAGCAGTGTGCTGGTAAATATTTAACAACCAGCTACCCAAAAAACAAGCAAACGATCCCTGATTTATAGTATTTGCCAATTTCCATGGTGTCAATACTTCCACCATGGCCAATTTCATGCTATGAAATGAAGCCACTAAACTTGAAGCTGGGAAGAGAGATGCCATTAAACCATGCTCCCTGCCCTGCTCACCTCTGCAGTCCTAAGCACCATATGCCTCCTTGGAGAGTAATTGAAAGAAACGTTAGCTCTCACAATCTCTGCCTTTAGGATTGGGCTCTTCTCTGTGTTTTGGTGGATGGGTACCATTATCTTGCCTTCCCAGACTTCCTGGATTTTGGCCTTTGCCTGCTTTGATCCCCAGGCCCTAGTGCTTATTGACCTCCTGACTCCCTGTTTCTTGCAGAACACAGATGGCTGGACTCTTCCTGATCCACCCTAGCTTCCTGGATGTCAGGTTTCTGATGTGTTTCCGAGCACAGAGACACACAGCCACTCTACCTCCTGCAGGGTCTTCTGGTTTCCAGGCTGTGATGAGCTTTGACCACTCACTTCCAATTCTCACAGCACACCTCTCTTGACTGCTGGGAGGTAAACTCTCATCCTGCTGATTGGGAACTCAGTTCCCAGCTCATTTCTTCTTGCTCTGTCTTGGCTTCTATTTAATTAGTACCATCTGCTTCTAAATCTGTATATAATTTTCATCTTTATTGATTCACACAAAAATAATTACTGGGTGCATTTTTTGTGTACCATGCTATGTCTAGGCACCCAGGATACCTCAGTGAACAAAACAAGTAGGATTCTCTGTCCTTGAGGGGCTTATAATAAAGTATGAGGAAGCTCATACTAAACAATAGGAGTAATAAATCATATATTACAAAAGAAGGTGATAAGTAGGATGGAAAAAGTAGGGAAAGATGTGTTGACAGTGCTGATAGGAGGCACATGGTTAGAGTGGTCTCTTTGAGAAGGTAACATTCAAGTAAAGCCTTACAACACATTCTGTACTCTTATACACAACATCTACTCATCATCAACTCCTGCTCATACAGGTATGTGGCTCACTTTAGCCTGAGAATTTCCAGGATTTGTTTCTCACAGAGGGACTGTTTCCTGTAAGAGAGAAGGAGAAAGTATTGTGATTATATGCTTGGGCTTTGGTTTATGATTTTGAATCCCTGCTCTCTGGTCAATTAGGACAGCTATTGAGGTTTCCATAATCTATTGGACAATGAGTTTCTTGAGGGGAGGGACTGGATCTCTCTTGCTCACCCTATAGCCCCCATGCCTAGTAGAATCTGACCTCTGTCAGTGTTGCTTATTAGCCTTTTTGTCCTGGGAAAATTCCTTTCTGAGATTTCAATTCCTTATATGTAAAATTGGGATGTTAATAATGATAATATAAGTATCCACCTCATAGGGTTGCTCTATGAGTTAAATCCAGCTGCATGGTGCTGGAGCGGTGGCTGCACAGTGCTAGAGTGACTTTGAGGGGATACCCCATGTCCAAGGTCAGAGAAGCCACAGCAAGATGGTATGAGGGGTAAATTCACTTTTAGAATCAATCCCCACTTCCCCCAGAGAGGCTTGGAAGGCTCAAACAAACCTTGTTGCACCAGGACCCAGAGACCCCACAGAGACTGAGACAAAACTGTGTTTAAGCATCTTCTATGGAGGTACGGGTCAGCAGTGGATTGCTGCAGGGGCAGGGGCTCTGGGTGCAGCAGACTTGGGTAGGCATAAGCTCTCTTGGAGGAGGTCACTATTAACCCCACCATAGAGCTGCCAGAACTTACACAGGAATTGGAAGTAGACTCTTTGAGGGCACAAACAGAACTTTGTGTGCACCAGGACTCAGGAGAAAGGAGCAGTGATCCCACAAGAGACTGACCCAAACTTGCCCAGAAGTGTCCAGGAGTCTCTAGTGGAGGTGTAGGTCGGTGGTGCCCTGCTGCAGGGTTGGGGGCACTGAGTGTAGCAGTACATACATGGGACCTTTTGAAGGAGGTCACCATTATCTTCATTCAGTTCAGTTCAGTTGCTCAGTCGTGTCCGACTCTTTGTGACCCCATGAATCGCAGCACACCAGGCCTCCCTGTCCATCACCAACTCCCGGAATTCACTCAGATTCACCTTCATCTAGGCAGTGATGCCATCCAGTCATCTCATCCTCTGTCGTCCCCTTCTCCTCCTGCCCCCAATCCCCCCCAGCATCAGAGTCTTTTCCAATGAGTCAACTCTTCGCATGAGGTGGTCAAAGTATTGAAGTTTCAACTTTAGCATCATTCCTTCCAAAGAAATCCCAGGGCTGATCTCCTTCAGAATGGACTGGTTGGATCTCCTTGCAGTCCAAGAGATTCTCAAGAGTCTTCTCCAACACCACAGTTCAAAAGCATCAATTCTTCGGCGCTCAGCTTTCTTCACAGTCCAACTCTCATATCCATACATGACTACTGGAAAAACCTCCCCCATAGTTTCAGTTCAGTTCAGTTCAGTTCAGCTGCTCAGTTGTGTCCGACTCTTTGTGACTCCATGAATCACAGCACGCCAGGCCTCCCTGTCCATCACCAACTCTCGGAGTTCACTCAAACTCATGTCCATCGAGTCGATGATGCCATCCAGCCATCTCATCCTCTGTTGTCCCCTTCTCCTGCCCCCAATCCCTCCCAGCATCAGGGTCTTTTCCAAGAGTCAACTCTTTGCATTAGGTGGCCAAAGTATTGGAGTTTCAGCTTCAGCATCAGTTTGGCCACAGGTAAATAACAGGGAGGGAACACAGCTCCACCCATCAACAGAAAATTGGATTAAAGATTTACTGAGCATGGCCCCCTCATCAGAACAAGACCCAGTTTTCCCCTCAGTCAGTCTCTCCCATCAGGAAGCTTCCATAAGCCTCTTATTCTTCTCCATCAGAGGGCAGACAGACTGAAAACCACAATCACAGAAAACTAACCAAACTGATCACATGGACCACAGCCTTGTCTAACTCAATGAAACTCTGAGCCATGCCATGTAGTGCCTCCCAAGATAGACGGGTCATGGTGGCGAGTTCTGACAAAATGTGGGTGCACTAGAGAAGTGACTGGCAGACCACTTCAGTATTCTTGTCTTGAGAACTGCATGAACAGTATAAAAAGGCAAAATGATAGGAGGGCACTGAAAGATGAACTCCCCAAGTTGGTAGGTGCCCAATATGCTATTGGAGATCTGTGGAGAAGTAACTCCAGAAAGAATGAAGAGACGGAGCCAAAGCAAAAACAACACACAATTGTGGATGAGACTGGTTACAGAAGCAAAGTCCAATGTTGTAAAGAGCAATGTTGCATAGGAACCTGGAATGTTAGGTCCATGAATCAAGGCAAATTGGAAGTGGTCAAACAGGAGATGGCAAGAGTGAACATCAACATTTTAGGAATCAGCAAACTAAAATGGACTGGAATGGGTGAATTTAACTTAGATGACCATTATATCTACTACTGTGGGCAAGAATCCATTAGAAGAAATGGAGTAGCCATCATAGTCAACAAAAGAGTCCCAAATGCAGTACTAGGATGCAATCCCCAAAACGACAGAATGATCTCTGTTCATTTCCAAGGCAAACCATTCAATATCACGGTAATCCAAGTCTATGCCCTGACCAGTAATGTTGAAGAAGCTGAAGTTGAATGGTTCTGTGAAGACCTACAAGACCTTCTAGAACTAACACCCCCAAAAGATGTTCTTTTCATTATAGGGGACTGGAATGCAAAAGTAGGAAGTCAAGAAACATCTGGAGTAACAGGCAAATTTGGCCTTGGAGTACAGAATGAAGCAGGGCAAAGGCTAGTAGAGTTTTGCCAAGAGAATGCACTGGTCGTAGCAAACATCCTCTTCCAACAACACAAGAGAAGACTCTACACATGGACATCACCAGATGGTCAACACCGAAGTCAGACTGATTATATTCTTTGCAGCCAAGATGGAGAAGCTCTATACAGTTAGCAAAAACAAGACCAGGAGCTGACTATAGCTCAGATCATGAACTCCTTATTGCCAAATTCAGAATTGAAGAAAGTACAGAAAACCACTAGACCATTCAGGTATGACCTAAATCAAATCCTTTATGATTATACAGTGGAATTGATAAGTAGATTCATGGGATTAGATCTGACAGACAGAGTGCCTGAAGAACTATGGACAGAGGTTCCTGACATTGTACAGGAGACAGGGATCAAGACCATCCCCAAGAAAAAGAAATGCAAAAACCCAAATGGCTGTCTGAGGAGGCCTTACAAATAGCTGTGAAAAGAAGAGAAGCTAAAAGCAAAGCAGAAAAGGAAAGATATACCCATTTGAATGCAGAGTTCCAAAGAATAACAAGGAGAGACAAGAAAGCCTTCCTCAGTGATCAATGCAAAGAAATAGAGGAAAATAATAGAATGGGAAAGACTAGAGATCTCTTCAAGAAAATTAGAGATACCATGGGAACATTTCACGCAAAGTGAATGTGAAGTCGCTCAGTCGTGTCTGACTCTTTGCGGCCCCATGGACTGTAGGCCACCAGGCTCCTCCATCCATGGGATTTTCTAGGCAAGAATACCAGAGTGGGTTGCTATTTCCTTCTCCAGGAGATCTTCCCCACCCAGGGATTGAACCTGGGTCTCCCGCACTGTAGGCAGGCTCTTTACCCTCTGAGCCACCCAGGAAGTCATTTCATGCAAAGATGGGCTCAATAAAGGACAGAAATGGTATGGACCTAACAGAAGCAGAAGATATTAAGAAGAGGTGGCAAGAATACACAGAAGAGCTATACAAAAAACAAACAAACAAAAAACTTCACTATCCAGATAATCACAATGGTGTGATCACTCACCTAGAGCCAGACATTCTGGAATGTGAAGTCAAGTGGGCCTTAGGAAGCATCACTAAGAACAAAGCTAGTGGAGGTGATGGAATTCCAGTTGAGCTATTTCAAATCCTGAAAGATGATGCTGTGAAAGTGCTGCAGTCAATATGCCAGCAAATTTGGAAAACTCAGCAGTGGCCACAGGACTGGAAAAGGTCAGTTTTCATTCCAATCCCACAGAAAGGCAATGCCAAAGAATACTCAAACTACCCACCCAATTGCACTCATCTCACACACTAGTAAAGTAAAGCTCAAAATTCTCCAAGGAAGGCTTCAACAGTACGTGAACTGTGAACTTCCAGATGTTCAAGCTGGATTTAGAGAACGCAGAGGAACCAGAGATCAAATTGCCAACATCTGTTGGGTCATTGAAAAAGCAAGAGAGTTCCAGAGAAACATATATTTCTGCTTTATTGACTAAGCCAACGCCTTTGACTGTGTGGATCACCACAAACTGTGGAAAATTCTGAAAGAGATGGGAATACCAGACCACCTGACCTGCCTCCTGAGAAATCTGTAATGCAGGTCAGGAAGCAACAGTTAGAACTGGACATGGAACAACAGACTGGTTCCAAATAGGAAAAGGAGTACGTCAAGGCTGTATATTGTCACCCTGCTTATTTAACTTATATGCAGAGTACATCATGGGAAATGCTGGGCTGTAGGAAGCACAAGCTGGAATAAGATTGCCGGGAGAAATACCAATAACCTAAGATATGCAGATGACACCACTCTCATGGCAGAAAGCAGAGAAGAACTAAAGAGCCTCTTGATGAAAGTGAAAGAGGAGAGTGAAAAAGTTGGCTTAGAGCTCAACATTCAGAAAACGAAGATCATGGCATCTGGTCCCATCACTTCATGGCAAATAGAGGGGTAAACATTGGAAACAGTGACAGACTTTATTTTGGGGGGCTCCAAAATCACTGCAGATGGTGAGTGCAGCCATGAAATTAAAAGGCACTTGCTCCTTGGAAGAAAAGTTATGACTAACCTAGGCAGCATATTAAAAAGCAGAGACATTTCTTTGCCAACAAAGGTCCATCTAGTCAAATCTATGGTTTTCCCAGTAGTCATGTATGGATGTGAGAGTTGGACTATAAAGAATTGATTGCTGAAGTATGATGCATTTGAGCTGTGGTGTTGGAGAAGACTCTTGAGAGTCCCTTGGACTGCAAGGAGATCCAACTAGTCCATCGTAAAGGAGATCTGTCCTGAGTGTTTATTAGAAGGACTGATTTGAAACTGAAACTCCAATCCTTTGGCCACCTGATGCAAAGAGCTGACTCATTTGAAAAGACCTTGATACTGGGAAAGATTGAAGGCATGTGGAGAAGGGAATGACAGAGGATGAGACGGTTGGATGACATCGCCGACTCAATGGACATGAGTTTGAGTAAACTCCAGGAGTTGGTGATGGACACAGAGGCCTGGCATGCTGCAATCCATGGGGTTGCAACGAGTCAGACATGACTGAGCCCCTGAACTGTCTGACTGATGAATTAAATCATAACAATTTATAATATGTGTAGAGCACTTGGCACAGAGCCTAGTACATTGAGAGTGCTTACTAAATAAATATTAGGAGTGGTCACTGTTGTTAGAGTCACCATACAGAATTAATGTTCTCCAGTTGAAGAGATGTTATTCTGGAAATATTCCTTGCTTCCCTAATAAGTTGGTCCCATTGCCAAGCCTATACAGTGCTTGTTATAACCTCTGAGGAAATATGGGGTAAATCGTGGATAGGGGGTGTGAGGAGCTTTGGGAGGGGGGAAGAGCCTTGGTGGCAGGACTGAGGTGGTGCCCAGAGCACTGTGGCCAGGCCCGAGGCTGTTGTGTAAACAGACAGTCAATCAGTCAGAATAGAGAAGTGGAACAGCAGTGACTAGATGAATACACAGAGTAAGGGGATTAATAGAGCTGAGATTAAACTGTTAGCTGAGATTAAAGAGAGTAATTTTCCTTAGGGCATGGACATCAGTGGTGGGGTCTGGAAACAAGACCTTGACTATGTGTCCTATACCTGGGTCTATCTTCCTCTTAAAGTGTTCTTTCAGACCCAGTTCCTTAGCTTTCCCAACGCCCCCAGTATCTGCTGAACCGACTTTCTTGTCTCTTTGATTGCTCCCATCTGGTTTAGGTTTGTCTCTCATAAAGCCGTCAGTCTGGATGAGGACCCCTGCTGTCTCTATGGGCATAGCCAGGGGCGCCACTTGCTAACTCATTAAGAATGTAACCACCACTGCAGTTGTTCACAGGCAGTGTAGACAGTCCTTAACGCTGTGACACAGAAGGCAGCATCCTGACCAAACAGATCTAAGCAGAAGAGGCTTCTCTTCCTACTAGGTGCCTGGCTGGAAGCAGATGCTTTATGGAAGTCAGTTGCCATCCAGATAGTCAGCAACATTTGTTTAGGAGCCGCTGCACGTCTGTCCCTGTGATGAGGGAGACAGTATTGCAATGCAGAAAAGATAATGAACCTCATCAGAATCTCTGATTACTTCCTGAGGATTGATTCTGAGAAGTGCCTTTAAGGGTAAAAACACTTTTAAGGCTCTTGATGCATATTGCTATATTGCTTTCCAAAAAGGATAGACAAATTCTCATGCCCTTTTATTGCATTTGATTGTGCCCATTTTGTCATACCTTTGCCAGGACTGAGTATTGTTAAAAATTTAAAAATATGTGTAACAGAGAGGCAAAGTGACATTTCTTTGATTCAATCTTTATTACTTTATTAACAGGGGTGTGAGCATTTTGAAATGTTTCTTTGCTATGGAGATAATATTTGGTATCATCTCCATGGTAGGTCTGGAGGAATAGTGACTAGATTTTTTTTGACTGAGTTTTATCTATGTTACTTATTTTTAAATACCTATACAGTAAAATTTACTTTTGTTGTTGTGTAGTTTTGTGATTTTAACGAGTACACAGAGTTATGTAACTACTAAGACAATCAGAATTTAGACAGTTTTCTCCCTTCGAATTCCCTATGCTTCCTCTTTGTGGTAAAACCCTCTACTAACTCTTAGCTCCTAGCACTTACTGATCTATTCTATGCCCTTTATTTTGCTTTCCCCAGGATAATATTGCAGTGTATTTAATAAAGCAAGACGTTAAAAATTTAAGTCCACTTTATCAATATTTTTACTTTGTTTATTGTGCTTTGTGGTCCTAAGAATTCTTTGCTTAACCCAAGGTCACAATATTTTCTGCTAAAAGTTTTCTAACTTTACATTTTACATTTAAGTCCATTTTGTTAAATTTTGTACCAAGTGTGAGATATTGGCCAAGATTCAAGTTTTTGAAGTCTACAAACAATAAATGCTGGAGAGGGTGTGGAGAAAAGGGAACCCTCTTTCACTGTTGCTGGGAATGCAAACTAGTACAGCCATTATGGAGAACAGTGTGGAGATTCCTTAAAAAACTGGAAATAGAACTGTCATTTGACCCAGCAATCCCACTGCTGGGCATACACACCGAGGAAACCAGAATTGAAAGAGACACGTGTACCCAAATGTTCATCGCCGCACTGTTTATAATAGCCAGGACATGGAAGCAACCTAGATGTCCATGAGCAGATGAATGGATAAGAAAGCTGTGGTACATATATATAATGGAATATTACTCAGCTATTAAAAAGAATGCATTTGAATCAGTTCTAATGAGGTGGATGAAACTGGAGCCTATTATACAGAGTGAAGTAAGTCAGAAAGAAAAACACTAATACAGTATATTAATGCATATATATGGAATTTAGAAAGATGGTAATGATGAACCTATATGTGAGACAGCAAAAGAGACACAGATGTAAAACACAGACTTTTGGACTTTGTGGGAGAAGGCAAGGGTGGGATGATTTGAGAGAATAGCACTGAAACGTATATTATCATATATGAAACAGATTGCCAGTCCAGGTCCGATGCATGAGACAGGGTGCTCAGGGCTGGTGCACTGGGATGGCCTTGAGGGATAGGATGGGGAGGGAGGTGGGAGGGGTGTTCAGGATGGGGAACACATGTACACCTGTGGCAGATTCATGCCAATGTATGGCAAAAACCACTACAATATTGTAAAGTAATTAGCCTTCAATTAAAATAAATAATTAAAAAAAGATTCATGTTTTTGTAGTATATTGATGGCCATTTGATCTGGCACCATTGCTCACAAATCTAACTTTTTCCTATTTAATTGCCTTTGTATCTCTTTCAAAAACCCACTGGCCATATGTGTTTTTTTCCCTGGCCCCTCTGTTTTGTCTTATTGCTCTATCTTATGTTCATTAGCATCTGGTCTTGATTATAGTAAGTTCCTATGTTTTTGTCTCTTCCAGAATGACGTGCAAATGGAATCTTATAGTATTATAAAACTTGTCTGGCATGTGTCCCTTAGAATAAAGAATGTGTGTGAGATTCATCCTAGTTGTGTATGTCAATCTTTCTTTTTTTTTTTTTAATGTTCAGTAGTATTTCACTGTATGGATGTACTAGAGACTATTCATCCAATTGCTGTTCATTTTCAGATTTTGTTTGTTTATTCTAGTTCCTTTGCCTTTTTAAGAATCAAGTTGTAAATAGCTGTAAAACTTGATTAGGATAATGTTGGGATTTCCCAACGTAAGTCTAGAAATAAATTTGGGGAGAATTGATATATTAGCATAGTGAATCTTCCAATCTATGAATATGGTATATCTTCATGTGTTTAACTCTTACGGAAAATTATTTCATCAGTGTTTTATAGTTTATAGCTGACATCTAAGTATTTCATGTTTTGGAATTGCCAGGGGTACTGTTTCTAAAATTTTAAATTCAGTTTCAAATTGTTATTGCTGGTATAAAGAAACACAATTGATTATTTGTGTATTGATTAATTTCTGATGTTAGCCACTTGCTGTGTAAAGAAGTCCAGTCTATTCTGGTGGAGAGAGATCCTAGAACACAAGAGATCATGTGACAAAGACCTGAGGTCTCCCATCCTACAGTCAGCCACCACTGCCAGCTGTGTGAGTGAAGCCCTTTTCAGTATTCTTGGCTTCAAGAGTACGTGAATGGAGAACTTCCAGATGTACAAGCTGAATTTAGAAAAGGCAGGGGAACCAGAAATCAAATTACGAACATCTGTTGGATCATAGGAAAAGCAAGAGAATTCCAGTAAAACATCTACTTCTGTTTCGCTGGCTATGAAAAAGTTAAAGCCTTTGACTGTGTGGATCACAACAAACTAGAAAATTCTTAAAGAGATGGGAATACCAGACCACCTTACCTACCTCCTGATGAACCTGTATGCAGGTTAAGAAGCAACAGTTAGAACTGGACATGGAACAATGGACTGGTTCGCAACTGGGAAAGGAGAGTTGTCACCCTCCTTATTTAACTTATATGCAGATTACATCATGCAAAATGCCGGGCTGGATGAATCACAGGCTGGAATCAAGATTCCCAGGAGAAATATCAACAACCTCAGATATGCAGATGATACCACTTTAATGGCAGAAGTTGAAGAGGAACTAAAGAGCCTCTTGATGAAGTTGAAAGAAGAGAGTGAAAAAGCTGGTTTAAAATTCAACATTCAAAAAACAAGATCATGGCATCTGGCCCTATCACCTCATGGCAAATGGGGAAAAACTGGAAACAGTGACAAGCTTTATTTTCTTGGGCTCCAAAATTGCTGTGGACTGTGACTGCAGTCATGTATTAAAAGACCCTTGCTTTCTTGGAAGGAAAGCTATGACAAACCTAGACAGCGTATTGAAAAGCAGAGATATCACTTTGCTGACAAAGGTCCACATAGTCAAAGCTAAGGGTTTTCCAGTAGTCATGTATGGATGTGAGAGTTGGACCATAAAGAAGGCTAAATGTTGAAGAATTGGTGCTTTTGCATTGTGGTGCTGGAGAAGACTCTTGAGAATCCCTTGGACAGCAAGGAGATCAAACCAGTCAATCCTAAAGGAAACCAACCCTGTAAATTCATTGGAAGGACTGATGCTGAAGCTGAAGCTCCAAGACTTTGGTAATCCAATGCGAAGAGCTGACTCATTGGAAGAGACCCTGATGCTTGGAAAGGTTGAGGGCAGGAGGAGAAGGGGATGAAAGAGGATGAGATGGTTGGATGGCGTCACCGATCTATGGACATAAGGTTGGGCAAACTCTGGGAGATGGTGAAGGGCAGGGGAGCCTGGCATGCTGCAGCTTATGGGGTTGCAAAAAGTCAGACATGACTTACTAAGTGAACAACAAAAGCAACAAGCCACAGCCCTGCTCAAAGTTGATGTAGCCACTCAGCCAACACTGCATGGAGCTGAAGAACTGCCCATCTGAGACTAACCAGTCCACAGAATTGTGAGAAATAATACATCTCTGTGGTTTCAAATCACCAAGTTTTAGGGCATTATTTAATATTGTCCTAGATATGGAGCTTAACAGCAGTTCACTTACCCAACTCTTGGTTCCATGGCCTGGCCATGAGTCTTCCTGAGGCTCCTTGTTGCCAGTCAGACTGAAGCCTGTGTCTCTAGAAATAGCAACTGGCTGCCAAGTCACAGCTCTCCCTCTAGCCTACACACTCCACAGTGGTGCAGTCCAAATAGTCTGTATTTTTGCTTGAACTCAAGTTGGCCACTGTGAGGCCTCTGCCAGCCTTGCTGTGTTGACATTTATGCTGACTGCTTGCTCACTTGGCTGACTACACACCTGTCTGCCTGGCTCTCCCTGGCTCCCCACAGTGCCCTCTCTGGCCTGATTGAAAGCCCCAGGAATTCTATTTGCAGTGTCTCCTTCCCACCTCCTGATATGAGATTCTTCCTCTGTGGGGCCAGTTTCATGCTGCTGCAAGTGGATCAGTATTCCTCAGGCCTGAAACCCCAACTCTAGTTCCAAGAATTGGCAACTGTTTCATTCTGACCTAGAACTTCCTAGTGGTTCAGAAAAAAGACTTGGAACCCTGGAGATGTTAATGGGTTTAAAAAAGTAAGTCAGGGCAAACACTTCCTGGCCTGTTCTTACTAGCTGTTCAATCTGGGACGAATTCCCAAGCTCATGTAAACCACATTTTCTTCACTCATAATCTAGGGATAATAATACATGAGAAGATACTATATGTGCATTGCTAAGCAACATGCCTGCCATACAGCAACTGCTTAACAGTGGTAGTTAATCATAATTTGTATGAAAGTGAGTGATAGAAGGGGCCCTTAGAGATTATTTAGTCCAAGCGCCACATTTTTCAGCAGCAGAAAGTAAGGTTCAGAGAGACTGAGTGATTTGCCCAGCGTCACCACACCTCAGAGTTGAATAAAGACTGGAACACTAATTTTCCAGCCTCTAATCTCATACCTTTCCCACTGCGCCATGGTTTTTCGGCTTAGGAGGCCCTGGAGAGAAAACGGGGAAAAGGAAGAAACTATCAACTACTAAGTGTCTACTCTGTTTTTGCTTTTATATATATCGTGCCATTTTATCCCCATAATAATTTTTAAGTTATTATCTCTGCTTTACACATGAAGACACCAATGCTTAGAAAATTTAAATTCCTGCCTGAAAATCCCATGGGTGACAGACTAGGGTTGCAACTCATGCCTGTCTGACTCCAAAACCAGCCCACACTCCTCCACCATCTCATGCCCTTTCTGGGTCAGGCTGGGGAGGGGAAGAGTTTCTGCAGAGCCTGGCACTACCCTGGCTGTGTTTCTTCTCAGTCCTCAGATGCAGTAGCTGGTCTGCACGCAAGAGCCTTTCATCCTTCCTTCCACACAATCCTTTTAACTGAAACCAAGTGGCCAAAGCTTAACTGTAATTCTGCAGAACTGGCGGTGAGAGGCCTGGTGGGAGCTTGGGCTGCTCACCCTGAACGTGATGTGCACAGAGAGTGGGGCTGACATTGTTTAGCTCTCTGCTCAGCAGTGCCCAGCCAAACCTCTTGGTCTAAATTGAGCCCTTAATCGTTTTCCTGGCATTTGCTCAGACAGGATTTTATTTTCTAGTAATAAAAGCGCCTACATTGTAGGAAAAAAACCAACAAAAACTGATCTGCCTCTTTTGTAGCTTTTGTGAATGCTTCACCACCTGTCCATTCCCTGCCTTGTTTTCATGCTTGGAGCAGAGCCAGGTTGTTTTGTGCCCACTGTCAAGTTTGGGGGAGCTCTGCGTGGGCAGAGAAATGCACTCACATTGACTGCTTCTGCTCATTACTTGGGGCCTCGCACCTCCTGGATTGAGAGGTTTGACTTCTGAGTCTGTAGGCTTGACTTCTGGGTCTGCAGGTGGCGCAGGGGAGATGGTTCTGAGGAAAGAGGAACAAAGTGAGTCACCAAGGGCCTCCCACCTAAGTAGTTCTTGATGGCTCACACTTGGTTATCTCAGTCTTTCCCTTAAGAATTTTCAGTGACTCTCCAGTGCCTGCAGAATGAACTGCATACTTTCTAATATGATATTCAGACCTACATTCTCAGCCTCTTTTCTTTCTTTCTTTTTTTTTGGTAAAAAATAAAATAAAATACAATATGGATACCTAAAAAAGTAAAATTGAAATTCACCAGAATCTTCTCCACTATAACCGATGTTAAAATTTTGGCAAGTGTCCTTCCAGACTTGTGTGAATATACATTGTTGTTGTTGTTCAGTCCCCCAGTTGTGTCCGACTCTTTGCAACCCCATGGCCTGCAGCACGCCAGGCCTCCCTGTCCCTCACCATCTCCTGGAGTTTGCCCAAGTTCATGTTCATTGCATCAGTGATACTGTCCAGCCATCTCATTCTCTGACGCCATCTTCTGCCCTCCATCTTTCCCAGAATCAGGGACTTTTTCAGTGAGTCATCTGTTTGCATCAGATGATCAAAATACTGGAGCTTCAGCTTAAGCATCAGTCCTTCCAGTGAATATTCAAAGTTGATCTCTGTTAAGATTGACAGGCTTGATCTCCTTGCTGTCCAAGGGATTTTTAGGAGTCTTCTTCAGCTCCACAGTTCGAAGGCATCAATTCTTTGGTGTTCTGCCTTTTTTAGGGTCCAGCTCTCACAACCGTATGTGACCACTGGGAAGACTATAGCCTTGACTCTACAGACCTTTGTTGACAGAGTAATGTCTCTGCTTTTTAACACGCTGTCTAGGTTTGTCATCGTGAATTTCATCTTCATTTGTGTTGAGGCCTTTTCAGTTTCAATTTGCCTTTCTAACATTCAGTTCAGTTCAGTTCAGTCACTCAGTTGTATCCAACTCTTTGCAACCCCATGAACTGGAGCATGCCAGGCCTCCCTGTTCATCACCAACTCCTGGAGTCCACCCAAACCCATGTCCATTGAGTCGGTGATGCCATCCAACCATCTCATCCTCTCTCATCCCCTTCTCCTCCTGCCCTCAATCTTTCCCAGCATCAGGGTCTTTTCCAATGAGTCAGCTCTTTGCATCAGGTGGCCAAAGTATTGGAGTTTCAGCTTCAACATCAGTCCTTCCAGTGAACACCCAGGACTGGTCTCCTTTAGGATGGACTGGTTGGATCGCCTCATAGTCCAAGGGACTCTCAAGAGTCTTCTCCAACACCACAGTTCAAAAGCATCAATTCTTCAGCACTCAGCTTTCTTTATAGTCCAACTCTCGCATCCATCTTTTGACAACTCCCACAATACACTAAACATTGTCTAAACTGAATTCACCTTCTGTAAATATATCATGCACTTTCATGCTTCTAAGACTTTGTTTCTGACAATCTGTCTGCCCCAAATACTCTTTATACATTGCCTGGCACATAGTAAGCTCCAACAAAGCTGTTTGTTCCACTTTCTTTCTTGCCTGGTAAGCTCCTACTTACTATTTAAAATTCTGCTGAAATGACCGCCTCCCCGCCCCTTTATAAAACTACACTCTCTCCCAAGTGCGTACTCGTCCACTCACTAGGTAGTCACTCACTGTCCATTTGGGGACCTGCTGCCTCCCACCCCGACCTATTCTAATACTAAGTTCTTCCAAGGCAGTCAGGGACCATGTCTCCTTTACTCCAAACCATGCCTGGCATTCAATATGAACTGGGGAAATTGGCATCAACTCTGTCAGAGGCAGCAATCTGCTGGTGAAGCTGAGCTGTGGTGAAGCTAGTCAGGGTGGCCTGTAAGTTGCTGTTTGGACAGAGATCCCAGATTGCTAAGTAGACCCCTTTTCTTTATTCCTCCCTGTCTGGCAAGAGCCAACCTTCAACCTCAGAGAGCACTGTAGTACCAGCAAACTGTCTTGGCAGACCTTGGATGAATTATTTACTCTCTTCTTGCTAAGTGAATGCAGGTGTCTGTGTGATGCCTCCAGTTCTGGGTATGTCTAAGGTGCCTCTCAAAGTGCTTGGGCCAGAATTCTGGACTTAATGATAGTGGGCTGCAGGGAGAGAGAAAAACCCAGCATTCCTACCCATGGCCAGATTGCTTGCTCTGTCTTCAGAGGGGGGACATTTTGTTCTCTCTGGCTCACCTTTGCCCCCAGCTCCCTCCATTGCCCTCCCACCCCTGTCTCCACTTACAATGGAAATTTTACATTTTTTTGCTGTTGTAGTCCTTGCTCCTCTCTCCTTCCTTGCCACACACCATGCAGCTCCTATGTCATAATCTTACACACTATCTACTTGGTCTTCCCTCTTCTTCCAGACTTGAAACACTGATAGGAACCAGGGAAAATGGTTTACTGGATGCTGTAGCTGATTTGAGCAGCCTTTGTTGAAAGCATGAATTGGGTGCTTTCCAATGCCTTGGATCACTTTTGGGTGGTCATCCTCAAGAGAAGGGGTTTCTAGTCTTCCTCGGTTTCGCACTTCCATTTCCAAATTCCCTGAGAGAAAACAAATGAAGCAATAGAAGTGACTGGAAACAGTGTCTAATGCTACCTGAACTCACATGGTATCAAACAGTCAGCCTGACTTAATGATAAAGTTCTTGAGTTTCTCCAGGCCTTATCAACCTGTGGGTATCAATGTTGGAATCTTATTAGGGCCAATGACCTATATTTTGCTTTCTCTTGCTCCTGTGACTTTGTTCCCTAGAAAAACTTCACAGGTGCTCACAAGTACCCCTCTCATTCTTCCTCTCATACCAGTATTGGCAGTGTTTCTAGATCACTTGGCAGCTGAGGGGATAGGGTGTGGTGGGTGCCTTATGTGCTCTTGTCTGTATTAAGAACACTTTCTCCTCATGTGGAAACTCTTCAGGTGACTAAATAGTATTGATTGGAGTTTTCCTGTGCTGGGAAGACCACTCCCCCTTTCACTTCTCTCTACCTATACCCCCAAACTTGCCCTCTGCCACATTTTGCACCTTAGTTTGTCACTAGGCCCTAATGTGGTGATGTCCCTTTCTGGAAACAACCCTCTCAGGTACTGCAAGAAGGCCCTTTGTCTGCTGAGTTCTGACCGTCTCCATGGGGTCTGCCAGACACAGATGTCTGAAGCTTCTCACTCATCTTTGTTCTTTTTCTGGCTTGTGAATCAAACCACTTCCTCCTCTTCACATAGAGTGACTCCCAGACACCCTACATACTAGTTCTTCAAACACAGCACCCAGGGCTGAAACCAGTTTAGGCTCATGTTGGGACCTCATTGAATTAATGTTTTTTCCAGTTCCTTCCAGTTTACAAAACTCTTTCACATACATTTTTTCACTTAATCCTTAAAACAGCATTTTAAAGTATGTGTTGTCTTTATTATCACTTTATGGGGAGTAAAACTGAAGTTCACATAGGTTAGGGAATGTGGATATATGGCTACTAGTTTTTTTAATTGAAGTATAGTTGATTTACAGCATTTGTTAATTTCTGGTATGCACCAAAGTGATTCAGTTATACATATACCTGTTGTTGTTGTTCAGTCGCCCAGTCAGGTCTGACTCTTTGTAACCCCATGGACTGCAGCACACCAGGCTTCTCTGTCCCTCACCATCTCCTGAAGTTTACCCACAAGTTCATGTGCATTGCATCAGTGATGCCATCCAGCCATCTCATCCTCTGACACTGTCTTCTCCTTCTGCCCTCAATCTTTCCCAGCATCAGGGACTTTTCCAATGAGTTAGCTTTTCACATCATATGACCAAAATACTGGAGTTTCAGTTTCAGCATCAGTCCTTCCAACAAGTATTCAGGGGTGATGTCCCTTAAGATTGACTGATTTGATCTCTTGTTGTCCAAGGTACTCTCAGGAGTCTTCTCTAGCACCATAGTTCAAAGGCATCAGTTCTTTGGTGCTCTGCCTTCTTTATGGTCCATCTCTCACAACTGTATGTGAGCACTGGGAAGACCATAGCCTTGACTATATCGACCTTTATTGGCAGACTAATGTCTCTGCTTTTCAACACACTGTCTAGGTTTGTCATCACTTTCCTGGCAATAAGCAAACGTCTTCTGATTTCGTGGCTACAGTCACCATCCACAGTGATTTTAGAGCCCAAGAAGAGGAAATCTGTCACTGCTTCCACCTTTCCCCCCTCTATCCAGCCATGAAATAATGGGGCTGGATCCTGTGATCTTAATTTTTTTAACATTTAGTTTTAAGCCAGCTCTTTCACTATCCTCCTTCACCCTTACCAAGAGGATCTTTAGTTCCTCTTTGATTTCTGCTATCAGAGTGATATCATCCACATATTTGAGGTTGTTGATGTTTCTCCTACCTGTCTTGATTCCAGCTTGTAACTCATCTAGCATTTCTCAAGATGTGCTCAGCATACAGATTAAACAAACAGGGTGTCAGCAGGCAGCCCTGTTGTGTTTGTACATGTACATATAATTATATATACACACACACATGTACATACATGCATACATATATAGACATACACAAACATATATATTGTTTTTCATATTACTTTCCATTTCAGTTTTTTACAGAATACTGAATATAGTTCCCTGTGCTATACAGCAGAACCTTATTGTTTTATATATAGTAGTTTGTGTCTGCTAATCCCAAACTCCTAATTATCCCTCCCGCCCCCCTTTAATCCTCTGCTCACCATAAGTTCGTTTTCTGACATGGGTACTTATTTAGTAAATGACGGAGCTAAGAATTGTTAGTTCTTGCTATTCAGAATCCTAGGTTCCCTCTCTTAGAGGACCAAAATGGCCAAGATTTAGATAGTTGAGGGGGATGTGGAGAAATTAAAAATGCCTATAACTTCAGACCTGGAGTTAGATGCAGCTGGTACCATTCAGAGGTGATTGAAATCTCTGGTAGAGTAATGACTAGCATTGTATTGTCCAGGCCACAATAGCTATGGTCTTATCAAGAAGTTTATGAGACTTTTCTGTTGTTATGGCTGGTCTTCTTATTTTACCTGTGCTCCAAGTATTTGGCTAAGATTATCATATAGTTGTTTTTGTGGGTGTCTTACTATGCTTGCTCTACTTTAGGATACTTGAGGGCAGACACAATGTTTTTGGCATCTTTGCATGCTCCAAATCAAGAGCTATGAATGTAGTAGGTGCTATAATATCTGTTGTTGGAGTGTTTTAGAATGAATGAGTATTTCTTAATGTTACCCTCTTGGATTTCCAAGTGGATAATTCAACTGTAGCCATTTCTTCCCCACTAGCACCTCTAACAGAAGGTGAGCATGGTGCATGATCAAGCAAAATAACTCAAACCTACTCGTCTCTTGCCTCAATTTTTCCAAGTACTTAAGTTACCCAGCTGTTCCCTTTCGGGCCCACCAATACATTTTACTGTCAGTTGCCTTCTCTCCCCGTCCCCCACTCCTCATTTCTGAGTGCAGACCAATTCAGGTAGGAATTAGATCAACAACCTCAGTGCCATTGGAAGGACTTGCTGCTCAGTCATCTGACTGATCTTGGGTTTGGTCTAGTGACATATTTTCCCAAGTGACATTTGTTCTCTTCCCTGTTCATTGTTGGTCTAAGCCATAGATCTGGCTTATACCAATCATTAATTTTCCTGCTCAAAGGCACTGTTCCCTTTTAGGACTTGACAGTGGCCCGGACTCAGCCTGGGACTGGGTCCTGATGTCCTATGGGGTACTTCTCCCTGGGACAAGAACCTGGATCTTTATACCAGTCTGTTGTTGCCCATGGACAATTTACCTGGAAATCACTTCCCACCTGTCTGTCTGCCTGACTGGGGAGGCAGACAGGATGCTAGAATTCCTCACCATTGTGCTCTATCCATTTGATTGGAAGAGTTGCTTCAATCATGCTTGGGCTTGCTGTGTCCTTTGGCCATTGTGGCTCTTCCATCTGGCTGCCAGTCTTGTGTTTACCTTTGCAGCTGGGCCTATTCCTCCTGCTAAAGATCTGACTGTATACTTCCAGGGTCAGAATTTCACTTTGTCTTCTCTGCCTGCTCTGCATGGCTGTGAGATGCCCATAGTGTCCTGTGCAAAAACAAAAGCCCCTTTGGTTTCATCTTATTGTGCCCTTTAAGAGGTTTGGTGTGAAGGAAAGTTTGAAACTAACTGGATTTTAAGGGTTGATGTTTGGGATAGTTTTTATTGGTTAATTCTGTCTCTATTATTGCCATTTTTTTGGACCCACATTCAGTCAGATACTAAATATTGCTTTCCAGTGTTACTGGAAACTTGGGTTCGGCTGCTTGCTGCTTGAATCAATACTCATGAAACAAGTGCTGGTAGAAATGGAAAGGTTGTTTTAATCAGAAGACTAGCTATTTAAAGAGAAGGTGGACTCATGTCCCAGAAACAACTCTGAAGATGCTGCTCAGCCATGGAAGTTTTTAAAGGGAAAAAGGGGATGTAATCCAGCCATGAAAGTTTTTAAAGGGACAAAGGGGATGTAATCTCAATTAATCATTGAGGTAGGTGGTCAGATTTGTTGCCATCTCCCACTGGGTACGGGCTTGTTGACTCCTTATAATCTATCTTTAGATGCTGTCTGGTTCAGTTTGCTCTTGAGAAGGGGAAGCTGAAGAAAAGTTTTAGGCATCCATTAATTACTTATTCTTTGTTCTTATTTCTTTGATCTAATGAAAGAAACAACAGGTTATGCAAAGTATTGTGTGATCAAAAGATTTGAAAAGTGTGCTTAGATCAGAGGTTAGTTGAAATACAGCTTTGCTAGAGTGACAAGACAAAAGGGTCTCCTGCAGAGAGCTGCTTCTTGCCATAGAGCTGCCTGCGTTAAGCTGCTCACAAATCCCTACTGTGCTCTTTAAGAGGTTCCACCGTTCTATTTCTATGGGATTATGAGTGAAGGTCTATCTTCTGTAATTTCTTCATGCTGATATAGGATGCCATATTCTCAGAGTGGAATATGTCAACATGGGTCTGTGGCATCTTCTTGGTAACAATTTTAGTTGCCTGCTTACATATACAGGCAGAGCAAGCTACAATCATTTTGATACCCACAGAGATACAGATGATTATGAGCAGTAGTGTTAATCCCATTCTCTTGAGGCCAGTTCTTGGAATAACGCTACCCATAGGTTCAGTATTGCTCAAGATGGAGTAGCGTATGCCATGGCTATTGTGTGAAAGTCGCTCAGTTGTGTCTGACTTTTTACGACCCCATGGACTATACAGTCTGTGGAATTCTCTAGGCCAGAATACTGGAGTGGGTAGCCTGTCCCTTCTCCAGGGAATCTTCCCAACTCCGGGATCCAACCCAGGTCTCCTGCATTGCAGGCAGATTCTTTACCAGCTGAGCCACAAGGGAAGCCCCATAATAATGTGCATTAGACACTAAAATATTTGGTGACTCTGCCATGATAATCATTAACTGAGTTGCTCTTTTATGACTCTGTAAGGCTTGGGAGACTTCAGTTTTTTTCTATGAACAAGAGACAGGGGACATGGAAGGGCCTTTGTACTTGGAGGGGTGGGGCTTGCAGGGTTCTGCTCAATTTTTACTAGGAAACTGCTATAGAATAAGGACAGTGAAAAGCTGGCTTAAAACTTAGTATTCAACCACTAAGATCATGGCATTTGGTCCCATCATTTCATGTCTAATAGATGGGGGAATAGTGGAAACAGTGGCAGATTTTATATCCCTGGGCTTCAGAATTACTCCAGACAGTGACTGCAGCCACAAAATTTAAACATTCTTACTCCTTGGAAGAAAAGCTACGGCAAACCTGTGTATGTGTCAGTTGCTTAGTCATGTCTGACTCTTTGCGACCTCATGGACTATAGCTTGCCAGGCTCCTCTGTCCATGAAATTCCCCAGGCAAGAATACTGGAGTGGGTTGCCATTCCTTTCTCCAGTACAGTGTATTAAAAAGCAGAGGCATCACTTTGTTGACAAAGGTCCATATAGTCAAGGCTATGGTTTTTCCAGTAATCATATACAGGTGTAAGAGCTGAACCATAAAGAAGGCTGAGTGCTGAAGAATTGATGCTTTTGAATTGTGGTGCTGGAGAAGACTCTTGAGAGTCCCTTAGACTGCAAGGAGATCGAACTAGTCAATCATAAAGGAAATGAACCCTGAGTATTCATTGGAAGGACTAATGCAGGAGCTGATGAAGCTCCAATACATTGGTCACCTGATGCAAAGAGCCAATCCATTGGAAAAGACCCTGATGCTGGGAAAGACTGGAGGGCAGAAGGAGCAGAGGATGAGATGGTTGGAGAGTATCACCAACTCAATGGACTGAATTTGAGCAAACTCTGGGACAATCCCTGTAGTTAATGGGGTTGCAAAGAGTTGGTCACAACTTAGCGACTAAACAACAAGAAACTCAGATATATCAGATATATGTCAGATATATCCCAGTCATAAGGGTCCAGGCTCCTTTTGTGTGTCATACTTCACTGGGCTGGATGTCCTACACAGTCTGGAAAAATAATTTGCAATCACCATTTGCAGACTCTCTTAACATAATTGTAAAAGATTTCTTAAAATAGCAGTACATTTCATTAGTACCTTTTAAAGAAGAGTGATACGCACTGGCTCAAATAAATTAATGTTCCCACCCAGAGAAATAGGTGAGGGGATGCACAGTGAAGAGAAGTATGCAAGAACCATGTTACAATTCGATGATAGATCAGATCAGAATCTCACTCTTTAGGGAAAATGAAAACATCAGGTTTGACAGACACAATTAAATATTACAGCCTTGTAAGGAGGCTTGAGGACTGGATAGCTCCAGACTTCCAAAAGTTGCCTTCATTCTATGAGATATCTCCATTTGGCTTTCTAAGATGTTTCAAATTTAGCTTGTCCCTAACTGAACTTCTGATTATCATTGCTGTTCCCTCCCCTCCCACTTCTCATGCCTCTTTTACAACCTGGTTCACTCAAAGTAACTTCACTGTAGTGCATGGCAGCTCTGTCCTTTCAGCTGTTCATATCCCAAACCTTGAACTCATTCTTGACTCTCTTCTTTCTTT
The DNA here is from genome assembly GCF_032405125.1 of Capricornis sumatraensis. NCBI lineage: Eukaryota > Metazoa > Chordata > Mammalia > Artiodactyla > Bovidae > Capricornis > Capricornis sumatraensis. Next base: position 103,920,556 of record NC_091074.1, on the reverse strand, counting down.
AACACCTTATATCCAGCCTCTCAGAAATTCTAAGTTCCAGTTTCAAAATAAATTGATAATATGACCATTTTCCACCATCTCTTATTTTCCTGGTCATAGTGATCATTGTTTTCTGCTTGAGATTCACAAATAGCCTTCAACTGGTCTCTCTGAGTCTACTATGGCTCCCTCTTCTTCTCCCCTACTTCATTCTGTACACAGGCTTTGGTTTCAGCCATGGCTCCTGATGTCTGCTATGGCTCTTCAGTTTACCCAGAGAAAAACCCAAAGTCCTCATCATAGTTTCCAAGGGCTTCAGGCCCTCAGTTACTTCTGATCTCATATCCCATTACTTTCTCCTTTTCTCACTGCCTTCTGGCCATGCTGACCTTGCTGTCAGACATGTTTTTTGCCTCAGGGCCTTTTTGCTAGATGTTCCTTCTTCTTGAATAGTCTTCCCCCAGAGATATGATACCTTCTTCTTTTTGGCTGCATTGTGCAGCATGTGGGATCATAGTTCCCCAACCAGCGATTGAACCCATGCCCCTTGCAGTGGAAGCATGGAGTCTTAACCATTGGACTGCCAGTAAAGTACCAATCTGGTATCTTCTTGACCAACTACCTTTCATTCTTTCATTTGTTTTCTTAAATGTTACCTTCTCAATGAGGCCTACTGGGACTAACCTTTTAAATACTCCTCTCTAAAATGCTGTCTATTCTAATTTTTTTTAGTCTATTTTACTTCTTTCCTCATAGTACCCATCACCTTCTGATATACTGTAGTAATTTACTTAGTATGTCTACTGTTTATGGAAGTGCTTTTAGCAGAGTCTTTCCAAGAGCAGATTCTGAACAAAGGTTATTTCTTGCATTGTCAGAGATGTTGTTTAAAAAATCTTTTAATTTAGATTTGCTTTACAAAATATAGAACTTTCTTAAAGATTGTCTTTTTTTTATTGAAGTGAGAGTCACATAATAAAAAAGTTAATCATTTTACAGTGAACAATTCAATGGCAGTTAGTACATCCACAGTGTTGTGTGGCATCTACTTTTGGTCATACTTTTATATATATTGTGTGTGTGTGTGCTCAGTCATGTCTTCCAAAATATATTTGAATCAGCAGTATCTTTAGATATGGTCTTCCAGCAATTTCTTTTGCCTCTCAAATTTAAAGACAAAAAAAAAAAAAAAAAAAAAGAAAGAAAAGAAAAAATGAAACCACAGCGACAAAGGAGATTGTCTGACCTCTTAACTATTTTTCAAACCAGACAGCATAGATATAGAGTTAAAAATAAATCCCTCTATGGTTATAGGCCTTAGAAAAACAAACTAAGTTTCTGTGAAGTTCAGTGGTTTTGTTAATTGCTTCAAGATGTTGGATGTTTTAAACTATGTTGTAAAAGCCTGATATGATGACAAAACAGAACTCATTAGCTAGTACTTCCCTGTTGGAATTTTACTTAAAAATGTAAACGTTTGTGCTAAGGCAGGCTTCCCTGATGGTCTAGTGGTTGAGAATCTGCCTGTTGGTGCAGGGATCACCAGTTTGATCCCTGGTCTGGGAAATTCCCACATGCTGTGGAGTAACTAAGCCCCGTGCGCCAGTGCTATAGAGCCCGTGAGTCACAATTCCTGAGCCCCTGGCTGCAGCCACTGAAGCCCACGCGCCTACAGCCTGTGTTCTGCAACAAGAAAAGCCGCTGCAATGAGAAGCCCGCACACCTCAAGGAAGAGTAGCCCCCGCTCACCACAACTAGAGAAAGCCTGAGTGCAGCAGTAGAGACCAAGCACAACCCCAAATAAATAAATAAATAAATCTTAAAAAAACGTGCATAGTTAGACAATCTTACAACTGCCAATTTAAACATATTAAATCAGAAAAGGGAACAATAGAGATAACACTGATACACCTCTGCTTTATTGAGCTAGATCTGGGAACCACACATCTCATTCCCTTCATTCTTTCCTTGTCCCTTTAGAATGCTATAAAGTGAACTCAAAAAAATTCCTAGAAGGATACACAAGAAATTGCTAACAGCTTTTGCCTCTGCAGAGGGGCTCTGAAGGTGGTAGGAGGAAGCCTTATTTTATAATTGCATAATATACCTTGGTGTACTGTTTGAACTTTTACCCTAGGCATGTATTACAGTTTCAGTAAAATAAAAAATAACACCAACAAAAAGCTAATATTTCCCCAAGTACCACATAGTTCTGGGCGTTTGTTAGTCAGGGTTCTTTAGGATGATGGAAGCCCATTTAAACAGGCCTCCACAGATAAGGGGGGTGGTTTATTGGATCACAGGCAGAGATGGAGTAATTCACAGAATTTAAGGAAAAACTGCAATAATCAGGGCCTCAGGGATTAGAACTAAGGCCTCTATAAACCCCAGAATTTTTTCTCCTGCTCTCCTTATCATCTCTACTTGCATTTTTGCATGTTGGTATCATTATTTTGTACTTTTCCATATAAACATGGCTGCTGATAGTCATAGTTTAGGAATCTTAGAGAAAAGAAAAAACTACCTATCTTCCAGAGTTTCTAGTTCACTCTTGATGAAAGACTTTGATTGGCTTTACTGTACCTTGAACCACTGTGATTGTCAGGGGAGTTGCCTTACCTGGATCATCTACTCAGCACATGGTCAGGGTAGTAGAATTTCTTAACAGAAGGAACATATGAAAGCTTCCTGAGAGGGAAAATAAGTTACCACAGTCTCCTACAATCTACCCCTTGACTGTTCAGTCTAACACAAACTCCTTCCATAAGCTACTATTTTTAAAATGTTCTAGGCCAAAATAACACAACCATCATACAGATCCCTAAAATGTACTCACCCCCTCCCTGAATCAAAAACAATTTGTAGTCTTTACTAGCTGATTTAGTGCCAAGTCCAAGTCGCTGGAAGATCTTCCTTCTCAGGTAACTTTGAATTCTACTTCTCTTGGTTCAGAAACCCATGTCTAATTGAGGTGTTAACACCCACATTGAAAAGCAACTATTTAGAAAAGAGAAAAAAGGAAACACAATATGCAACAGTAATTTTTCTATGATAAATATTACCTCCTGCTGATCAGGGATAGCAAAGATTCACCTCTGTGGAAAAGGAATGAGTTTCTTTGACACAAAATATGGCAACTTCAGGTTCTCCTGACTAGAAGGAATCTTTCCAAAGTGAAGTATAGAAGACCCTTGAAGAATACAGAGTTTAGTGGAGGTGATCCTCCGGTGGAAAATCTACGTATTATTTATAGTTGTTCTTCCATATCCTCATTTCTCTACATTTGTGTTTTTGGGTTTGTGGAGTCAACCAACCAGGGATTGTGTAGTGTTTTCAGTAATTGCTACTGAAAAAAAAAAATCTGTGTATAAGTGGACCCATTTAGTTCAAACCTGTGTTATTCAAGAATCAGCTCTATTTACCCAGGGCTTAGAGGCCAAGCTTTCAAGGTCCCCTGGTCCTTCAGATAGCCCCATTCCAATACCTACAAGTACCCAGTCTTTTCAATAAGAACATTTTTGTTAGTGGAACTTAAATCATTATCTGCAGGCAGAAAAGACTTTGTAATAAGACTATATGTTATATATATTTATTTACTTAATGTTTAATTTCTGTTAAAATAGAAACTCAGACTTTCTTTTTGTTACAGTTTTGATAATGAAAGAATCACAACTCATTTCTGAGTGGTGGACACCTTCCTCCAAGTTGTGTATGTATGTGTGTGTGTGTGTGTGTGTGTGTGTGTGTGTGTGTGTGTGTGTGTATTCATTCCTCTCCAGGAAATAGGTAATATTAGACTATGTTAAGCAATAACATTAGGCAATATTATTTTGTAGATTATTGTTTCAAAAGTGCTTTCATGCTCTTGAGAAAGGGGGAGAGGATGCTATTTGTTATTGATTTCTTACCTTTCCTATCCTGCTTTGATTTTTCACTGGCTATAAAAGTTCTTTCTGGTGTTCCCAAGTCTAGTCATTAAGAACTTTAGTGAGGAGAATGGGGAAAGAGAATAAAACTTCAGGTGTAAAGGATGAAAGGTATGTGGTGAGAAAGTTAGAAGGGCCATTGACTCAAAGTCAAAGAAGTAATTCATGAGTAGTTGGGAAGACTTCTGTGACTGGCCGTGTCTTTATTGCCTTAGAGTCATATTGGATCAGAAACATTGCCAGCTGACTATGAGGTTTTCATAGGATTGAAAATCTTCATTACCTGTTCTGAAGATCAAGTGTTCACTCTTCATGAACCCTTTTTATATTTTACATCAGACATCCTCAAAAATGTTCCTTCTAGCAGAAGCAAAGCCCAACTTACCAGCTTATACTGTCTACTTCTGCCACTAGGTAGCTAATCCTTATGGTGTTCCTACTAAAATTATGAGACTAAAGGGAACCCCTAGACCCTCAGAGAAATGATGGGAAGGAGTTTCCACACCAGAGCCCCAAGCTGGAGTGGTAATAAGTTGATATTTTCCTCAGTCTATTTTAAGTCAGGCAACCTGGAGCTGGATTTTTTTCTTTCCTGTTTCTAATGATACTTTGCTTAAGGTTGCATGGAAGCTTAAGTTTGCATGGAAGCTTAAGGTAAAAGTTTAACTAGCTGATTCCCGACTGTACATCTCAGAGTTTTATCTCCTCTGCTAGTGTGGAGTGTGGTGATGGAAAGGGAGGAAAGTGTCATCATTCTTATGCAACAATCATTCTTAATTTCTTCTGAGTATTTATTTTTTACATCTCCTCTTCCTGGAACCAAATTGTTCTCAGTTAGGGACTATTTGGTTTCAAGGAAGAGAAGCACTCAAATTAGCTCAAGTAGAATGTTTATTGTGTGGTTACAACATCTCATGTTCTGGACAGTGAGGCAATGCCATGGATGTTTATGGAGAAGAAATGAAGTACAGTTTGGCCTTAGAGCATCTGAAAAAGGGAAATAGAGAGTAAGGACATAAACCTGTTCTTTTTAAGAGACTCTTTGATCTCTGTAATCAGTTTCTGTCTACTCTGATCTCTCTGCAGAGCATGCATTTTTCCTTATTCATGGTATCTTTGAACCTATAGTTTCAACTTGGTTCAGTGTCTTACGATGGAGGAAAGGTAGTTATCCAAAAGGAAACTGGAATGTTATTAAGAAGGGTGAATGAATTATGGGCTAAAAAATGAAAAATTTCCATGATAATAACAAATATAATCAAACCAATTCAAGTTGATTGAATAGTTTTCTGTGTCTAAAATGATAGTTACCATGCCACCAAGCCCAGGTACATGGCTCTATTCCTGAAACTGGAATATATCTAGCAATTGTTTGCTGACTAGTTGAATAAATGAATGAATGATTAGAGGTGAAGCTAGATCCATGTCTGATCTATTGTAACTCATCTTTGTAATATTCAAATAGCACCTCATATGCTAGGAGTTTTTGTACATGGTAGTTGCTCAGTAAGTATAATATTAACAGAGTAAATTTTACTTCCTTTTTTCTGAGTATTTCACTCTTTTAAATGACCGAGTCATTGTTTAGTACAGTGGTCTCCAAAGTAGATTACACTGGGGTATGAAAAAATCATGAATTCTTTGTGTGTTTACCTGAAAAATAAGAAATATTAAATATATAACATAGGAACTGACACTGGTGCATTCACATAAGTCAAATGTCAACTGTAGTTCACAAAGTGCTCTGAGGAAGAGCGACATGGGAGGCTTAACCAAGTTGTTTTCTCATGGGTGTTGGTTTTCAGCATACTTTCATTACAGTGGATCCGTGAACACCATGAGTTTGAACTGTGGTGGGTCCACTTGTGGATGAATTTTCTTCACTAAATATGTACTCCAATATCCATGTACTCGTGATCCATGGTTGGTTGAAATTGCAATGCAAAACCATGGGTATACACAGGGCCTACTATAAAGTTATACATGGATTTTTGACTGCATGTGAGTCAATACCCCAATGTTTGTGTTGTTCAGGAGTCAGTTGTTTATGTGTGCAGCTTATGTGTGCCTATGTAGATTGTGAAAGTAGTACAATTATATTTTTAATTAAAGTAACTCTCACAGAGTGGATCGGAGAAGGCAGTGGCACCCCACTCCAGTACACTTGCCTGGAAAATCCCATGGACGGAGGAGCTTGGAAGGCTGCAGTCCATGGGGTTGCTGAGGGTCAGACATGACTGACCGACTTCACTTTCACTTTTCACTTTCATGCATCGGAGAAGGAAATGGCAACCCACTCCAGTGTTCTTGCCTGGAGAATCCCAGGGATGAGGGAGCCTGGTGGGCTGCCGGTCTATGGGGTCGCACAGAGTCGGACACGACTGAAGCGACTTAGCAGCAGCAGCAGCAACACAGAGTGGATAAAAGGCTTAAAAAGATATTTGTAAAAAAACTGTGAATTGAAGATAATTCCTATGATGGCAAAACAAGGAAACAGTGAGAAAATAGTCAAGTAAACTCTTATGCTCCTGTTATGAGTTCTTTGTTAGTAATGTTAAGAGATAAATAATTATCTTCAGATCTGACAAGAAGTAATAAAGAAAATTAGAGAATTTCCTGGAGCCTCTTTGTACTGTGGGTTTAAATCTAATACTGTTAACAATAGGCATTGACCCAAAATGAGCACTGTGCTTGACTTTTATCTGTGAAGCTGTCAATGTTATCATGACATTTAGAAACAGCATCTAGAACACGAAGGTCAGATTTCTACACCTCTTTTACAGAGATGTTATAGTTAGGCAATACTCAAATTCACTTAGCATAATTTTACTGCCTTTACAGTTTTTGCTGAAGAACAGAAGTTAAAACATACATGGTAAAAGCTGCCTGAAATAATAAACAAAACTGTATTCCTTTGTTGGCAAATATCACTGGAAGACGCCTAGAAAACACTGCTGAAGATCTGAAGAAACTGTCATTATAAAGAGAAATTTGACAGTGTAAAAAGTTTGTGATATGGCTGGATGAAAGTACAGATGTTTCTAACTTGTCTTAGTTTATGATATTTGCTTGATTCTGTTTCAATAATGAAATACACTAAAAACTATTTTTTCTCTGTCTCCACTGAGAAAAAGATATCCTAGAAGGCATATATTAATTATACATATATTAATGACTTCTTAAAAAAGAAGGGATAAAACTAGAGGGACAGAACCACAGGAGAAATTTAATCATGGCATCATCCATAGGCAGCTATTGCAGCATAGAACTCAGAACCATAGTGATTAAAATTCCGGGAATGTAGATGTGGTGAATCTTGTGAAACAGAGCCTTTAATAGTAAAACTTTTATAATGATCTATAGCAGGGGCTGGCAAGTGTTTTCTGTAAAGAGGAAGATAGTTAATGTTTGCAGGTCTCTGTCACAACTATTCAATTCTGCCTTTGTAGGTAACTGCATTGTTGTTCAGTTGCTAAGTCATGTTCTACTCGTTACAACTCCATGGACTGTAGCACACCAGGCTTCCCTGTCCCTCACTATCTCCAGAGTTTGCTCAAACTCATGTCCACTGAGTCAGTGATGTTATCTAATCATCTCATCCTCTACCATTCCCTTCTCCTCTTGCTCTCAGTCATTCCTAGCTTCAGGGTCTTTTCTAAAGAGTCAGCTCTTCGTATCAGGTGGCCAAAGTACCAGAGCTTCAACTTCTGCATCAGTCCTTCCAATGTATATTCAGGGTTGATTTCCTTTAGGATTGACTGGGTTTGATCTTCTTGCTGTCCAAGGGACTCTCAAGAATCTTCTCCAGCACTGCAATTCAAAAAGGAGCCATAGACAATATAGAAGTGAATGCTTGTGACTGTGTTCCAAAATAAAATTTTATTTCTAAAAATAGGAGCAGGCTGGATCTGATACAAGGGCTGTAGTTTGCTGACTCCTGCTTTGTTATGAGCAAGGAATAGCCATGAACATAGACATTCACTGTTTATCTTGTGTCAAAGCACTTTAAAAGGTTGTTGAAGTTATAGAGACAAAAACTCTGATTTATTTACCTTTTTGTGTGATGACAGGTAGTTGTTGGTATTGTGCAACCCAGCAGATAAATTAAAAGAAACATAGGCACAGATTAAATAGCTTGCCTCTTCTTGGTAAAAATGACATTTAATAAGGGGAAACAAAATACTTCAAAAAAGAAACCCAGAGGGCATTTTTGAAAATAGTTCTTGGGGACTGTTTCTGTTTTTATTATATTGTTCAATTATAGGAATTATATATGTTTGTCACCTACATACCTAATAAACTTGGAAACAGAATTTTCCAATATGTTTAATAATCTCCCAAAGAGCCTTAGTTGGTTTTAAATATGTTTATTGAAAATATCAGTATCAGTTCCTTCTAATTTGTTTGCAGGAATAAATTTTTGGCATCAAGAATGAAGGGGAAAAAAAGAATGATAAAAATTGATTAGCTAAACTTAAACAATAATCTCTGTATAAATAGTGACCAGAACTGAAAAATGAGTGTTATGACTTAATAAGTGTATTCAGTGAGAGACTTCTATTTAATTCTATTCCACTCAAAGTTCTTTTCCCACCTATGACAAACATTACAATTAAGTGTTGATATAAACTGAACGTAGATGCAAGCCCTCAAACTGCCCTGACACAAAACATTAAACCAAGATTCTAAAAACAATAGCAAAGCATATTCAAATGCATTGCTTACAGTTTTTTGTTCTAGAAATTAATAAAATAAAGGTTATTTAAAGTATTTTTCATACTGTACTAGATTCTTTAATGTTTATCTTAAGTTTTAACATATAAAGTAGCACATATATATTACATAAATAAATACATGTGTATTGAAGTATATATGCTAACATTAAAAAAATTTATAGTGTGATATATGATCTAAAAAGTCCAGAGGCCGTTCTGTTGGTAGGGAGGCAGTGCAGCATAGAAAAACAGTCATAGACGTTGGTGCCACATAGATCAGCTGTGATTAATAATGGTAATTACCATTTAATAAATCACTCCTAGAGCTAGGCATCATGTCAGATGCACTGTAGAAATCATCTCATTATATCCTGTCCAAAATCATATGTGGGAAGCATGACACAGCTGCATCTCCTTTTGTTTTTACCAAGCACATTTCCCAAGATACTTGGCAGGCTGGGTCTTCTGCTTATGAGTGAGGGCCTCAGGTTCTTTTCAACTCTAAAATTGCTAGTTGAGCTCTAGTCTCCCAGGTGCTAAAAACCATTAAAGGGTATTTATGTGGCATCCATTGAACAAAAGTAAAATAATCTGTAAAATCACTCTTTCAGTTCAGTTCAGTTGCTCAGTCGTGTCCGACTCTTTGTGACCCCATGGACTGCAGCACACCAGGCCTCCTTGTCTGTCACCAACTCCCGGAGTTTACTCAAACTCATGTCCATTGAGTCGGTAATGCCATCCAACCATCTCATCCTCTGTTGTCCCCTTCTCCTCCCACCTTCGATCTTTCCCAGCATCAAGATCTTTTCAAATGAGTTAGTTCGCATCAGGTGGCCAAAATGTTGGAGTTTCAGCTTCAGCATCAGTCCTTCCAATGAATATTCAGGACTGATTTCCTTTAGGATGGACTGGTTGGATCTCCTTACAGTCCAAGGGACTCTCAAGAGTCTTCTCTAACACCACAATCCAACAGCATCAATTCTTCGGCACTCAGCTTTCTTTATAGTCCAACTCTCACATCCATATATGACCACTGGAAAAACCATAGCTTTGACTAGATGGACATTTGTTGGCAAAATAATGTCTCTGCTTTCTAATATGCTTTCTAGGTTGGTCTAACTTATATACAGAGTACATCATGAGAAACACTGGGTTGGAAGAAGCACAAGCTGGAGTCAAGATTGCCAGGAGAAATATCAATAACCTCAGATATGCAGATGACACTGCCCTGATGGCAGAAAGTGAAGAGGAACTAAAAAGCCTCTTGATAAAAGGGAAAGAAGAGAGTGAAAAAGTTTGCTTAAAGCTCAACATTCAGAAAATGAAGATCATGGCATCTGGTCCCATCACTTCATGGGAAATAGATGGGGAAACAGTGAAAACAGTGTCAGACTTCATTTTTCTGGGCTCCAAAATCACTGCAGATGGTGATTGCAGCCATGAAATTAAAAGATGGTTACTCCTTGGAAGGAAAGTTATGACCAACCTAGATAGCATATTCAAAAGCAGAGACATTACTTTGCCAACAAAGGTCCATCTAGTCAAGGCTATGGTTTTTCCAGTAGTCATGTATGGATGTGAGAGTTGAACTGTGAAGAAAGCTGAGCACCGAAGAATTGATGCTCTTGAACTGTGGTATTGGAGAAGACTCTTGAGACTCCCTTAGACTGCAAGGAGATCCAACCAGTCCATTCTAAAGGAGATCAGCCCTGGGATTTCTTTGGGAGGAATGATGCTAAAGCTGAAACTCCAGTACTTTGGCCACCTCATGTGAAGAGTTGACGTATTGGAAAAGACTCTGATGCTGGGAGGGATTGGGGGCAGGAGGAGAAGGGGATGACAGGATGAGATGGTTGTAAGGCATCACCGACTCGATGAACGTGAATTTGAGTGAACTCTGGGATTTGGTGATGGATAGGGAGGCCTGGTGTGCTGCGATTCATAGGGTCGCAAAGAGTCGGACACGACTGAGCACCTGAACTGAACTAGGTTGGTCATAACTTTTCTTCCAAGGAGCAACCGTCTCTTAATTTCATGGCTGCAGTCACCATCTGCAGTGATTTGGAGCCCCCCAAATAAAGTCTGTCACTGTTTCCATTGTTTCCCCATCTATTTGCCATGAAGTGATAGGACCAGATGCCATGATCTTAGCTTTCTGAATGTTGAGTTTTAAGCTAACTTTATTACTCTCCTCTTTCCCTTTCATCAAGAGGCTCTTTAGTTCCTCTTCACTTTCTGCCATCAGGGCAGTGTCCTCTGCATATCTGAGGTTATTGATATTTCTCCCGACAGTCTTGATTCCAGCTTGTGCTTCATCCAGCCCAGCGTTTCTCATGATGTACTCTGCATATAAGTCACCCTTTAACATATGATTATAATTAACTCTCAATTCAGTGAAGGTTTTAGCAGGTAAGGAATGAATGGCAGCTTCAGAAAAATCTACTGCCATGGTTAAAACAATACTGTACTCAACTGTTATCTAGAGACGATTAAATGTAATGTTGGCTGGACCTTGGACAGGTTCATTTTCTTAGTGGGGCTGGGCTTTCAGATGAGCCAGAGTAAGTCCGTTCTAGGAAAGCTCAGAAGGCAACTGGTCCCCTCTCATCTTGCTTCTTGTTGGAGTAGAAGCAGGTAATACAAACTCATTGTTTGCTGACTAGTTACTAACCCTGCAGTCTGGGAAGGCTCTGCTGCACTTTGACTATCATTGTTCTATCCTGATAGTACAATGTGTATTGGGCATTGCCATTTCACAGGTGAGAAAATGGGCTACTTTCTCACTGACAGAAAGTGATGTCAGAATTGGGATTGGAGCCCAGGTGTGGCTGATTTCAAAGCCTCTACGTCTTTCACTGCTTCTCTACTGATTATCTTGTGGGGTTTAGTCCTATTGGGACAGACATTTTGGACTAAGATACTTTCTTTTTGACTCTCAAAACGCATTATGTTGGCGGATGCCAGTTCTGCTTATTCCAAATGATACCCTTTGTTTCTTTCCTGTGACTTTGCTGAGAATCATAAGGGACGTTGAAAATTATCCATTCCAATGCTCTCATTTTGTAATGAACAAAATTAATACCCAGAAAGATAAAGTAACTTACTCATGTCCCCATCGTAATTAGTGACGGCTATAAACCTGCTGTGTTCAAACTTTTGAACTCCTCACATTTTGGGAAAACAGATGCCAGAATATAAATATGTGTGATTCAGCTAAAGTTTTCAAACGTCTATAATTGAGCAACAGAGTTATAATTTTCTTTAAAAATAAATAGGCCAAATCATGGTTTTCCATCAAACTTGTTTGTGAAATCCACTTGGGGTGGCCCTTACAGTCTACCAACCTTGGATTTGTTCTTATTCTTGTTTCCTTTGACTTAAAGAGATGAGCCATATGATTCCCAAGAGCTGGGAAGCTTTTCTGATGTTTTCAATAAAACAGTGTGTAGAGTTGGAACTCTTCTATTTTAGAATTTTTTTCCTGGTCATGAGGCAGTTAGTAACCATCACTAAATTCTCTCCTATTTCCATCTCAGATTGAATTTCTAAAAAACTCTGATTAGTTTTTTTTTTTTTTAGCTTGCACCTGAGCCTGTGGAGTTACACAAAGCCTTTAACTTGCCCTTTCTTCTTTTTATAGTGACTGAATTTACTAAATAGCAGCTAAAAGCAGAAGAAATATTTGTTCTCATTCATTCATTCAAACAATTAAAAAAATATATTGCGCACTTACCAGGAGCCAGGTCCTGTGCTCACTGTCATCCTTGAACAAACATTCATGGTCTAGTAGAGGAGATATAAGCATAAAGAAATACAGTATTTGCAGGGATACATGATGATTTTTGTCACAGAAGTATGTGGCACTGGGAAGCATCTCTTTGCCCAAAGGAGGTGGGGAAGACATTGGAGGAAGTGACATTTGATGTGGGCATTAAAAGATGGCTAGGATTTCATCAAGTGGTATAGAGAGAAAGCTTATTTCAGAAGAAAGAATAACACAAAGAGAGTAGTGGATTTCCGTTGAGTAATACATTTTTGGTGGTTGATAATGGAAATGTGAATGACTAGTGTTTCAAAATATTGAAGTATATGAAGACTGATTTCAAGTTTTTAAAATCCACTTACAAATTAATTTTTAAAGCTAAGCTGTAATTATTGTTGGTGTTGCTGGCTGCCCTTGTGCTTCACTGTGTTATGTGCTTTAAAAAATATTTAATCTTCACACCAGTCTATGATGCGGCTACTTAGGAGGAAATTGAGCCACAGGGAGCACTCTTTTCCAAGGTCAGAAGGCTGGTAAAAAGCCTACTAAGAGTTTTACTCTTCATTTGCTCTCAATAAAATTTTAATATTTAACCAAAATGATAGTCTCTACTATGAAGTATAAAACATTGCTGAAAGACCTTTAGGAATGATTTATTCTATGGACTTTAAGGTATTACATAAAATAATTTAAAAAGAGTTCACCATATCCGAGGCTTTGAGAACGAATCACCCAGAGAGGTTAGATGACATGTCCACTACATGGCGAGTTGGGGTGGCAACTGATCGTCAGCTTCTTAGACGCTGCCTGGTCCTTTGACCCTGGGTTCCAGGTGCGCACCTGGTAGATACAAAAGTGGGTAAGAAATAGTGCTTGCAGCAATGCTCAGTAACTTCTCCAAAGCTCACAGAACCCACGGAGATGGCGACGGCACCCCACTCCAGTACTCTAGCCTGGAAACTCCCATGGGTGGAGGAGCCTGGTGGGCTGCAGTCTGTGGGGTTGCTAAGAGGCACAACTGAGCAACTTCACTTTCGCTTTTCACTATCATGCATTGGAGAAGGAAATGGCAACCCACTCCAGTGTTCTTTCCTGGAGAATCCCAGGGACGGGGGAGCCTGGTGGGCTGCCGTCTGTGGGGTCACACAGAGTCGGACACGACAGAAGCGATTTAGCAGCAGCAGCAGCATACAACCCAGGCAGTCTGGCTTCAGAGCTTTGCTCTTATGGAGGAATGGAGATGGGAATGGATGAGTAGCCTCATTTTAATTCTGCTCGAAGACCTGCTAAAGAAGTTTCTTCAATATATTTAGTGCGTCAGTGTCCCCATTTGTAGTCACATTTGCCTAAGATGTCATAATTTATAAGGTAAATGAAGAAGTTTTGCTTTGATGGTACTTTGTAACAACCCCAAGAGGTACAGGGGAAGATTTTGTTATGCTTATTTTACAGATTAGGAACCAGGCTCAGAGAGGCTAAAGGAGTTGTTCAGCTTTATGCAGCTCTATGCAGAGATGGGATTAGAACCCACAGAAGAGTAATCACTGTCCCTAAAATGCTTATCATATAGACTGTGGTAAATTTGTGTCCACAAATGGAAAGCAGAATGTGATATGTTTTCTAAGAGGTTCCGGGCAAGGTGTCTAAATGTTCAGAGGAGAATTAAACTATGTCCTTTTGGCTTTCTGTTAGAGAGGCTTATGAATTGGGTTATATATATATGAGAAAGATATGGACAGGCATTCCAGGCGGAGCATAAATGGAGACCTAGTGTGTGAATGTTTTTTTCATTTTCCACTCCAGACAGCTGGTTCATTCATCACTGAATTTGAAGTCTCAGACTGTCCAGGACCATCTGAAAAAGAGGCAGGTAGCTTGGCTGCTTTCCTTAGAATTGAAATCAGCTTCTATGATGTTCTCTGGATTCCCATGATACTCCTGAAGCCATGGCCTGTGGCTTTAGTTTCTGCTGTCCTGGTTATCTGACCACCCCATTAGACCAGCGGCACCCCAGTCTAACATTCAGAAAACTAAGATCATGGCATCCGGTCCCATTACTTCATGGCATATAGATGGGGAAACCGTGGAAACAGTGGCTGACTTTATTTTTCTGGGCTCTGAAATCACTGCAGATGGTGATTGCAGCCATGAAATTAAAATACGCTTACTCCTTGGAAGGAAGTAATGACCAATCTAGACAGCATATTAAAAAGCAGAGACATTACTTTGCCAACAAAGGTCTGTCTAGTCAAGGCTATGGTTTTTCCAGTAGTCATGTATGGATGTGAGAGTTGGACTATAAAGAAAGCTGAGCACAAAAGAATTGATGCTTTCGAAGTGTGGTGTTGGAGAAGACTCTTGAGAGTCCCTTGGACTGCAAGGAGATCCAACCAGTCCATCCTAAAGGAGATCAGTTCTGGGTGTTCATTGGAAGGACTGATGTTGAAGCTGAAATTCCAATATTTTGGCCACCTGATGTGGAAAGCTGACTCATTTGAAAAGACCCTGATGCTGGGAAAGATTGAGGGCAGGAGGAGAAGGGGATGACAGAGGATGAGATAGTTGTAAGGCATCACTGACTCAATGGACATGGGTTTGGGTGGACTCCGGGAGTGGGGGATGGACACGGAGGCCTGGTGTGCTACGGTTCATGGGGTCACAAAGAGTCGGACACGCCTGAGCTAGTGAACTGAACTGAACCCCAGTCTAATATCTGTGGCCTTTCTGTTCTGTGGATGATATTTCCTGTCCTCAGCATTGGATACCATCCATTGTCCACTTGGTTGACCCTATACAGTTAATTACTCAGGCAGCTCTGAGCTCTAGCCTACTTTCCAGTCCTGTCCTCTTCTCAAGATGCCTCAAGGACCTGATCTCATCTGCCCGAAAGCTTCACAGGAGAAGGAAATTCAGAATTGCCAGAGTATTGGATGTACTTTATGAACTATATAAACTTTCTAAGAGTGGAGATATGTCTTTTTTATAAAAAAATATTTATTTTTTGCTGTGCTGGGTCTTCACTGCTGCAAGTGGGCTTTCTGTAGTTGTGGTGAGTAAAATAATCTATTTCTCCTTGTAATTCTATTCTTGTTGCTGAGTGTGGGCTCAGTTGTAGCACACAGGCTTAGTTGCCCTGTGGCATGTGGGATCTTTCCAGATCAGGGATCAAAACCATGTCCAATGCAGGAGGATTCCCAGCTCACTGGACCACCAGGAAAGTCCAGAAATACGTATTTTAAAAAAAAATTAATTTATTTGGCTATACTGGGTCTTAGTTGTGGCATGCAGGATCTTCAGTTACAGCATGCAAACTCTTAGTTGTGGCATGTGGGATCTAGAGCCCATGCTCTGCAACAAGAGAAGCCCGTGGTCCACAGTTGTTGGGGTAATTTTTTCCTTAAATGTTTGGTAGAATTTGCCAGTGAACCCACACAGGCTTGGTGCTTTGTTATGGGAGGTTATTAATTACTGATTTAATTTTTTAAAATAACATGGGCCTGTCTAGTTTATCTATTTCTTCTTGTGTGAGTTTTGCAAGTTGTGTCTTTCAAGAATTCAGTCCATTTAATCTAGTCTATCAAGTTTGTGTGCATAGAGTTTTTTATAGTATTTATTATCCTTTTAATGTTCAGAAGTTTGGTAGTGATGTTATCTCTTTTATTTCTGATACTAATAAGTTATGTACTCTCTCTTTTTTCCTTAGTTAGCCTAGCTAGAGGCTCATTGATTTTCTTGATTCTTTCAAAGAACCAACTTTTGGTTGCATTGGTTTTCTCCATTGATTTCCTATTTTAAGTTTCATTGATTTCTGCTTTAGTTGTCATTATTTCTTTTCTTCTGCTTATTTATATTTAATTTGCTTTTCTTTTTCTAGTTTCCTGAGGTAGAAACTTAGATTATTGATTTTAGATCACTCTTCTTTTCTAACATGTGCATTCAATACTATACCTTTCTCTGCAATCACGGTATCCTAAACATTTTGATAAGCTGTGTTTTCATTTTCATTTAGTTCAAAATATTTTAAAATTTCTCTCTTGAGATTTCTTATTTGATTCATGTGTTATTTAGAAATGTGTTTTTTGTTTGTTTGTTTTTGGCTACACCATATGGCATGTGGGATATTGGTTTCCCTTCCAGGGATCAAACCAGTGACCCCTGCATTCAATGTGTGGAGTCTTAACCACTGGACCACCAGGAAAGTCCCAGAGGCATGTTTTCTTTTTAATTTTTTTTTCAAAATCTCCACATATTTTGAAAAATGCCAGTTATCTTTCTTTCATTAATTTCTAGTTTAATTCCATTGTCATCTAAGAGCAGACATTGTATGATTTCTAATCTTTTAAATGTTGTTTTCTGGCCTAGCATGTGTTTTATTTTGGTGAATGTTCCATGTGAGCTTGAGGAAGAATGTTTATTCTGCTGTCATCAGATGAAGTAGTCTATGGATGTCAATTATATTCAATCCACTGATGATGCTGTTGAGGTCAACTCTGTCTGTATTATCTGCCTGCCGAACCTGTGAATTTCTGGTAGAGGGCTGTTAAAACCTCTAACTATGAAAATGGGATAATCTATTTCTCTTTGATACTAGCTTTTCCAGGACACTAGCTTGGTCTTGACCAAAATACTTCAGTGTTACCCCACTGCCTTTAGAATAAAGACAAAATTTCTTAACCTGGTTTATAAGGCCTTTCATGTTCTTTCATTAATAGCCAAATGTGGAGAGTTAATAAATATTTATTGAATAAATATATATATATATATGAAAACATCCAAATAGCAAGGAGAAATAGAGACTGGTTTTTGCTTACCTGTAAGAGATGCTTACAGTTCATCTCTATACCATGTTTATTTCTACTTCACATGCTATATTCTAGCAATATTCTTCTGATTTCTTAAAATCTCTGTACTTGATGTTATCCTCACATATGCCATTTTCTCTTCCCCCACCATCAACACACACACACACACACACACACACACACACACACACATACACACACACACACGCCTAAATAACCTTTATTTGTTCTTCAGGACTCGCCTTAAAAGACATTTCCTCTGGGAAACTTTTCCATCCTTTTAGAGTTGGTGGTTCTCATTTCCTGTATTTCTCATTTATAACAGTTAGCCTTTTGTGTTCTAGTTATTGTCTGTTTTCCCTGTTAGACTAAAAATACACATACATATATTTAAAAAACTTTTTTTAGTTAATAAATAATGAAAGCTTCTAAACAGAATGGAAACAAAGAACAAAGGCTGTCCCACTCCTGTAGACAGGATGTCCCAGTTGAACAGAAAGCAAGGAGGAGCTGAGCCCTGATCTGGAGCCCCCTACTAGAGAGGGATATTTAAATGTGTAGCATCAGGTAGCGCCTCTACAATGACTTAACTCCTTCTGGGAATGCAAAGAGAGGGGCTGTCACACTGTAATAGGCATCACACTGTAATAGGCATCACACTGTAATGCCTTTGAGGAACCTAATACAGTAACCCTTCAATGTCTAGCAGTCCAAGATTTGTCTAAGAGAGATGGACTCTTGTCTCTTTACCTTGCAACAACCTTTGAGGGTCCGAGAGTGGAACAGCCTTTAGAGGGTGGTGGAGCACTGAAAAGACTCCCACAGTTTTGTAATGGCATTGATCAAGGAAGCAACAGTAGCCACTGAAGTGAGTCTCTGAAGAATAGATGGCTTCCAGTAAAGGAACAGGCAAAGGAAATTTCTTGAAACTAAATTATTTATGTTCATTGCTTTTCTTAATTGAAAGACATTCCATTGGAAAGAACTTCTCAAAGACTGAGAAGGAAATTTTTAAGAAAAGGAGTTAAGAAGGTAACTGTGGCTTGGAATAATAGGTTTGCTGAGCCAGCTGTCACTCTTATACCCCTTTTAGAGGAGGTGGCACTTCTCCAACTGTGGCATTTCTCTTTGGCTATTCTGATCTCACCTTCTTGCTCTACCCTTCTTCAGAGCCATAGAAATTATAGTAGTGGTCTGCTTTTCCTTGTTTCTGTTCTTGAAATTCTCAGAGCTCAGTGCATCTCTTCTTGAACTGTTTTAGAACTATGAGACCTCATTTTAAGCAAAATGCATATTCCTGAAAAAATTGTGGATAAATTAAGATAATTTTGAAAAATAATCAGGAAGACTTACTGTTCGCAAACTGAAAATTATTTGTAACAATTATGCCCTGATGTATTTGTCTTATGAAGTTAAGTGAAAGTTGCTCAGTCGTGTTCGACTCTTGTCCATGGAATTCTCCAGGCCAGAATACTAGAGTGAGTAGCCTTTCCCTTCTCCAGGAGATCTTCCCAGCCCAGGGGTTGAACCCAGGTCTCCTGCATTGCAGGCAGATTCTTTACCAGCTAAGCTGCGAGGGAAGCCCATTTGTCTTATAATTTCAGATTTTAAATGTATGGCTTATTTAAAGCTAAAAATGTAATTTCCATAACTTTCAGCATTACTCCTTTAACACAGGATAGATTCTCACTTGAAGAGATCTTAACCAAGAGGTAATAACAACTGATAGTAACAACTCATCATGCTTTCCTGAACATCCTGTCTTTGGACCCCATCATAGCCCTGTAGATAAGAAGGGACATAAGATGCAGAGGAATAAAGCAACAAGTCTTTGACTTTGAAGTACTACAAGAGAGATTTATGTGATTTTTTTCATTTTAGAAACAATATGATTTGAATTAATTTCTTTCTTGTCTGGCTTAGGGGACCTGCTCTCTGCAGGTTAGTACTGGGCCTTGGTTCTTATTTATTCCTGTATTTTGGGGAGAAATAATTTTGTTCACAACCTTGAAGTCAAATCTGAGCCATTATTGTCATTTTGGGCAAATTACTTAAAGATGAAGAGAAGAAGAAAAGGATGAAGAGGAGAAGAAAAATGTCATTAATTGTGTATTTCATGGCCAGAAGTAAATTGTCCATTATCTCATTTAATTCTCTTCTATGAGACAGATATTATTTTCATTTTACTTTAGTTAGAAAAAGTAACTCAAGGTCATGGCAGTTGTTTTTTTTTAAACAGAAAAAGGGACAGAAATTCCTATCTACCCCAAATGCACAATCATTATTTTCTTGGATTGCCTTACAGAAATATTTTGTTCTTAAATGTTTTTAGAGAGTATATTGGGAAAGAGACGTGATTGAAGCATTAAAATTGCTGGAGTTTGGTGGACAAACTTGTATAAGGAATCCAGGGGCCTTTAGGGAGGGAAAGGACTCAGAACTTTTCTTATCTAAGAGCCAAAATTATTGAAATGAATGATTCACAGGGAGTGGCATTGAGACTCCTAGAATAAAAATCTCCATTAGGAGAGAAAGAAATGGACTATTGGGCTGAAGGTGTTAAGTAATGATGGATCCAGGTCTACATGCTAGATATCTTTCTTTGTCCTTTCCCATCCTGAGCTAAAATCTAGAAGCCTGACTTGTATAGACTAACAAAATACACTGATGGGGACTTCCCTGGTGGTCCATTAGTTAAGACTCCATGCTTTCATTCCAGAGTGCACAGGTTCAATCCCTGGTCAGGGACCTAAGATCCTGCATACCTGTTAAGTGTGGCCAAAAATAGAATAGAAAAGGATTGGGAACTCATGTACACCTGTGGTGGATTCATGTTGATGTATGGCAAAACCAATACAGTATTGTAAAGTAAAATAAAGTAAAAAAATAATAATAAAAAGAATTCATACAGGAAAAAAGAAAAGAAAAGAATAGAATAAAACCAATAGACTTCCTTGACTTCCACCTTCTGCTTGATTCTGGTCAATGAAAGCAGGAAATCAGAGGGAGGTAATGGGAAGAAAGTCTTCATGTTTATTCCTCTGGCTCATTTTCTAAAACGTTACCTAGGTCTGTCTACCTCTCTAGACTGAAGTACACAGTTCATCTTAAGATGGCCTTCTTATGACTGTTTTCAGTTTCTGCTAACTGCTCCTTTCTCTCATTCTTATGGGCACAGAGGTAGTAACATTCCACTGTGGTTGCTAGATTGGAATAACCCCACTATTCCCTGTGGGGTTCTATATCCATTCTTTGTAAATAGTCCTTTATTTTTTCTAATTTGAAAATACTATATTTTTTAGTTGGGACCCTGCTTGATACAGTCAGTTTGGCAGTGGATCCTAGTACCTATTACAACTGAGTCATCCTGGTGGCAGGCTTATGTCCTGGAGAAGGGGTTGGAGAAACTGTCTGAATAATCATGTCATAGGGCAATCTTGTTCAAGTATAATGCAGAGAGGAGTCATCCTCCCTTGCCTTTTGAGGAACAGTGTCTTCTGGGAAGGAATTTCCACTAGCGATGCTGCAGCAGTCAGAAGCAGAAGCTTGGTCACAGTCATGGGCTTCTCATGTGCCAGGCAACAATGGTCTGTACAGGGAGCCCAGCCCAGCCCTCTGCAATGACCTAGAGGGGTGAGATGGGGGTGTGAGGGAGGGAGGCTCACAAGGGAGGAACTCTAATATATATACTTATGGCTGATTTGCATTGTTGTATGACAAAAACCAGCACAACATTGTAAAGCAATTATCCTCCAATTAAAAATTTTTAAAAAAACCCAAAATTGTGGAGAACAGATTAGCAGTTGAAAAGGTTAAGAACACACAGGAGAAGTAGCTGTAGTTATTAAAAGACAACATGTGTGATCTTTTTGGTGATGGAACTGTACAAATAAAATGGATGAAATCTGAAAAAGATTGGTAGATTACATGGGTGTCAAAATTCTGATTATAATATAGTACTATATTTGGGGGAAATGAGTAAAGTTATGTGGGATATTTCTGTATTGTTTCTTACAACTGCATGGGAACCTACAATGATCCCAATGTAAAAGTTTAATTTTAAAATGTATGATTTGGCATAGGAGAGTCAGAAGCTGGCTAAGTCTATGAGAAATGATTTTTTAAAATTGATAAGAAGGACACCATCTAATAATGCTGTATTTTCGTAGCTAAATTGGAAGCAGAATTATGAGAAGTATTTTTATGGAAAATTGCTCTATTGGTCAACTGTGCACTAAAGAAAAAAATAGAAATGTGAATATAAATGGAAATGGCATCCTCTTATCTTCTTTGGAAATAGTGTTAAATTTACTTCTTAAAAATATAACAAACAATTTTATTGGTAAAAAATACTGTACTCAACTATCTATTGCTGTATATCAAATTTCCCACAAACAGAGTAGCTTGAAAACAACAGCCATTTTGTTATCCCTCACTGTTCAGGGCTCAGTAAGAAATTTCTCACTGTGGTCTGTCATGCAGTAGCAGTCAGATGGTGACTGAAGCTAGAGTTATTTGGAGGCTTGAGTGAGTTCATCCAAATAGCTTCTTCATTCTCTGTCGGGCAAGTTGGTGCTAAATCTGGAGCTCTCCATCAGAAGTTTGGTTTTCTACCCATATTCACATGTGCTAAGTTGTTTCAGTTGTGTCCAACTCTTTGTGACCCCATGGACTGGAGCCCACCAGACTCCTCTGTCCATGGGATTCTCCAGGCAAGAATACTGGAGTGGTTTGCTATTTCCTTCTCCAGGGGATCTTCCCGACCCAGGGATTGAACCCTCATCTCTTGGGTCTCTTGCATTGGCCAGAAGGTTCTTTAAAACCAGTGCCACCTGGGAAGATATATTCACATGGGTAGCTTGGAATTCCTCATAGTATGGTTGTTGAGAGTAGTTTGAATTCTAACACAAAGACTTGCTTTTCCCAGAACACATTTTCCAAGGGAGTTAGATAGAAGCTGCATCAATTTTTATTCAGACATGGAAGACACGCAACATCACTTTGGTCACATCTATTGGTCAAAAGCTAGTTCCAGGTCGGCCCAGATTTAAGAGAAGAGAATGAATATACTGTGGTTGATCCCTAGGGGTAGTGTTTTAAGACTATCTACTATAAACTCCAGGGATAGTTATTCTGGCACCAGTGTTGACAGCAGCAAGGATTAGAGATATCTCTTTGGAATGCCCAGGTTTCTGTTACAGACAAGGCTATAGCCTTGAGAGCAAACAGAACTAGCTTTTCATTTCATGTGTATGCAGGCTGGGGGTCCCTTTGGAAAATCAGGAAAGGTACTGGACTGGGAGTCTTGCAAACTGGGGGCTTAAGTGGTCTACTTTAGGGCATATAGTATTCGGGAAGCAAAATACCTCAGTTTCATATAAATGAAGAACCTGAAGTTCAGAGAGATTAAATAAATGGTAGTGTCAAGATTCAAACCTAGGTTTGACTGCTGCCCCAAATTCTTATTACTATGCCAGGGGTATAGAACTCAAAATGTCTATAGGGGCCAGACAAGTTCAATAAATGCATCAAGCTAGAGTAAGACAACTGGCAAGAAGCAGCTCATACTGTAGCCAAGCTGAACACCTGCATAAAATAAACTGCCTTTTAACCTACAAAACCAAACTAACCAGCCAAACAAAACTCAGCCTGAAGGCAGTGGCGTAGGTGATGTAATGATGGCTGTGGACAGTTGAGATGTGTTCATGCTTCTTCTTCCAAAGAATGGGATTAGAATTTGCAGACTGGTGTTTTTCATCATTTGCCTGTAGAATTGCACATAAAGATAAAAGTACTCTGTGAAAAGTCTTTTCCCACACTCTTACCCAAGGGCTGTCAATTAGATTTTACCATGATTTCCCCAAATATATTATTTCATTTAATCTGCACATACCCTTGGAAGGCAAGTATGAGTATCTTCTTTTCACAAATAAGGAACTGATTACAGAGAAGTTACGCAACATACAAAATCATAAGGTATTAGGACCAGAATTCAAAGCCAGGTTTATATGATCCAAAATCCTTAGATAGAGAGGACTTTTTCTTCTAATGCCATCTTCATTGCTTAACCTTTCTCCTTTATGTGCAAAATCAGGATAATAGTACCTGCTTTGCCTACTTGAAAATGTGATGGTGAAAATTAAATAAAAATGAATATTAAAATGTGTATCATTTGTAAAGTGCTAAACACAAGCATGCAGTTGTGTTAATTTGTTTAACAGAAATGTATTGAGGATTTACTATGGGTCAAGCACTCATGCTGGAATACTGCAGTGCTAACTCAGAGCAGATGAAAGATCCTACATTTGTGAAGTTTACATTCTCTTGAAGCATCTGTACAACAAACTAAATAAATATGTAAATTAGATATGGCATTTTGAAAACGTGATAAATGCTAAAGAAAAAAATCAAGCAAGAAGGAAGATCAGGAGGGGTGAGGGGTAGATTCCCTCATAAATAATGCGATCAGGGAAGTCCTCTCTATCAGGACAAGAAAGACCTCATATCTTCTTGGCTGAGAGGTAGCAAAGTGTAGTACATTGGTCAAATCTGCCTGTGGCCTGTCCTCATAAGGCACACAAACTAAGAATTTTTAAAAACATTTTTTTTAAAGGATTATAAAATAACAAAGAAGAATATGTGCTTGAAAAGTTTAAAATATTTACCATCTGGTCATTTACAGAAAAAGTTGGCAGATTTGACCCATTTTTCATCCCACTACTGTGGCAACCAGCTTTGCCCAGGTATAACCTGACAACTTCTGGCTTAAGCTACATTGAGCATTCCTTGATTTGTGCCGCCTCCCACCCTTCATTCTCCATAGAAAGCAGTCTGACCCTCACACATGTGTAGCCTGGAGGTGTGAAGTCCTTAACACACATAGGGAGTGACCGTGGGGAGTGGGGGCTGATAGATAAATACCTCCCCCCATTCCTCTCAGGCAATTGCTCTCGTCTGTGTCATATTCTATATGCCTCCCCAGAAGGTACTGGTAGGATTAAGCTCTGCTTCCTTAAAGTAGTGACCAACTTTGGCTTTTCCTTTCTGTTTCTTTCCCTTTAGATCCTCTCCCTTGCTTCCTAACAGCTCTTGTCTCAGGCTCTGCTTTTGAGGGGAAACCCAGTCTAAGACAACTAGTGTCAAGAGTGGCCTTAGGAAGCTGTCTTGCAGGCTGAGACTCTGGAACTGGGTTATGGTCAATCTTCTGTGTCAACTGATGAACCACAGAAATGTTTTGAGCAGAGAAGTAACCTGACTTGACTACTATTTAAAAATAATCATTCTAGCTGTTGTATTGACAATGGACCTTAAGGAAGATGTTTGCCCTGGTGGTGATGGTCACAGTGAAGGTGGTGAGGAATGGTTGCATTCAGAATATAACGAGTGAGTTAGGTTTGCTGATGATTGGATGTAAATTGGGCTTTCCAGGTGGCACTAGTGGTAAAGAACCCACCTGCCAATGCAGGAGATGTAAGAGACTCAGGTTCCGTCCCTTTGTCAGGAAGATCCCCTGGAGGAGGGCATGGCAACCCACTCCGCTTTTCTTGCCAAGGGAATCCCATGGACAGAGGGGTCTGGTGGGCTACAGTCCATTGGGTCGCAAAGAGTCGGACAAGACTAAGGCGACTTAGCATGCACAGATGTAAATTATTAGAGAGAGGCATCAGAATAACTGTTTGGCCTGATCAACTTGAAAGATTAATTGTGATAGGAAATACTGTGGGAAAAACAGGCTTAGCGAATCAGTGTGATGCATCATTATTGTTTTTTATTATTCATTCTTTCAATTTGTCAAATATTAAGTGGGCAGCTACTCTATACCAGGAACTGTGCTTGGCTCCGGGAATTAAATGGTGAGTAAGAAAAATACAGCTCAATCCTCGTAAGTACTCAAAGTCTAGCAAATTTGGTTTTATAATTTAGTGTGATAAATGCTATGGTGATTAGATGAAGAGTCCTAAGATCAGAATGAAGAAAGAGGAGAAAGATCGAGGGAGGAAGAGAACAAGGAAGAGGACAGAGAAAAATTTCCTTGATATTGAGCTTCTACTCTGCACATGGCTCTGTGTGAGCTGCTTTATCCTATTTAGTCTCATTTAGTCCTCTCTACGCCTCTGTGACATCGACATTGGAAGGAGTAGTGGTGGGGCTCAATGGGATGACATTACTTAAGTTCTGTAAGAGACATGTCCTGATTCTGTAAATGAAGGAAACATCTAGGCTTGTGTTAGAAACCTAGTGCAAATCTTTGTGATATAGGCAGGGTGAGGTCTTTTGAAGTCTTTTTTCCTAAATTTAAACCCAAATCTTACCATGCCACCATCCTGTAGCCAGCTATATCACAGGAAATCACAGAAAGGAGTACACAATGGCTGTGCCTCCTTCCTTATGGGAGAAGGCTCTGCTCCTCTGATTACTTTTACCCCTAGGGAAGGAGGTACAGAAGCAGGTAAGCTACCAGTCTACACGACCTTCAAACCCACCCAGATACTGTATATAATTGAGATTAATGTTTGGTCTTCTTGGGAGAAGAGGGAGAAAAGTGGGCAGAAAAGTGGAGAATTTCTTTTCCTCCTGAAGCTTGGATTCAGTTTAGTTCAGTTCAGTCGCTCAGTCATGTCCGACTCTTGTGACCCCATGGACTGCAGCACACCAGGCCTTCCTGTCCATCACCAACTCACAGAGCTTGCTCAAACTCATGTTCATCGAGTTGGTGATGCCATCCAACTATCTCATCCTCTGTCATCCCCTTCTCCTCCTGCTTTCAGTCTTTCCCAGCATCAGAATCTTTTCCAATGAGTCAGTTCTTCACATCAGGTGGCCAAAGTATTGGAGTTTCAGCTTCAGCATCAGTCCTTCCAATGAATATTCAGGACTGATTTCCTTTAGGATGGACTGGTTGGATCTCCCTGCAGTCCAAGGGACTCTCAAGAGTCTTCTCCAACACCAGAGTTCAAAAGGATTAATTCTTTGGTGCTCAGCTTTCTTTATGGTCCAAAAAGGTAGGATTACTTCCCTTTTATAGATGAGGAGTTTAGTAACTGGTTCAAGCTCAGCTGAGTAGCAGAGCCTGTGTCCAACCTAGGTCTGACTTTTTTGGCTCTGCAGAACCACTGTCTGTGGCATTTGAAAAGAGAACGTGTAGTCAAGTGGAGAAAAAAATGTGCCATATTAGAAGCTTCTTTAAAAAGTCTAGAGGGCACAGGAGTTCTTAAGGGACTAGAGAGTACCAGGACAAATGAAATTTATGGGACATGTGACTGAACATGCCATGAAAATACTGGGCTTGCCAGATTTCAGTTCTTTCTGAGAAGAGTTTAGATCAAGAAAACAAGCTGAGATTGGCTAATTGTTACCCAGATTTCTGACCCTGCTGAAATGTCTCTCATGTAATTCTCCCTGGGTTTCAACCTACCATGCTCATGTTTCTTTCTTTTAATAATTAAAAAAAAATGGAAATGACAGTTTGACTATAAAAACAATCCATGTTCATTGTAACAAACAATAAAATAATTTATAGAGAATATTAAAAAAAAATTATCCATAATCCCCCAACTCAGGAGTTACCACAGTGAATTTGTCAGTACACATTCTCCCAGATTTCAAAACTGCATCTTTGTTTCCAAGTGTAACATCATGTCCTTTCCCTCACTTGTTAATATATTCCAAATTTGGTATAACGGAGGAAAGTCTTGAACAATGTAACTCCAGGAAGATAATGAATCAGATCTACCTTGGGGGAGCCTTTTTTCCCTTTTTCTCTGTCACCTGTCAGGTCCAGGGTAGCCTCCAGGGGTATTCTGAGAGTCAATAATGAAGGCTCCAGACTTGTTGAGAAGTTGGAAAACAATTGAATAGAGAAGAGATGCCAACTCTGAAATCTCCAGGCCTGTGGACTCTGTTTCATTTAAAATATAGGACTTGAAACCCACTTTAAAGTTTTGATTATTCTTCGGGCCTCCATGGGTATTCTCAATGCACTAAAGCGAGAGTCAGCAAGCTTTTTCTGTTAAGGGCCAGATAGTAAAATATTTTAGGCCTTCTGGACAATACTTTCTTTCTACTCAACTCTGCCACATTAGCAGAAAAACAGCCATAGATATGTAAATTGTAGGCATGACAGTATTCTTATAAAACTTTATTTATAAAAATAAATGGGAAGCTGGATTTGGCTGGAGGACTATAGTTTACTAATCCTTGCCTAGCTAAGGAAAAACATTTAAAAAGAAATTATAGCATTTCTCTCCATCACCAAAGACAGGAGCACTGGGCGTACACACACACACACACACACACACACACACACACACACACCACACACACACAGACATTCAGTACATTTACTCACACATTTCAGTTTTTAAAATTGTGGTAAGTATACATAAGATTTACCATTTAAATGAGTTTTAAGTGTACAGATCAACTGTATTAAGTACATTCACATTATTGTGCAACCATCATTACCATTTATCTTCAGAACTTTTTTTGTTTTGCAAAACTGAAAGTCTGGACCCAGAGTTAAATAATAACTCACCACCCTTTACCCTCAGTCCCTGGCAACTAACATTTTACTTTCTGTCTTTGTGAATCTGACTACTGTGGGTCTCTCATATGAGCAGAATTTCACATTATTTGTCCTTTTTTGACTAGCTCATTTCACTTGGAAACCCTACTTGGGAAAGTACAGTCGTAGAACAAACAAAATTGAAACAGGCCACATTGCGACCCACAGTGAAAGGGAAGCTCCTGGTTAACTCCCTCACAGTAAATGATCTGAGTTTGTCTTTTTTTTTTCACCCTGATTAACTTGGCAGGCTAAACTAGTATATGTATCAGTGGATGATTGATATTTACAAATAGTCCCCTTTGCTGGACATTTAGGTTATTCCCAATGTTTTGCTGTTACAAACAGTGCTCCAATAAGCATCTTTGTACATAATCCTTTTCTGCACATCAAATCACTTTTTAGTGATGGCTGAGTGATTGTATCTTCAGCAGTAGTTTTGTTGTGACCGTGGATTGTTTGACTCCAAAAAAGTTGTGGATCCAAGATGACTACTGCTAAAAACATTGCTTGACTGGTCTTCAAGAGGACTGGCAAGAGCTAGACAAGACATCCAGACTTCAGCCCTACAGGTTTCTTCTCAGGGCAGAGATCAAGGTTGGTGGTGGAGGACAGGAAATCAGGAAGGACATTAGAGCAAGACTGGCCAGGAAGAAAGGCCCTGGACTTAAGCCCAAGCTGGTAAATTGAGCCTGTTTATTGTGGATTCCATTGAGGGTGAAGGAGAAGTGGGGATAGAATTCTCTGAAGAGTAGTTATATAAGCCGGAGGGACTTCCCTTAGCTTAATGGATCTTGGTCTGTTGGATTTACAGGAACCTTGGAGGAAGAAAGTAATCAAATGGTTCTATTCCATACTGTGAAACTGGCTGTGTTAGAACTATTTAGCCATATCCAATTGTCTCCACTTTCTAGGCATATGGAAGGATATGTTTTCTCATCTCTTGCAAGTCATCAGGGCCATGTGACTAGTTCTAGCCAGTGGACCACAAACAGAAGTACTGTGTCATTTCCAGGATGAGATGGTGAAAAACTCAAGCTTTAGCCTCCCACCATCTTAGAATACCTGAAGATGTTTTGCTGTGATGGTGACATTACAATATAGAATCTCTTTTAACTTGGGTCCTTGGCTGATTTTGTGGAGTACTCATTCCCATGTATTGTGATGAGAAATAAATTTTAAGTTGCTGAATTTTTAGCACTGTTGCCTATTCTGTTCTGACTGTCCCTGTGCAAGCTCTAAGGGCAGAGTTGGAATCTAACTCTAAGTCTCTGTAACCTTAAAACCTGTATTAGTATTCTTAAATCATGCAAGTCTCTGGTTGGTGTGAACACAGTGGGAACACAGTGGTTTTCAGGCTAGGATACCAGATCTTGGATCTAGGAATATGACTAATCCTGAAACTCGTAAGATTGAGAGAAGGAGAACACAGGCTACTGATCATATCTCTTGCTCCTATTAGAAGTAGGAACTGATTTGGGATGCTGACCCCATGAGCAGAGACATCAGTAGATTCAGTGTTAGACAGATGAGTAAAGCAAAGAGAGGAAAAATGAGAGGAGGATGTGAGTTGGTGATACTCCTTGTTACTGCTGAAATCCAGTAATCTCATTTCCAGAATGACAATGCAGATTCATTTAAATTTACCTCAAACTTCCATCCTAGCTTACATTGCTATATGTGGGTAGTCAAGGCATCAGAAGTCACAGATATCTTAGTGCCAAAGAGTTATTAATCTGGTACAGTTACAGCTCACTGAGAATTAGCTTTCTTTTGGATTTAGTCACCTTGTCTTTAGATGCTGCAGTCTCAGCATCAAATGATCCCTCCCAGGCTTAGGCTTCAGGTGGGTCCTCCTGGGTGATAGTTCCCTGAATGTGAAATCTATGGAGAGCTCCTCAGTTCTGCTTGGGTCCATCAGGCCAAATTCACTGACAGTTTTAGTCTCTCCTAAGCTCCTAGGGACTAGAAAAAGGAAGAATGTTGTGGAGGATTTCCCTTTATTTTCTCTTTCATATGAGAGCTTGGGATACAACCCAGAACTCCAGGAGGAGACACAGTGGACTATCAGGGTCCCCGACGGGAAAGAAGAAACACAAAAATCATTTTGTTTTGAAAGTTCCATTTTATCACCTCAACCATAGGCATGATATCTACCTTATAAGATTGCAGCAAAGATTAGGTGACATACCCTTAGAATAGTGCCTGGCAGGCAATGGGAGCTAGATAAGTATTCATTCTCTTTCTTTCTACTATAGCCTCAAACCATTTTTTTTTCCCTTTGGGGTGTGTGTGTATTCAGATATTGTAATCAGAGTGTACCAAACAGGACCATCTCATCCCTGAGCAATGCACCATCAAAAGATCAACACCTACAGGATTATACAAGCCATTGACATGAGTTTCTAGAATGTATGACCCCATCAAACATAATCTGTCTGTGGGGCTTGATCTCTGAATTGAGTTCTTTTGGTTGCAACATATAAAGACAGTCAGGTTAGTCCAAGAAATGTCTGTGGGGCAAAGAGGAAACAATCTCATGGAAATCCAAGAACAACAGGCAAAACAAGCCAGCCTACATGGCACTGGAGGTGGACAGTGGACCAGTGCCTCTAAGGATCTCAGCAGCAGACTTTAAGGATCTTCTTGTACTCTTTCCTGGAAAATCCCATGGACAGAGGAGCCTGGTAGGCTGTAGTCCATGGGGGCGCCAAGAGTTGGGCTCAACTGAGCGACTTCACTTTCACTTTTCAGTTTCATGCATTGGAGAAGGAAATGGCAACCCACTCCAGTGTTCTTGCCTGGAGAATCCCAGGGATGGGGGAGCCTGGTGGGAGGCCATCTATGGGGTCGCACAGAGTCAGACATGACTTAAGTGACTTAGCAGCAGCAGCAGCAGCAGCTAAAGTGTTCCCCTGAGAAATGCCACACATATTGTCTCTTAGATCTGCTTCTTGTACCTGCCCATTTCTCTCCTTGCTAAAAACTGACTTCTCTGTATACTCTGTGTCTTTTCTTTATTTTTGATCTTTTTTCTTGGTTTTTGCTGTCTTCTGACTTGGTTCATTTATCACTAATTGTAGCATCTCCAGCTTCTCTCAAACGTGTGACCCTCAGTTTTCTGTATACTGCCCAATATATTGGCCATATTTCTCAACTTAAATTCTTAAGGATTTAAATATATTCTATATTTAATTCCATCAAGAGTAGAATTGAGTTGGTCCAATCTTCCCTATATGGCAGATCTTTCTCCTGGGCCACATAATAAGCTTCTGTCTGCCTTGGGGTTAGGTGTTCATGCTAATATGGCAGGAGAGAGGATTTGAAAGTTTGAAGGAGGCCAGGTGGCTGCATGGTGGAATTTAGGGTTTAGCTGCCTAGATTTGAGGACTGCAGAAAGACAGTTTCCTGTAGAAATGGCTATGATTATGGCAGACATACTTGATTGGCATGTATAATACAGATTCGTTGAATTTTGAATTTTTCATTATCCAGTTTAGAGATAGTCTTATCAAAATCCTGTAGTTTACATATGAGGACCAGACACTCAAAGAGGTACAGTGATTTGCCCAGTATTACCATTCTAAGTAGTAGAGTAGAAATTAGAATTTGATTCAGTGTGTTTTCTAGTATATTAAGTATAACTATTAAAAAAAATTCTTAATGACCTAGTACGTGTGAGGCACCGGAACAAACTGAAGGAAGATCCTTGCCCTTGGGGGCTTATATTCTAGACGGGGAAGAAAGAGAGTAAATCCAATCATGAAAAACAAGTAAATTATATAGTGTGTTAGAAAGTGACATGTGTTATAGCAAAAAGAGAGTTAGGAGGATTAGGAATGCTGGGGGTGGAGAGCGATAATTTAAAATGGGGAGTTCATGCTCTACTGTATACCCGAAACTAACACAACATTGTAAATCAACTCTGTGTGTGCTGGTCACACAGTTGCGTCCTACTCTTTGCAACCCCATGGCCTGTAGCTTGCCAGGCTCCTCTGTCCATGGGATTCTCCAGGCAAGAATACTGGAGTGGGTTGCTAGTCCCTTCTCCAGGGGATCTTCCTGACCCAGGGATTGAACTCAGGTTTTCTACATTGTGGGCAGATTCTTTACCATCTGTGCGACCAGGGAATAAAAATTTTAAAAAGTAAGGAGCTCAGTATAGGCCTCAATCAGATCATAAGAGAGAGCAAGTTCCTGAGAAATAAGGCTATGTGTATTCCTTCCTCTTCCCCTGGCCTAATGCCTTGACTGTACTGAATATGGAGTAACTGTTTATTGAATGGATCAATTGTAGAAATGCCCTGAAGGTTAAGGAGGACAATAAGAGTCTCTAAGTTTATATTCTCTTTTGGTATCTTCCTGAGTCACTTCATTTCAGCAGCACGCTTCATGAAGCCCCCTCATTACCGTATGAGTCATTGCAGCAATGTGCCCTTTCAGTACTCCTGGGACTCTTAGACTCATGAAATGCCTTGTAAGCGCTCTACGTACAAAGTTGTGGAGAAAGATTTAATTAACAGAGAAAACACAACCTAAGCATCAAATACAACACAACTCTAAGTCTCACAAACTCCCGTTCCCTTGGAGGCATTGGAACAATGGGGAGGCTTTTTGTCAGTGGTGTGCTGGTAAATGTCTGACAACCAGCTCTCTAGGGCCGGGAGGAGATTATGATTTGTAGGCTTGCCCATTTCTGTGGTGTAAATACTCTATGGTTGGTTTAAAGTTTAGTTAGAAACTGATATCACTGAACATGGGCTCGGGAAAAGAGGAACAGTAGTAGAGTATGGTATCATATTTCTTTCGTACGGAAGCATGGATGTAAGGAACCTTAAGAGCACATCTAAATACAGTAAAATAATTAGAAAGTGATGAGTTTTGAGTTTTATTATTATTGCATTTAAAATAATTTACTTAACTGAAAGTTCACATAATTTTAAATAATGTTTAACAACCAGTTAGTAAAAGTTCTGGAAACTTAACGATTGGCTCCTGTGAGAAGATACATGGCAGCCCCAGTGTACCATTGATCCTGGGTCCTTTTGCATGCCATTTTCTTGACAAGGATCAGCTCATTCCTTGAATTCTTGGGGATCAAATGTAAAGACAGCTCCATTGCTTCCTTGTCACTGCACTGCTCACATCTTCCCATGGCTGCCATCTGTGCGTTCTGCCACATGACAGAAGTAAGTAGAGTTTTGTAAAGTCTTAGGAAAGTGTCCTTTTTCTAGGTCAGAGCCACCTGGATTGGGCACATGCTTTTATTCTTCAGTGGACTTTGATGTCTTCCATCCCCATATTCTTCACCTCACCCTGCTCATGCCCCCTCTTCTGTGTTCCACTGCTGAGCTCTGGGCTGTCAGATTCCAGCTGTTCAGCAGGCATTTGTGGAGTGCACATTGTGTGCTCACTCCCCTCCTTCCTGTGTTACTGGGTGTCAGACTCTGGGCTCTGATCCCATTCTCTCATGAGGTCCTTACAGTAACCCAACTAGACAGGTCTTGGATGTGTATGTGCTCAGTTGTGTTCGACTCTTTGTGGCCCATGGACTGTAGCTTGCCCGGCTCCACTGTCCATGAAATTTCCCAGGCAAGAAGACTGGGGTGGGTTGTCATTTCCTACTCCAGGGGATCTTCCTGACCCAGGGATCAAACCCAAGTGTCTTGCGTCTTCTGCATTGGCAGGTGGATTCTTTACCACCAACACCACTTGGGAAGTGGTAAGATGGGTCTTAGTAGTTTGATATTGCAGATGAGGGCAGTGTGGCCTAGAGGGAGGAAGTGACTTGCTCATAGTCCAGAAGTCACATCTTCAGTGAGACATTGTCTTTGACATGGAATATGCAAACAAACACCTGTCACCCCTGGCTGTGGCTAGTTGTGGACTCATTTTGCTCAATTTATGGGGACTCAGATGTCTTTTCTGGTGTGTTTTACTACAGAATCCCAGCAGGGGGACATTTGGGAAGAAGGATAGAGCTATATTTGGGGTCAGGTCTGCTTTCTGGGAATGTCCATTACCCCATCACATTCACTCACACTCGTGGCTGCCAGAGCTGGCTTCTGGCTTCTGGCTGCTGAAGAGGAAAAGCCACAGGGAGGCCAGGTCGGCTCGTTCCAGGGCCGGCATTGATAGCAGGCCGGGTGCCGTCCAACTGAGCAGCAGATGTGTCCTCTGGCAGCTTTCTTGAGGGGAAGCCAGTTTTAGCTACAGAGCAAATGTTGAAGACCAAGCAAGAAGAGGAGGTGAGGGTTGTAGGGCCATAAAGATTAATTTCCCAGAAAACCTGCATTCAAGTCAAAGTGCTCCTACTTATTAGCTTTGTAGCCTTGAGCTTAAAACTCTGCGAAGTTTCCTCTTCTGTAGAATGGAGGGGAAGGGTGAAGTATGATAGAGGCTGCCATCTGCTTGTAAGGTGTAGGGCTCTCTACATGTGAGGTGCTGCACTCAGCACACGCTCATTACTGTACAAGGCGGCCCAGGGCCAGACTCATGGTCAGTATGCAACAAATGCCAGCTATTAGTCTATTAATCCTTATAACCATCCTGTGATTAATAACAACAGAAAGAATGATTGTTGCTAGCACTTCCCGTGTACTTTCTATGTAGCCAGCCATTGTTTTAACTTATTAACTTATTTAACTTTCCCGACTATCCCATGAGATTTGATTCTATTTTTAACTCCATTTGGCAAATGAGAAAAATTGGAACACAGTTAAGTTGAATACATTGCCAAGGACACATAGCTAGAAAGTGACATGCGTGCTTTTATTGCCCTCACTTTACAAAGTTGGTCACTGTGGCACAGAGGGGTTGTGTGGCATGCTGAAGGTCAGAGTCAGCGGAACTCTTTTCTGTGTTGCTGGGCAGGTGAAATGACATGACGGAATGAAGACTGCCTTTTTGAACTGTTGTTCTGTCTGCTTCAGGCAGGGGTGAATAAACTCCACCTGTTCTGTTTTTTCTGGTAGAGGTATAGCAGCTGGCCTGAGACACTGGGGCCTTTAGGAAGTCCTGTTTGGACTTGGGGGATTATATAGGTGGGTGCTGAAAGCCAGTTGGGTATGTAGGCCCTGAACTTTCCATCCCCTTGGGACAGCCCAGGAGTCACAGCTTATCTGACTTCAGAGCTGCTGCCAGCTGGAAGCCTCCAGAAGGGAGCTGACTGACAGCTGGCCACGATCACATGCACCTAGGTTACCAGCAGTCACCCTGTGGGTCTCTTCTAAGCACAGTGACCATCTCCAGAGCCAGGACAGCAGGCAGCTGGGCAGAGGGAAGAAGACCTGAGGCCCAATGGGGTGGAGATAATCGGGGTGTCAGGGAGACTCTCTTAGCTCTCTCTTCTTGCTGGTGCTCCCCACATACCCCCTCTGTCACCTGGGAACCTTCCTCTTCCCAGGTGCCCACTTCCCAGGATGGAGTGGGGACAACAGTTAGGTTTTTGTGGAGGGGTCCCAGAACCCCAGAACTGAGATGCTCTTTGAGAGCAGGTTGGTGCCACATGCCTCTAGGACTGTCTCCTTACTACATTGAGAGCCTTCTGGGCAGGAGCAGCTCAGGGTCCCCTTTTGCTGAGTCAGCACAGGGCCAGGGATGGTGTTGGGGACAGTCATGTTTCCTGAGGGAAGGCCTCTTGCGATTATTGGGTTGGAACTTGATGTTGTAGGTGGAGGTGGTGGTGGCAGTGGCAGCATGGTGTGTGTGTGTGTGTGTGTGTGTGTGTGTGTGTGTGTGAGGAGTTTTAGGGGAAGGGGAACAGAGCCAACCTATTCTGGAAAGGGGCAACGGTGCCAGTCTGGTTGTCCTATTTAGCAAACGTGTATACTGCTGGTGTGGCAGGAAGGCTTTGGATACAGCTGAACGTGGCCTTGACTGCTTGCTCCCTCTCGTATGGTGTGGATGAGATGGTGGTCATGCACACCCTTTCTCTGAGCCTCTTCATCCCTAAAGGAAAGGCATCTGTCCTTGGTGTGTGGACTGTCCTGGGTAGGAAAGGTGAGAGCCTTCCTGTCTGTCCCACTGTGAGTATCTTTAACCAAATGAGGGAGCAAGGAGGCAGGGGAACAAGGATACTGGTTCAGTGTCTCTCTGTTGGGACTGGCATTTGCTGCTCCTTAATCCTCTCTGCCTGGAAATCCCCAAGGGCAGCAGGAGAGTTTCTGCCAGGAGATGAGGTACAGAAGAGGCCCAGCTTCCTAAAGTGGAGTCCTCACCAAACTCTGCTGGAGGTTTGAGCTGTTCTCTTACTAAAGGGCATATAAAGTTCTGCAAAGAGCACCAGATTGGAGGATGAGATTTGGGATTCTGGCTATGTCATCTGTCGAATTGCACCAGGGGATGGGGGACAAGTTTCACTGTTCAGGGGTCTGAAGGAAGTTCTGCCTGGATGCTTCCTTGTTACCCCACCTTTATGTCTCTAACTGTTACTTGTCCTCCTCCCATAATGCCCTCTTTGAGACTCCCTTTTGTCTCCTCCTCCAGACGCTCTTCCTTCTCCCTGCATGACAGTCCCCAGACCTTGTCTCTCATATCTTGAAGACTCTGTGCTGCAGGCTGCAGCTGGATGTGAATAGACGCTTCCTTGGCCCAGGCTCCTGAAAAAGCCAAGGGAGAAGCTTGGGTGGGTGACAGGCTAGGCTTCCTGAGGATGGGCTCAGTGGGAGGATGAGAACTGTCAGTAATGATCAAGCCCTCTTTCTTCCTGAATAATCTTAAGGCAAATGTCTGTATAAGAATTATTATCTTATGAAGATCATACAGTCCAGTTATAACATGAAATTCCTCTAATTAAAGTGATTTGATCCTAGGTATGAAATATTAATCTTGACATTATTGTGCTAGTTATATATTCTTCTCCTCCCCGGGCCTATTTTCACTGCAAAGGGACTGTGAGTCAATGAAGATGAATTGAAACTTCCAGAAAACCTGTTTCGTTGTGACCCCTAGATCCTCCCTGAGAGGAACTGGTAGTGGGTAGAGATACTGTTCATATAGCTGCCACAAATAGTTCCCTTCAACCCCATGCCACACACCCCCTTACAGGATTTTATGCTTTACAGAATCACTATCATATGCATTATGTGAAATCCTTAAAACACAAGTCTAGGGTAAGTAGTCCCCTCCATTACCAAGTTATAGAAAATCTATGACTCAGAGGGGTAACTGAGCTCCCTGTGGTTACACAGATATTAAGCAACTCAGAGTTTCTTAAGTTGCCTTCTATGCCCCCTTCCCTCTGCTCAGCTGCTTCAGCCTACACTCTTTGTTGGGGAGGCCACACCTCACCCACCACCAGCAAGGAAAGAAAGTGCTCAAAAGATACCCAGATGCAGCTGGTGCAGAGCTGGCAGGAATGGGAGAGGGGAGCAAATGTCCTCTAGGCTGGGAGTCCAAGTCATCATGGTCATGGGAAAACTGGAGGGAATCAGTCTAACAGCTGCCTTCAAACCTGTGTGGCTGTTTCTGTGCCCCACTTCCCAGTGGTTGGCCGTACCATCCACCAGCTGCCCCGCTGGAAACCTGCTGTGATTCTGATCCTCGAATCCTCACATCCTTTTGACTTTCTGCCCAATCAGCACCAGTCTGTCCTGTCTACATCTTCCCTGGCTCTCCTGCAGTCCCCTCATCTCCATCTCCATGGCTAGCACTCTGGCACTGTGTCTCCCTTCCCCAGTCCATGGGCACTCTGCCTGCGGGCTCTCTCCCCTCCTTCCAACTATGTATCCTCAATGAGATCCTTGCAGTGAATTTTAGAAAGAAAGAAAAAAAAGGCAAATCTATTTGTGTTATCCTTCACTGGCTCGACATTGCTCTCTGAATGCAATGAAAGCCCATTAGCTGGAGCATTAAATTTCTTACGTTGGCCCCTGCTTACTTCTCTAGCTTCACCTCCCCATGTGCATGTCTTGCTCTATCACACGCTGAATTTGCCAAGCTCCAAGGATTCTGTCATCTCCCTTCTTGCCCTGCTCACTCCTATTCCCCCTTCAGTTGTCATTTTCTCCGAAAAGCCTTCCTCTCAACACCTCCACCGAGACTGGCCCCTCCTCAGTACCCCTTCGTGTCTATCCCCACAGGAAGGAGGGACTGAGAAGCTGGGAAGGTGGTTGAGAGTCTCCTACAGTGGAGTGCCCACTATAGAGAGGTCACACATTTATCATCCAGTTTGTTTGTGCATTTTGAAGTGAGGCAAGCCACTTCAATGTCCTCCCCCTTCTCTCTCAACTGTCAGTAAAGTGTATCAATATTCAGAAATACTTGTGTGAGTGGGTTTGTGTGTGTGCCTGTGGGGAGGGCAGCACTGAGGAAAGGTCTTTGAAGTTGAATACATGGGTCAACCTGGAGGCCACAGATGTGCAATAAGATTCAGGGGAGACCTTGGAATGTTGGGAGGCCCTAGGAATCCACAGAATCTCAACGAGTCCTTTGAGCTGCCTGAGGGGATTACTGGGAATTTTAAGGCTAACAATTGGAGATTTGAGACTAACAACTGCCCCTGATACCTGAATTATACTGGAAAGGAAAGCAAGTCTCCAAGGGAGCTGTGGAAGTAAGAATAAGATGCACTTTTGTGTCTTAATAATTTAGCTGCGAGGGAAGAAGTTGGGGTGGGGGGCCACAGTTAGGAGAGCTGGACCCTCATCTTTTAGACACTTGTGGCTCCCTCCCCAACATCAGTCAGGTCTCTGCTCATCTATACCCCTCACAGAGGCCTACTCTGACCAGCAGAACTACATTTTGTGTAAAGAGTAGTTTGAGAAGTAAAATTTTGAAAACCTCTATCTTGAAACTAGAATATTCTGAAAAGTATCATATTATTATCTGTTGATCTATTAATCATCTATCTCTAATGGGTCATTTGATTCAAGTAAAACCAAACCTGAGGCCTCCCAGGTTTCTCTAGTGGTAAAGGACCTGCCTGCATATCCTGTGAGAAATAGGAACTGCTAAATCCTTTTAGTAGGAGGAGTGACATGATCAGTTCAGTTCAGTTCAGCTGCTCAGTCGTATCCGACTCTTTGCAACCCCATGAATTGCAGTACGCTAGGCCTCCCTGTCCATCACCAACTACCAGAGTTCACTCAAACTCACGTCCATCGAGGCATTGATGCCATCCAGCCATCTCATCCTCTGTCGTCCCCTTTTCGTCCTGCCCCCAATCCCTCCCAGCATCAGAGTCTTTTCCAATAAGTCAACTCTTCGCCTGAGGTGGCCAAAGTATTGGAGTTTCAGCCTTAGCATCATTCCTTTCAAAGAACACCAAAGATCTCCTTTAGAATGGACTGGTTGGATCTCCTTGCAGTCCAAGGGACTCTCAAGAGTCTTCTCCAACACCACAGTTCAAAAGCATCAATTCTTCAGTGCTCAGCTTTCTTCATAGTCCAATTCTCACATCCATACATGACTACTGGAAAAACCATAGCCTTGATTAGATGGACATTTGTCGGCAAAGTAATGTCTGTGCTTTTGAATATGCTATCTAGGTTGGTCATAACTTTTCTTCCAAGGAGTAAGTGTCTTTTAATTTCATGGCTGCAATCACCATCTGCAGTGATTTTGGAGCCCCCCAAAATGAAGTCTGACACTGTTTCCACTGTTTCCCCATCTATTTCCCATGAAGTGATGGGACAAGATGCCATGATCTTCGTTTTCTGAATGTTGAGCTTTAAGCCAACCTTTTCACTCTCCTCTTTCACATTCATCAAGAGGCTTTTTAGTTCCTCTTCACTTTCTGCCATCAGGGCAGTGTCATCTGCATATCTGAGTTTATTGATATTTTTCCCAGAAATCTTGATTCCAGCTTGTGCTTCTTCCAGCCCAGCGTCTCTCATGATGCACTCTGCATAGAAGTTAAATAAGCAGGGTGACAATATACAGCCTTGATGTACTCCTTTTCCTATTTGGAACCAGTCTGGTGTTCCATGTCCAGTTCTAACTGTTGCTTCCTGACCTGCATATAGGTTTCTCAAGAGGCCCGTCAGGTGGTCTGGTATTCCCATCTCTTTCAGAATTGTCCACAGTTTAATGTGATCCACACAGTCAAAGGCTTTGGCATAGTCAAGACAGCAGAAATAGATGTTTTTCTGGAACTCTCTTGCTTTTTTGATGATCTAGCA
Organism: Capricornis sumatraensis; assembly: GCF_032405125.1. Classification (NCBI taxonomy): domain Eukaryota; kingdom Metazoa; phylum Chordata; class Mammalia; order Artiodactyla; family Bovidae; genus Capricornis; species Capricornis sumatraensis. Next base: position 103,880,685 of record NC_091074.1, on the reverse strand, counting down.
GATGTTGGCGATTTGATCTCTCGTTCCTCTGCCTTTTCTAAAACCAGTATGAACACCTGGAAGTTCGTGGTTCACATATTGCTGAAGCCTGGCTTGGAGAATTTTGAGCATTACTTTACTAGTGTGTGAGAGGAGTGCAATTATGCAGTAGTTTGAGCATTCTTTGGCATGGCCTTTCTTTGGGATTGGAATGAAAATTGACCTTTTCCAGTCCTGTGGCCACTGCTGAGTTTTCCAAATGTGCTGGCATATTGAGTGCAGCACTTTCACAGCATCATCTTTCAGGATTTGAAACAGCTCAACTGGAATTCCATCACCTCCACTAGCTTTGTTCGTAGTGATGCTTTCTAAGGCCCACTTGACTTCACATTCCAAGATGTCTGGCTCTAGGTGAGTGATCATACCATTGTGATTATCTTGGTCGTAAAGATCTTTTTTGTACAGTTCTTCTGTGTATTCTTGCCACCTCTTCTTAATATCTTCTGCTTCTGTTAGATCCATGCCATTTCTGGCGTTTATCGAGCTCAGCTTTGCATGAAATGTTCCCTTGGTATATCCAATTTTCTTGAAGAGATCTCTAGTCTTCCCCATTGTGTTGTTTTCCTCTATTTCTTTGCACTGATCGCTGAAGAAGGCTTTTTAATGTCTTCTTGCTATTCTTTGGAACTCTGCATTCAGATGCGTATATCTTTCCTTTTCTCCTTTGCTTTTCACTTCTCTTCTTTTCACAGCTATTTTTAAGGCCTCCTCAGACAGCCATTTTGCTTTTTTGCATTTCTTTTCCATGGGGATGGTCTTGATCCCTGTCTGCTGTACAATGTCAGGAACCTCATTCCATAGTTCATCAGGCACTCTATCAGATCTAGGCCCTTAAATCTATTTCTCACTTCCACTGTGTAAGCATAAGGAATCTGATTTAGGTCATACCTGAATGGTCTAGTGGTTTTTCCTATTTTCTTAAATTTAAGTCTGAATTTGGCAATAAGAAGTTCATGATCTGAGCCACAGTCAGCTCCCGGTCTTGTTTTTGCTGACTGTATAGAGCTTCTCCATCTTTGGCTGCAAAGAATATAATCAATCTGATTTCGGTGTTGACCATCTGGTGATGTCCATGTGTAGAGTCTTCTCTTGTGTTGTTGGAAGAGGGTGTTTGCTATGACCAGTGTGTTCTCTTGGCAAAACTCTATTAGCCTTTGCCATGCTTCATTCTGTACTCCAAGGCCAAATTTGCCTGTTACTCCAGGTGTTTCTTAACTTCCTACTTTTGCATTCCAGTCTCCTATAATGAAAAAGATATCTTTTTTGGGTGTTAGTTCTAAAAGGTTTGTAGGTCTTCATAGAACTGTTCAACTTTAGCTTCTTCAGCATTACTGGTTGGGGCATAGACTTGGATAACTGTGATATTGAATGGTTTGCCTTGGAAACCAACAGAGATCATTCTGTTGTTTTTGAGATTGCATCCAAGTACTGTATTTCAGACTCTTTTGTTGACCATGATGGCTACTCCATTTCTTCTAAGGGATTCCTGCCCACAGTAGTAGACATAATGGTCATGTGAGTTAAATTCACCCATTCCAACTTGCCTTGATTGATGGACCTAACATTCCAGTTTCCTATGCAATATTGCTCTTTATAGCACCAGACCTTGCTTCTATCACCAGTCACATCCACATCTGGGTATTGTTTTTGCTTTGGCTCCATCCCTTCATTCTTTCTGGAGTTATTTCTCCACTGATCTCCAGTAGCATATTGTGCACCTACTGACCTGGGGAGTTCCTCTTTCAGTATCCTATCATTTTGCCTTTTCATACTGTTCATGGGGTTCTCAAGGCAAGAATACTGAAGTGGTTTGCCATTCCCTTCTCCAATGGACCACATTCTGTCAGACCTCTCCACCATGACCCATCCATCTTGGGTGGCCCCACAGGGCATGGCTTAGTTTTATTGAGTTTGACAAGGCTGTGGTCCTAGTGTGATTAGATTGGCTAGTTTTCTGTGATTATGGTTTCTGTGTGTCTGCCCTCTGATGCCCTCTTGCAACACCTACTGTCTTACTTGGGTTTCTCTTACCTTGGACATGGGGTATCTCTTCATAGCTGCTCCAGCAAAGCGCAGCTGCTGCTCCTTACCTTGGACAAGGGGTATCTCCTCACCGCCACCCCTCCTGACCTTGAAAGTGGAGTAGCTCCTCTAGGCCCTCCTGCGCCTGCGCAGCCACTGCTCCTTGGACTTGGGGTAGCTCCTCCAGGCCACCGCCCCTGGCCTTGGGCATGGGGAGCTCCTCTCGGCCGCCGCCCCCCGGGCATGGGGCCCTCCCAGCTTCTGCCCCTGACCCTGGACATGGGTTAGCTCCTCTCGGCCTCGCTTGTGCACCGTCGCAGCCGCCTGTGCTTGTGCAGATTTGTGTTTCACATATGTTGTTTTTGGAGCAATGTTAGGAAATAGACTAGGGGTGGGTAGACCTGTTAGATGACTGTCCAGATAAGAACTAATAAGATCCTAAACCAGGGCAGAGGGGATGGAGATGGGATCTGATGCTAGAGAGTTCAGAGGTAAAACTTGTAAGACTTAAGACAGGAGGGACCAGGTGGCAAGGAGATTTCTTGCTTGAGTAACTGGGTAAGTGGTGGCGCTCCCACATAACATCTCCTTTTCCCTTACATTTCCCCAGTAACATCAGGATGATGATTAAACTAATTTGATTCTTTAAAAGGGTAGCCATCCTTAAGTTAAATCCTTACCTGGTTTGGCAAATTCTCTGCCTTTTAGGTCCATACAAATCCAAGGGGAAGACCAGAAACTTGCCTTCTCAGCCTCCTTTGCAACCAGGATCTACACATAGGAATCCAACTCAACTAGCTTGAGAAGCTAGAAATTTTTTGGAGCTTGGTGACATAAAGAGGGGGGTGCCACCAAATCCACTTTGGTGATGGTGGTCTCTGGTGGATGCAGTTCCTGGAGGGGTTAGAGATGACCCCCAAGCCCTGCCTTCTCCTTAAGGTGAGCTTGTGTCTTCCCAGTGGTTCAACAGTTATGTCTCCTCCAGGTAACTCTGTGGTTTGATTGGGTATTATTCCTGGAGAGATAACCTTCAGTCCTCTCAGGCATTTTGTGAGTTTCCTAATAGCCTTTCATAAATCTCTTTTCTGCTTAAATTAGGTCAAATGGTTTTGTTTGCAGTTAGAATCCCTGAGTGATATATTTCTCCCTGGTAATTTGGCTGCAAGCAACAGAAACCTTCTCCTCCTCCTGATTAAAATAAGTAACTAGTTACCTGAAAGTAAAAGTTACATAATGGCAGCACAACCATTATTATGGATATGTAGTAAACCTTTACTGTGTGCTGGCTACTCTTGTAAAGTACTTTACACAAGTACTTCATTTACTTCTTGTATAAATTATCTTGGGCTTTCCTGGTGGCTTAGCAGTAAAGAATCTGCTTACAATGCAAGACACAGGGGATCTGAGTTTGATCCCTGGGTCAGGAAGATCCCCTGGAGAGGGCATGGCAACCCACTCAAATAATCTTGTCTGGAGAATCTCATGGCAGGCTACAGTCCATAGGGTCCCTAAGAGTCAAACATGGCTGAAGTGACGGTACGACACACACACAAATTTCTTAATTTTACCAAAGAGGAACAGAAGCTGAACTATCCCAGTATCACACAGCTAGTAAGGGTTAGAGCAGCCACTTGAACCCTGGCGGTCTCATTCCAAATCTGACATTCATAACTACCCTAAACTATCTTGTTGTTACAGAAGCTCATTATTTATGCAGCCTTATAGTTCATCTAGTCCAAATTATATATCATACCTGATTTCCTTTGTTGTACCCCCAAACAAGTGGAGAGTGATTAACTCTCACTAAGGGAAATGGGGGCATTCCTGGTGGCTCAGTGGTAAAGAATCTGCCTGCCGATGCAGGAGATGCAAGTTTGATCCCTGGTCTGGGAAGATCCCCCAGAGAAGGAAATGGTAACCCACTCCAGTATTTTTGCCTAGGAAATCCATGGAGAGAGGAGGCTGACAGGTTACAGTCCTTCAGGTCTTAGAGAGTTGGACATAGAAACCCAACAACAACAACAAGGAAGGTGGGCGTATGGGAGAGTATTAAGAGGGTGGGGTCTATGAGAGCTGATTAAATCACAAGAGGAGAGCCCTCGTGAATGGAATTAATGCCCTTAGAGACCCTGGAGACATCCCCTGCCCCTTCTTCCATGCAAGGGAACAATGAGAAGACAGCCATCCATGAACCAGGAAGCAGACCCTCATCACACCTGCATCTGCTGGTGCCTTGATCTTAGACTTCCCATCCTCCAGAACTATGAGAAAGATAAATGTTGTTTAAGCAAAAAAAAAAAAAAAAAAAGATTAAATGGAGCAAGAAGACATCCTTGAAATCCCTCCATTTCCAAGAAGCAGGTACCAGGCCGTACTGGACAGAATGTGTTTGGCTGCAAACAACAGAAGCCCCAATAAGTGTCTTAAATCTTACAGAGATTTGTCATGTCATTTATCAAGAAGACAGGATGTAAACATTTTCAAGCCTGGTTAAGTAGCTCCATGTTATCTTAGATCCAGGCTAAGATCTAAGCTAAGATCCAGGCTAAGATCTATCCTTCTGTCTTGGGATATCCCCTGGACAGAGCCTGTCAGGCTATAGTTCATGGGGTCACAAATAGTTGGACCTGACTAAGCAACTGAGCACACACATTCCGCATCCACAGAGGACTGGATTTTTAGCTTTAGACTAACAAAACGGCTGTCCTAGGTAGCTGCAGACATTGTGTTTTTTAAAGATTGCTTTCAACATGGGAAGTTGGGTGTTAACAGCAAAAAGGGGTCTCCTTTACAAAATGGTACTCACTTGTAAAAGTCTTACTGGCAGCCATACTTTTGTTTTGGGTCTTCCTGTAAACCAGTCACTGACAGATAGGAATGAGAATACCATGAATGGCTTAGATGATTCATCACCTGGAGAAGGGTTAGTCCTACCTTCCCTGAGTACGTTACTGTCTGCCTAACACCTAAACAAAATCTGGGTTCTGATGTAAGGAAGAGGATATATGGAAGCTTGCCTGTTGGGTAGGCAGTAGACAGGGTCTACCATAGTCGACTGTGGCATCAGGACACACTGGGCTTCTGGTCTTGGCTGATTTATTTATTTGCTTAAGAAATATATTTTTTTTAATTAGTGTTGAGTACTGTGTGATCTTTGGACCTGCCCATTACTTGCTGTGTGTTTTGACAAGTCATTTGACTTCTCTGGGCTTCAGCTTCCTTCTCGTTAAAATGAAATGGCCAAAGTAGATGATTTTGAGGTCTTGCCTCATATTCCATTCATATCTCTTTTGTCTTTTATAACAGGTTTACATTAAGAACTATTATTTTTGATTTAGGCTAGTTTTGCCAATGGACAGTTTATACCTTTTACCACTTAAAAGCTATGTTTTCAAGGTGGGACTCCCATACTCTTGGGGTATGAGTGGTGGGTGAGTCAGTGGGTATGATAAGCCATAGGATAAGCATGGTGCATCTTCCAGCGTTTTGCCCAAAGATTTGGAAAGAAAGCCTTTGAAATTTTTGTTTTCTATTATATAATTGTGAGCCTATTATGGAATATGGTGCAAAATTCTCAGACTTGGACAATGGCCACATCTCTTTTGGGAATATGTGTTTGATTTTCACTGTAGCTGTGTGTCTTTAGATAGAAAACCTTGTGTGTAGCAATGACTAACCTTTTCTGAATTCAGAAAGTGACCTAGGTTATTTTCATATCACTTGGGTTTGCTTTCTTTAGAGTTCCTCAACCTCAACACATTGACATTTCGAGCCAAAAAATTCCTTGTGGGGGTATTTGTGGGGTGCTGTTTATGCACTGTAGGATGTTTAGTAGCATCTGTGGTCTCTACCCACCAGATGCTAGTAACGGTCCCCTTTGTGTGACTACCAAGAATGTCTCCAGGCATTGCAAAATGTTTCTGGGGGGTTGAGAGAATGGCTCCAGTTGAGAATCAATGATGTAGATGGATTAATATTTGAATTCTTAACTCTGCTCGTTATTTTGGATTAGTAGTTCTGCAACCCCGGACAAGATGCCTGCTTTCTATAAACTTCGGCTCCTTTATCTGCCAAATAGGGCAAGTTCATAAGATTGTTTGTCTACATTAATTGAGTTCACAGGTATTGAGTTTAGTACAGTACGTAGTCTTAATGGCCTTCCACTAATTTTAGTTTTCTTCTTCCCTTTGGTTTTCTGGAGATATAGAACTTTCCAATTGAAAGGGATCTTAGAAGTCATCCCACCAAAATTCTTCATTTTATAAATTAAGAGACTGAAGTCCATAGAGATAATCTGTCTCCTCAACCCTGAATCTGTCTTATACTCAACTAATGTAGAAGAGACATACCGAGGTGAAACTGTACTGAGTAGATAAGTTCAAAGGCTCTTTCCTGTCAAGGATGATTTGCAAGATTCTTGTCCCTGTAGATTTCCTCATGATGTATTACCTCTGAGAGAATTCCGAAGCACTAAATTCTATTTGTGACTCAGACTAAGTTCAAATGTTTGGTTTCAGGGACTATCAATTGTCTCTTTGGAAGCACTTGTCCCGTGCTTTTTGAATGTTGGGGGATGTTAAGCATTGAAACAAAACATATGAAATATGAGAGTTAATATTTGAACCAGCCAAAGTTTAAAAAATAATTTGTAATCATCAAGAAAACTTAACAGCTGTTCAAGAAACACAGCAAAAGAAAGAATCAGGAAGATCAATGGATGACTCCAATTTTGCTTTCTTCTCCATCAAAGACAAGGCTATTCTGACAAAAACGATTGGGACAAACTGATAAAAGGTACGGAATTCCCTGCAAGAGGAGACATGGGGATAAAGGCTGTCCTAAAAGAGTTTGTCTTCTGGACTAAGCAAATCACTTCACAAGCTATTGGGAGATTTGCTGGTGAGATCAAACAGCCACTGTCAATAATCTGAGGGACTCATAGAAAATGAGAGTCATCAGAAGGACTAAGGATGGGCAAGTGTCTTGATTTTCAGGAAATACAATTAATTTTCCCACTTCACCCCCACTGACTATGAATTCATGAGTTTGGCACCCGTCTTAGGCAAAGTTCCATAAAAGATTATTCTATTAATGGCTGATGAGTGCCTACAAATTAAGTAGCAATGCCTCTAAGCCAGTAGCATTTCAGTAGAACAGGTCATGCCAAAGTAATCTAATTTCCTTTTCTGATTAGGGTGGTTAGAATGGCTGAGCAGGGTTGTGAGGTGAGCACAGAATATCCAGATGACAGCAAGGCATGTCATTAAAGGCAAAATGAGGGAAGATGGGCAGGATACAGATATCATGTGCTGGCTGCATAATTGTCTCCAGTGAATAACAATTAATGGATGAATAGTGATAAGAAAGCAGATCCTCAGTGGCTACTGTGGGGCATTGGCCCTGGGCCTGGGCTTGCACACACTTTATTAGCGTATTAACCAGATCAAACCATGATCTTCTCTCTGTTCATGATCATCCTGTTCTCTGGGAGATCTACTTGGCCCTTAAGTCTTCATGAAATGATAGATATGGGTAGCTGTGGTTTGTGCCAAGTGACCCTGAGTTCCAGGGTATAGCTTCTTGAACTCGTTGCTCTTGGGATATGTGCTCCATGGTGTTGATCCTTGTAGATCTGGCCCATCACTACCTCCCTAGTTTCATTTTTGCTGCTCCCTTTCCCGTGCTCGCAAGGTTTAGCCATACCAACCTGTAGTTACCTATGTACGCCATGTTGTTTTATGTCCCCTTTATTTTGTATCTGACTTGAGTGCCTTTCTTTTTTTCCTACTTCTTCATATGTCTGACAAGATTCAGTTCAAGACTCTTACTCAAGACTCAGTTAAACCTGGTTTTGCTTGTACAGCCTTTCCTTTCATTCCCACCATTTTCTGGCACTGTTCCTAATAAATTCTTCCTCATCTGAATTTTGGTACTTGTACCTACCACTGTTTAATAATTATCACTCTATATCAAAAACCTACCTACTTATCTATCTCCTCTGCCCTCTGTTCCCTACCCCTACCAATTAACCTACCCCACTTCTCTACCCCTACCAAAACACTTTCAGGTCATCAAGGACAGGGACTAGATCCTATCCAAAGCCTGGTATTTAATAGAGGCACTCAGTAAAGGAATTAGTGAATAAAAAATCAATGAGTGAATAAGTAGCTTGTATGAAATCTGTTATTTTGACTCTCTGTTACTGAGTTTCAGCCTGCTGAGAATCACAATCACATTTTTATATATCCTGGGTACTTAGATGCAACTTTCCAAAGGATTTTAAAAAAATAAATGGGATTCCTTTCCTATTGCCGCCTGCTACCTCAATAAGGGCTTGTAAATGCACTGAAACAGCAACAGAACTGTTTATCAGGGTACACACAAACTACACTGCCACAACCTTGCAGAGTCTCCCAGGGCTGTTAGTGCCTCAGTTCACTGGGAAGCACACAGCAAAAGCCCAGTTTTTCAAGGCTCCCCTCTGTACCCAAGAAAGCACATCTATGCCACTTAGATATCATGAGGCATTTTTAGAAGTGTTATCTGTACTTTTGAAAAGGGAGTTGAGCCTTACTCATCTTTTTTCCTAGACTCAGAAAGTAAGTACCATTTTATTTAAATACAACCAAATCAGGGAGGCATAAACAATAATTCAGCCTTCCTGGTACTTTAGGAAGAGTCTAATTTTTATGGGAAGATCTGGGCCTTTTAAAAGAATGCTCCACAGAGCATAATGAAAGAATTCAAATTCAAATGGGGGCACCAGTGCAAGTCAGCAGGCATTTATATCTGTGCCAATTATTCAGTTCTAAATAGCTAGACCAGGCAGCATTTGTTGCAGGTTGGCCCAGTTGCCTAACTGGAAGACTGGCAGCCTGGCTTGCTACCAATATCCCTGAGTCCATTCTGGTCCCTGTGTAATGAGAGTTGGCATTTAGTGCCCTCCAAAATGCAAGGGATGATACTCCACTCATGATACTTCACACTCAAAGTCAGGACTGGCCTCACATGTAAATTCCTGCCAAGCCAAGGGGCAGAAAGCCTGAGGTTTAGGAACAGGCAGACCAGAGTGTGAAATCTGCTATGAGATCACAGTGTCTGAAGGAAACTCAGATCCAATTCAGATGCCCCTTTAAAGGGTTGAGTTGGCTAGTGCTTATTAATAGTGTCATATATTTAAGTAGAAGTTTCCACCATGGCCTCCATGATAGCATATACCATGGCTAGGAAGCTCTACAGCAGTTGGGTCCTGCTTTGCAATTGAGAAATGAGGGCTAGAGGGCTCAGTAGAGTGTGAAGATAAATAGCAACTTAACATGTTTTTGGCTATTTCTACAGGGGAAGTGTCATGGGCGAAGATCCCCATAGATATCAGGATGGGGCATGCCTTTAATCTGCTGTGGATCAAGCTCCCCACTTTTGGAGACAAGAAGACACTGGATCACACTCATTTCTCTCTCTGCTTGTCATTTGTGGTCTAGTGGCTTGAAAAGACATTTGCAGGACCTAGAGAAGGTAAGAGTGGGCTCAGAGAGGGAAAAAAATGTGTAGAACACCTGCTTTTAGCCTCCTTAAAATAAACCAGAGGATATTAAGTAATTAGGGCTTTGTGGGACCCACTTCCAAAAAAGAGTAGGGCAGAGATAATATCAGATCCCTGACTCACACAGTGGTTAATTTTATGTGTCAACTTGGCTGGGTCATGGTACTCAGATATTTGGTAAATCATCAGTCTAGATGTCTCTTTAAAGGTATTTTTTAGATAAGATTAACATTTATGTCAATAGATTTGGAGTAAAGCAGATTACAGATGCTCTCTGATTTAGGATGATCCAACTTAATGATTTTTTGACTTTATAATGGTGCAAAAGCAATATTCATTTGGTAGAAACCATACGTAGAACTTTTTGAATTTTGATCTTTTCTTTGGCTAGTAGTATGCAGTAGGGTACTCTCTCGTGATGCTGGGCAGGGCAGGGAGCCTCACAGCTCCCAGTTAGCCATGCAGTCACAAGGATAAATAACTGATACATTTATATCCATTCTGTACCCAGACAACTATTCTGTTTTTTACTTTCATATAGTATTCGATAAACTACATGAGATATTCAACACTTTACTGTAAAATAAGCTTTATATTAGATGATTCTGCCCAACTGTTGGCTAATGTAAGTGTTCTGAGCATGTTTGAGGTAGGCTAGGCTAAGCTATGATGTTTGGTAGGCTGGGTGTATTAAATGCATTTTTCACATCATGTTTTCAATTCATGATGTGTTTATTGAAAAGTCATCCCATTGTAAATCAAGGAAGATCTGTACCCTCCATAATATGGGAGGACCTTATCTTATGAGTTGATAGCCTCAGGAGAAAAAAGACTGAGGTTGTCTGACAAAGAGGGAATTTGGCCAGCAGGGAGTTTTGGGACTCAAACTGCAATATCAACTCTTCTGTGAATCTCCAAGTGCTGGTCTTCTCTGCAGATTTTGGACTTGCAAACCTCCACAACCACATAAGCCTATTTCTTAAAACTCTCTTTCTCTTTCTCTGCACACGTATACACACACACACCCTAATTGTTCTGGAGAACACTAACACATATACAGTACACTAGAGTAAATTCAGTTGAATTAAAGAATTAAATGTAAACAAACAAAAAGATAAAAGTACTAGAGGGAAATATTGATACATATTTTGGCAGAGGTGGGAGGGAGTGAAGGGCTTTGTGAAGAATGTACACCACTGGCAGAAACCATAAAGAGAAAGAAGGATAGATTTGACTAGGAAAAGTCTATATCTTCTAATTGTCCAAAAGTACCATAAGCATAAGAAGAGGTGGCAAGAATACATGGAAGAACTGTACAAAAAAGATCTTCACAACCCAGATAATCATGATGATGTGATCACTCATCTAGAGCCAGACATCCTGGAATGTGAAGTCAAGTGGGCCTTAGAAAGCATCACTATGAACAAAGCTAGTGGAGGTGATGGAATTCCAGTTGAGCTATTTCAAATCCTGAAAGATGATGCTGTGAAAGTGCTGCACTCAATATGCCAGCACATTTGGAAAACTCAGCAGTGGCCACAGGACTGGAAAAGGTCAATTTTCATTCCAATCCCAAAGAAAGGCCATGCCAAAGAATGCTCAAACTACCGCACAATTGCACTCATCTCACATGCTAGTAAAGTAATGCTCAAAATTCTCCAAGCCAGACTTCAGCAATATGTGAACCGTGAACTCCCTGATGTTCAAGCTGGTTTTAGAAAAGGCAGAGGAACCAGAGATCAAATTGCCAGCATCTGCTGGATCATGGAAAAAGCAAGAGAGTTCCAGAAAAACATCTATTTCTGCTTTATTGACTATGCCAACGCCTTTGACTGTGTGGATCACAATAAACTGTGGACAATTCTGAAAGAGATGGGAATACCAGACCACCTGACCTGTCTCTTGAGAAACCTATATGCAGGTCAGGAAGCAACAGTTAGAACTGGACATGGAACAACAGACTGGTTCCAAATAGGAAAAGGAGTACATTAAAGCTGTATATTGTCACCCTGCTTATTTAACTTATATGCAGAGTACATCATGAGAAATGCTGGACTGGAAGAAGCACAAGCTGGAGTCAAGATTGCTGGGAGAAATATCAATAACCTCAGATATGCCGATGACACCACCCTGATGGCAGAAAGTGCAGAGGAGCTAAAAAGCCTCTTGATGAATGTGAAAGAGGAGAGTGAAAAAGTTGGCCTAAAACTCAACATTCAGAAAACGAAGATCATGGCATCTGGTCCCATCACTTCATGGGAAATAGATGGGGAAACAGTGGAAACAGTGTCAGACTTTATTTTTTTGGGCTCCAAAATCACTGCAGATGGTGATTGCAGCCATGAAATTAAAAGACGCTTACTCCTTGGAAGGAAAGTTATGACCAACCTAGATAGTATATTCAAAAGCAGAGACATTACTTTGCCAACAAAGGTCCATCTAGTCAAGGCTATGGTTTTTCCTGTGGTCATGTATGGATGTGAGAGTTGGACTGTGAAGAAGGCTGAGCACCGAAGAATTGAAGCGTTTGAACTGTGGTATTGGAAAAGACTCTTGAGGGTCCCTTGGACTGCAAGGAGATCCAACTGGTCCATTCTGAAGGAGATCAACCCTGGGATTTCTTTGGAAGGAATGATGCTAAAGCTGAAACTCCAGTACTTTGGCCATCTCATGCGAAGAGTTGACTCATTGGAAAAGACTCTGATGCTGGGAGAGATTGGGGGCAGGAGGAGAAGGGGACGACCCAGGATGAGATGGCTGGATGGCATCACGGACTCGATGGACGTGAGTCTGAGTGAACTCTGGGAGATGGTGATGGATAGGGAGGCCTGGCATGCTGCGATTCAAGGGGTAGCAAAGAGTCGGACACGACTGAGCGGCTGAACTGAACTAAACTGAACCATGAGCATATAAAAGGTAAATGATAAACTAGGAAAAATTTACAATGTATGTTTCAGACTAAATTTGTATGTAATTAAATTTATATTTAATTCACAAAAACTTGTCATGAAGGAATAAAATTAACTGACTATCCTAATAGAAAAGTAGGCAACAAAATGCAAGTCACAAAGAAAAACAAGAGGTCAATAAACATAGAAACATATTCAATATCAAAGAAATGCAAATGCAAATAAAATGTAATTTTTCCGTTATCAGGCCATCAAAAGCTTGAAAGTATGCTTATATGCAGTGTTAGCAATAATGTCACAAAAGGGACAACTATTGATGGAATATAAATTAGTATACCTTATCTTAGACTTCCCTAGATTTCCCTGTCTAAGATTAACAACAGACAAATGTACAGACATATATGGAAGTATGATAATCTCTGCACTACTTATAATAGCACACTGTTGAAAATAACCTAAATGTCCATCAATATGATCTTTTAGTTAAATAAATTATAATAAATTCACATACTAAAAATTGACTTATTTATTTTTTAATTTATAACTGTAAAGTTATATTCATTTCATGAGGCATTATTAAATGAAAAGGAGAGTTACAAAAAAAATGTACAGTATAATTCCAGTTTTGCAAAATATTTATTACATATGTATATAAATCAACAGTCTTGAACAGAAGAAAGACTAGAAAGAAATGTATCAAAGTGTTGACAGTAGTAGGTGAAGGGATTATGGATAACTTAAATTTCTGTTTGAGTGTATGGTGGAAAATGGGGGATGTTATCTACAATTTTCTACTATAACTGTATATTACTTGTATACTAAGAAAAAGGTTGTTATTATTTTATAGTACACTATGTATGAGATGGAAGAGATGACAAAGTGGGCGGAACAAGTAGAATTAGGAACTAAAAATCAGAGGCAACAATTTCCAGAACTTTGAAAGTGTTCCAAAACTCATGTCTTAGTCTCACATTTATTTTTGTCATTCTTCTGTTTCCCTGACTTGATTTGCAGTATGCTTATGAAAAGAGGGCTTTTTGTGGGAAAGCAGAGAATGGGGGAGGCAAAGGAGACCGCATCTTGTTCATAACCTATCTGATAGGGATGAGAGTGGGAGTCAGCACTAGAGAGGGAGCATACAGCCTGTAAAGAGAGTAGAGAGCAGACAGTCCGTAGGGTCACAAGGAGAGAGGGGTGGAATGGCCTCTCTGAAGGAAGCAAGAGAGGTCTATCTATCAGGAGCTGGGAGTTGGAGGCAGACACTTATGGGGTAGACCCATCCCAAATATTTGCTGGTATCCCAAATATTTACCTCACAGCAAGAGGTCCATATGCATACTTTCAATGTGCATTAAAGTTTGAAAACCACTGTATACTATATTCACAAAAATCCAGCAGCCCTGCATGTATATGACAAGGAGAAAATTTAAAGGATTCTTCTCTGGAGAAACTGTTTCCAGGTGGAGAGCTTGTATATACTGGCATCCCCTGTGAAGAAAGCCAGCTTTCCCAACAGTCAAGCCCAGCATTTAACAAGACTTACCCCTGCAAACAGAGCCTCCATCAGCATTTTAGTTCCCCATGATTAACTCTGAATGGACAATCAAGAATCACGAAATATTTAAGGAATACTTCCAATATTAAAAAGAGAGGCCAAACCAAGTACAGGGTGAAAAAGACCATATATGGAGCAGTACTACAAAGTTTAGAATTAAAATTCTCTAAAAGAGAAGAGAAGATACTGCTTTTCTTAAACAAGAGCTGTGTGTGTGTTTTTTTTTTAAAGGTACAATCAGAGATAAAACAGAATATATAGAAGTCAAAAAATACAGTACCTGAAAGTTTTAGGGATTCCCATGACTACCCACACATCCAGTGATTCTGTATAAGTACTCAGACTCCGAGATGACCGTAATCATGTCCATTATTTATTACAGCCAAGGATGCATAGCAGGATCATAAAAGGGAAGGCACATCAGGCAGGTTCTGAAGTTGTCCAGCACAGGTTTCCAAAGATTTTCCTCTGGGCAGCGTGGGATTGCTGCGCAGAATATGCTTTGGCTTTCAACAGTGAAATATAGAAACCCGTGCAGTATTTTTGCCAGATAAGCCATCTTAAGACTCACAGTTCACAGTTTTTAATGCTAATCATTTAAGTACTCTCCGCCTGTGGAACTAGCCACAATTACCAAAATTCCTGACTGTCAGAAGAAAAGCAGGTGTTCACCCTAAATCACATTGTTTGCACCATCTAGTCAGGCTAATAGAACAGAATTCAGTGCCCCAGGCACTTAAAACACTTTTAACTCTTATCACTTAGCAGCATGGAGTGCATACCAGAGACCAAGTTGCCAGGAGCCGTCTTTAAAAGCGTCTGCCCGCAATGCAGGAGACCTGGGTTCAATCCCTGGGTCAGGAAGATCCCCTGGAGAAGGAAAAGGCAACCCGCTTCAGTACTCTTGCCTGGAAAATCCCATGGACAGAGAAGACTGGTTCGCTATAGTCCATAGGGTCGCAAAGAGTCGGACACGACTGAGCGACTTCATACTGTAGAGAGAGCCTGGAAAATCCCATGGACGGAGGAGCCTGGTAGGCTGCAGTCCATGGGGTTGCGAAGAGTCAGACATGACTGAGCGACTTCACTTTAACTTTGTACTTTCATGCATTGGAGAAGGAAATGGCAACCCACTCCAGTGTTCTTGCCTGGAGAATCCCAGGGACAGGAGAGCCTGGTGGGCTGCCGTCTATGGGGTCGCACAGAGTTGGACAAGACTGAAGCAACTTAGCAGCAGCAGCAGCAGCAGCAGCAGCAGCAGCAGAGACAGCACAATCAGACCTGCTGTGTTAACTCTCTCCTGCAGAGAGAAACTGAAAATTCAATAGGGAATAAAAAAGAAAGACAAAATTGAAAAAAATCTTTTGAGAATAGGATGGGAAAAAAGATAACTAGAAAATACAAAAATCATAAAACTAGGGAATTGGTCCAGGAAGTTTGATATCTAAGATGAGCAAACAGAAGAAAATAGAAATTTTATTCCATAATATAATAGAAGAAAAATTGCTAGACCTGAAAAACCAGAGTTTTCAGATTAAAAGAGTCCATTACCAACACAACTCAGTAGAGGCCCATGAAGAACAGATTGTGAGTTTTACTAGTGTCTGGGACCTCCAGCTATAACAAGATGGCATCATTTGCTCTTCAATAATTCATTAACATTTTAGGTGGCTTCTTTTTACCTGTTCATCTTGTGACTACCATTTTCCCCCTTCTTTGCCAAAAGCAAATGTTTATGTGTCTTATTTCTCTTTGAAAGAATTTGTTTGAAATTCATGTTACTCAGTTGCCTTGTGACCTGAGCTCTTCAATATACTAAAAATTTATCATTTTAATTTAAAAGATTTTTAAAAGGGTGGGAAATCCATTTGTATTTTTTTTTAGCTTAAGTTATTAAGGACATGTTCATTTCTCAGCTCTTCATTTGGCTCATAAGCTCTCTATTTTCTTTCTTCTTTGTGGGTGGTAGCTGGCAGGTTTATTTATTTATTTTAATTTAAATTTATTTATTTCTGACTAACCATTGGTATGTAAGTTGTTCAGGGGGTGTGATCAGCCTCTTTTTGGTCAACACCATTTGGAGACCAATGATACTCATCTAACAAAGGCTTGAAGACCAAAGACCTCAGGGTTCTTCTGTGAAGACTTTATAAAAAGAGAGTATCAGGCTGAATGTAGACATATTTCCTCTCTTCTTAAGGAATTATAATTTCTCTCTTTTGTTTTAGAGTTCAAGTGGCTTTATAGCTTGTTAGTAAAAAGAAGTTAATCAGATATTTCTGACTCAAGACATTTTCTACTAGTCTAGAGAGCAAGAAAATCTTAAGTAAATTAGTCATATTTTACAATTTTATTCACTAAGATTTATTAAAATATAGTGGATTTCTATGAGTCTCTGTTACAAATATAAAATAAAATATTTTTTCTTTAGAAAAGCACATAATGTAAAATTAAAATGAACTGTTTTTTAACATGAAGCATATGTGCAACCTTTGTAGAGTCCCTTCCTCTCTTTGGACCTTCAATTATAAAATGAGGTTCTAGAACTAAATAATATCTGAGGTTTCATTAGTTATTTTTTTAGCAGCTTTATTGTGATGTAATTCACATACTATATAATTCATCTCCTTAAAGTGTACAATTGGGGTGTATTACATTGTTTGTAATGTATTGGGGTATATTACATTGTTAATTTCTTTAGTTGTGGTTAAAAAATGCAAAGTTATTCAGTCCTGTCCAACTCTTTGCAACCCCATGGACTGTAGCCTACCAGGTTTCTCTGTCCATGGAATTCTCCAGGCAAGAATACTGGAGTAGGTAGCCATTCCCTTCTCCAGGGGATCCTCCTGACCCTGGGATTGAATCTGGGTCTCCTGCACTGCAGGCAGGTTCTTTACCATCTGCACCATCAGGGAAGCTCCTAAAAAAAAAAAAACATAATGTAAAATATATATGTGAAAAAATATAAAACACAAAATTTTTCTTTTAACCATTTTAAATAATGTAAGTGTATAATTCAGTGGCATTAATTGCATCCACACTGTTGTGCAGCCATCATAACTATTTCAAGAACTTTTTTTAAATTCCCAAACAGATAATTCTGTTCTAGATAAAACTCTTCTAAGATCCTCAAACCCAGACTGGAAGAAGACTAATTTCAATTCCCAATCCCAATGTTATTAGGTCTGTTATGTGCTATTACACATTTATATACACTCTGAGTGTTTTCTAAGCCTCATCACAGGCACATTAATGGCTCTAAGGAAAGTCAGAGTTAAAGGGGAGAATGACATGTCAGTTTTAGTCAGATCTTATAATTATGAGACACCAGAGAGTCTTCGTACTCCCATCAGCAGGTTTCAGTTAACTTTCAAGTTAAGCCAGATGGCTTTCAAAAAGTATCCACTACCAATTGATGAATTTTGGAGCTTTGGGATGCTGTATCCACACATTCTCTTAAGGAAGTGACTGGAAAGCTGTTATGGACACCCCTGCTGAGAGAGAATCTGCATGTCCCTGGATATTCCTTCAGGGTTTGTGAATTGTTCATAGTTCAAGAACTGGCTGAAATTTATTTCCTGGTCCTGAGAATTTGTTATCTTTATACATTACAGTACTTTCTCTGCATTATTGCTGGATTAATATCTCCATGAGATCAGAGATAAATAAAACTAGAAAAGTTGCATCTGTTTGCTTATTGACCACATAAATTAAACTTGCTGTCCTGGTGGAACGGAGCAGAACCCTATGGTCGTTTCTGCCCATGCCTTCAGCCTACCTTTTGTCTGTGAAAAAACTTTAGCCATAAGTTTAATCAGAGAAATAAGAAAATGCAGAAGCAAAAGAAAACCAAATAATGTCAAGGAAGATCAAATAATAATAATATTGTCTTAAGCATGGGCTTCTCTAATAGCTCAGTTGGTAAAGAATCCACTTGCAATGCAGGAGACCCCATTTTGATTCCTGGGTCAGGAAGATCCTCTGGAGAAGGGATAGTCTACGCATTCCAGTATTCTTGGGGTTCCCTTGTGGCTCAGCTGGTAAGGAATCGGCCTGCAATGCAGGGGACATGGGTTCAATCCCTGGGTTTTGAAGATCCCCTGGAGAAGGGAAAGGCTACCCACTCCAGTATTCTGGCCTGGAGAATTCCATGGACTCTATAGTCCATGGGGTCGCAAAGAGTTGGACACGACTGAGCAACTTTCACTTTCACTTTCACTTTCAAGCATAGTCAAGGACCTTTAGTTCCTCCTCAAGGGCTACAGATAATATTCTGAGCCATTTCCTGTGAGCTTTCTTATAGATACTGAAACCCGCACCAGGTAGAAGTTAACTACATGATGGCCAGACTGTAGCCATGATATTGTTGTTGTTCAGTTGCCCAGTTGTGTCCAACTCTTTGCAACCCCATGCACTGCAGCATGCCAGGCCTCCCTGTCCCTCATTCTCTCCCAAAGTTTGCCCAGGTTCATGTCCACTGCATTGGTGATGCCGTCCAACCATCTTATCTTCTGATGCCTTCTCCTTCTGCCCTCAATTTTTTCCAGCATCAGGGACTTTTCCAATGAGTCGATTGTTCACGTCAGATGACCAAGATATTGGAGTTTCAGCTTCAGCATCAGTCCTTCCAATGTGTATTCACAGTTGATTGAGTAGTTTGATCTCCTTGCTGTCAAGAATTTGCCTCAAAGTGATGGGAACAAACTGACCGATACTGAGGGCTAACTGCACCTAAAAACAACAAGACAAGGCTGGTCAGATCACCACATGACCAATTTCAAGATAACAGTCAGAGCTGACTATGCTGTCTCTGAATGTAGCACCACCCTTCTTCCCCTCCCCCACTCCCCACCAATGGCCCATTGCCGGCATACAAAATAAAGCAAACTTCCCCTTTCCCCCAACTTGCCTCTTTGTTGGATTTTGAGAGATGAGTAGTTGGACCCCACTTTTGTTTACACTTGGAGTTGCCATCTTTTTCCTTCCTTGTTCTTTCTAAAGTCTTTCAGGGATGCTGCTCCATCCATTATTATCCAGAAATTGCACCAGTGAGTAGAAGGCTTAGGAAGGTGAGTTTCAGTTGCCTTAAAATAATGTGAAGTGCATTTTTAGACAGTAAATTCTCCACTACTGGGTATTCAAGTAAATGTTGGGTCATTAGGTATCAAAGATATGGAAGATTGTTCATGGATGCTATAGGACACTGAGAAGGATGATCAATAAGATTCCTTCAAATTCTGAAATTCTAAGACATTGTGGGTAGCATTGCATAGTGGTAAAGAACTTGGACTTAATCATACAAACCTGTATGATTCAAATTCTGGATCAAATTCTGGATCCTTTACTTACATAGCTATGTAGCTTTAAGCAAATTGTTTAACCTATTTTTTATACTATCTCCATCAGTAAAATGAATATAATCATAAGATTAAATAAATTAATGTAGGGGAATGCTTATAACAAGTGTTTGGCAGTTTAATGCATACTTACTAAATATTAAGCATTATTGTGATTTTTATAAAAATAATAAGAGCCACAATTAAAAAAAAAAAGCGTTAAAATTTCTGTGTTTACAACTTAGCCCTGCTTCTCAATATCCATATGACTCTGGGCAAATCACTTCATATGTTTGGGCCCTGACTTCCTAATCATAGATATTTAGATATACTTTCTTTTAAGACTTCCAAATGGTCTTTCTTTCAATCAAAGGGTTTTTCTTTCTAATCAAAAGAACTACAGTGATTTTTATGGGATAGTAATTTCTTCAGTTCAGTCACTCAGTCATGTCCAACTCTTTGCGACCCCATGAACCGCAGCAAGCCAGGCCTCCCTGTCCATCACCAACTCCCGGAGTCCACCCAAACCCATGTCCATTGAGTCAGGGATGCCATCCAATCATCTCATCCTCTGTCATCCCCTTCTCCTCCTGCCCTCAATCTTTCCCAGCATCCAGGTCTTTTCCAGTGAGTCAGCTCTTTGCATCAGGTGGCCAAAATATTGGAGTTTCAGTTTCAACATCAGTCCTTCCAGTGAACACCCAGGACTGATTAGAAACATTAAAACACAGCAGTACATGAACCAAGAACTTGCAGATGTACAAGCTGGATTTAGAAAAGGCAGAGGAACCAGATATCAAATTGCCAAAAGACATGGGGTCATAGAAAAAGCAAGGGAATTCCAAAAGAAATCTACTTCTATTTCAATGACTATGCTAAAGACTTCGATTGTGTGGATCACAA